>NC_058034.1:4094392-4430789 GCF_019176455.1 Solea senegalensis | reverse complement strand
GCAAGCGGTGGAGCCGCCCCTAGTGGAGATTCACTGTATTTGTTACTACCGAGTTGTCTGTGTTTGTCAAACCAAAAAGACTACGTACACTTTTTACATACAGTCTATGGTCTCTGGTTTAGCTTGCAGCTAGTTGTGAACCATTATTCAATTCTTTAAGCTCCTCATCTCTCCTCATCAGTCCATGCTTTCATCGCTGTTGTCTTATTCTTCCATGAACTGTCTTCTTCTATGGGTGTGGTAACTGTGGCACATGTACAGGTCAGCTTGAGGGAAGGACCAGAGGGTGGGTTAGTCCAACTTTGAGAAATTCTATTTAGTATAATTTCGGACAGACTATTGTGCCAACATGTCTGATATAAACATACTGACAGTATAGACACATCTGTACAGTCTTTAAAAAAATTTGAGTTTTGTTCTGTGAAACAGTCACAACGCAAATCTGTATTTGAATAAAGGACGGAGACTTCCACCCGGGTTTGCGACCCAGTCAGATCATGGGCCTTTCTGCAGGGACTTTGCATGTCCTGTGAGAGTCAATGGCTGTTTGGGTGTCCCCCGCTGTTCGCCCCATGTCAGCTGGGATTGGCACAGCGCCCCCTGTGACCCTCGTGTGGAGGATAAAACGGTAGACGATGGCTGGACTTCCGATCGGATCCTATATGGCCACAGGAGAAGCATCCTGGAGGTGTGAACAGTCCTATCTGGGGCTGTCCACCCTGAGGACGGATGTTTACACAACATCTTAAGGGGGCCATCGTTATAGAAACAGTGGTGGGTGGAGGAGCTGTGTGCCTGAAACCTTTATATCTGAATACACTGGCAATATTAACACTCAAATGTGGAATCCTGGGAATTAATTACCAGAAAGGACAAACATGTAAAAGTAGCACTGAAGCATGAGAAAGTTCATCTATTCATCAACAGTTCATCTTCATCATCAGAAGCTGGCCTTGCTGTGTTTTTCCCATGGACCCATAGACGGAGGGATTGGGTGAGGGGATGTCACCTTAAAAATGATAAGGTGTCATGACAAGAATATTATTACTGACTATTGCAATACCACACAAAGCTGCTTTACACTACAGTTTTGGCATCACACACACATTCATACACTATCTATCACTCATCTTTCAAACATTCATACGCTGCCGGCACAGGCAACAGGAGCAACGTGGGGACTTGAAATCAGGAATGATGAGTCGCTTTACCACTGAGCTACCGTCGCACAATATGGAAATATTATATTCAATTTGTTGTATTTCCATTAAAGACAATGACATCGTGGTAATTACGGCTCAAGGGGATGTGGTTACATTGAAAATAGTATGTGAAGCAACACTTATGATATCATAATGAGAATTTTAAAATTTGTCAAAACAAAAAATAGACAAATAGACCAAAAAGATCCATTGATGAAAAAGAATCACTCCTATCTATCTATGTACTTCTTAGTGTTGCCTTTAATGAGCCTATGCTCGGTCTCCAGACTGAGCACGTTTTTCTTTGCTGTCAGACTCCCTGGCTGCTAAGAAAAGATCTCCTTGGATTGTCGTGTTTGCATACATATTTCATGACACCGCCTCTTGCACTCTTGTCCACTTCCTGCTCCCTGTTTGTCTTGAGGATGCTTCTGTCCTGGCTCTTTTGTGAATGATTTGCTCCAGTGGTTGACACCACACTCGGTGTCGGCCGGCATTGACTCGGCATGCTTTGGTCTTGACCGCGCTTCTGTCCTCGCTGGAAGTCTTTTGTGATTGATTTCATCCATTGGTTGATACACTCGGTGTCAGCCGGTATTTACGCGGCAGCTGGACTCCTTCAGCCAAGCTGCTGCAAGCAGCTCGCGTGCTGCGCGCTCAGACAAATGAAAAGTGAGCTGAGAATATACAGTATTTTTGGACGACGGTAAAACATTCCTTCCGCAAACGGTGTTCTCCCCCGGAGAGACATTATCATCATGATGTGACCAATCTTAAGTCAGAGGCATTTAGTGTCTTTTCAGTATGACTGGACACAGATCTTCCAGATGAGTTGCTCAGGATATTTAAGACCCAGGAGGCTGGTAAGAGAAGGCGGCCAACGTGTGGTCGTGCATGAAGACAGATTGATCAACCAGTTGCTCAGCAGTGGGGATATTTGTTTACAGTAGGTGGAGGGAAATGGCTAGACTTGGCTCCAGTGTCCTGACCCTACATATGTTGCAAACCGGCTTTAATCCCCAAGATTTATTTTTCTTTCATTGTGCATTTCAGAGTGTAAACATTCTGTGTGTTTATTCAAAATAACGACGTAGAAACACAAGAGCTGCCCAACCGTCAACACTGAAAGCAGATTTGAAACCAGTCACTGAGGCCAAACTGATCGAAGAGACCCAACACGTCAACATCACAATGCAGCAGTGATCTTTTATTATTAATGAGGAGCTGAAAATAACACAGTGCACTTTTTTTTTTTCATTCAAATGTTCAACTTCCCACTGAATTCTTTATAACACCCTGGATTAAAAATCAAGAATTCACTTAATAGATTTTATAAACTTGTGTGCACCATGTGTTTAGTAAAGCTTCCCTCAGTTACAGTCATAATTGAAGGATTTAGTAGAACCCCGGCTAAGATTATTTTATCGATCACATTTATGGGGATTTTAAACACAAAAACTGATGGAACTTTGCAGAAAAATGCACATCTCTGGAACATTTCTTAATGTTCCGCTCCCATTTGTCCTAGAGGCACTCAATGTGGGTGACATAGGTCAGTGTGAGCTAAAGTCTCTTGAAGCCATAATAAATACTAAAGCTATCAGGAAGTGCACTTTTGTGTCCTCTAGTTACATTTCATTTCTCCTACAACAGGTTTGTTTCAACCTTATTTAGTATAATGTATGTATTTTGGTTCTCAGCAAATATAGTCAGCCATACTCTCAGCTTACACCCCTGTGTAAGACTTTTTTGGAATTCCACACTGACACATTGTACTGCATTGTCGGTGCTAACGGGAACATCCACCACTTTTTTCCATAAGTATATGAGATGTGAAAGAGCAAATTATGTTTAAGCTCCATATAATCTATGTTCCAGTGTGGTGTAGACTATCTGCCAAGTTTTCACCTCCGTCTACCATGAAGTGACAAGCCGCAATATGTGTTTCCAAATCCTCAGACATGTTAACAAGAACAAGACAGGTCACCTTGGTGAGTTCCTAACAAATTGGCCCAAAGGAAGTTCTGCTGCTGAATCTGTCTGAGTTATGTCCCACAGACGGACCTGTGATTTACTTTTGAGGTTAACCGTTTTATATAACGGTTAATGTTTCAAGTTAAACATTGACTGCATTAGACAGGACTTCTGCTTTAAAGTCCAGTGTGGAACATTTAGGACGGTTTATTGGCAGACATTGAACACGCTTGTATCAGTGTATAATCACTTCAAAATAAAAATCATATGGTTTTTGTAGCTTTACAAAAAGCCCTATTTACATCCTTCAGACAAGGGCCTTGCTTTCACATTTTGAAGCAAACATCGACGACAAGAACTAGGAAAAAAACAACATTTATTCTGAAATAAATGAAGGCCACCATAGTTCCCTGATGTGCTTTGGTAAAAGAGGGGTGAGCAGAGTGCTTGGCTCTTTCACCATTAGATGTCACTAATTCTTACTCAATGGACTTTTAATAACTCTCTGGAATTTAAAGGCATGCACCAAACGCGCTCTTTGTATACGTTTCCAAAATCTGGGCTGCAATTCACGTCGTGTGCACGGTGCATGTTGGGTCTGCACAAGTGTACCAGGGCCTTAATCATTAAATTAATGTATGCAGAATTTTCTGAAGATCAACCAATAGTTTAATAAAAAAAGTGAGCTATTTCAGTTTCATCAATCTTTAGTGTCGGTCATTTTTGTTACCTTCTGTACCATCAGTATGTTAAAGACACTGGTTGCCACAATAGTCAGTATGATGGAGATGTCCATGTTATCCTGTCAGTCTATTAAGACTTTTTTTTTTTCTTTGGTGTGTTTTAAATTTTCACATCTCCTTCCATGATGCTGATCTGCTCCAGGAGCGCTCTGTCACTGACCTTTTCTTGCCCAAGACCCCATGCAAGGCAGCGAGCACAGGCTTTGCAGCTGGAAGGTGGTGTTGGGGTGGAAACAGTGTGTGTCACACACGAGGACGTAACTACACTGGTTTCGCAGACAACATGCACCTCCTGCTGAGCCAGAGGGAATTTTTGCTGCAAGGGCCATCTATTTCCCACAGAGTAATTATGTCCTGACATGAGGCTAGTGTGACGGTAAATGAGTTCAGTATACAAGGTGGGGGTAGCGAGATATAGACAGTAAAAGAGGGGGAGAGAGAGAGAGAAAAGCACGATTTACCAGCAGAGGGAGTTCACTGTTAAATATGAACCAAATAAAAGAAAAGAAATGTCCGGCAATAACTGTTAACAACCGTCACCACTGTGACTGTTTTCACACTATTAACTAATTAGATTTAATGGAAGTACACACTCTTTCCAGTTATCTCAGATTCCTATTACCATTATGTCACTTTCACGTTTCTCTGTTTTCTTATTGCAACCCTTTGGGTGTTGACATAAGCTCCCCCAACTGGGTGAGATGTTTACTGTGGAGAGGACCCGGCACTTTTCACCTTTCCTCTGTAATCCATATGAACCTCGTCATGTGTTGAGTTTTGGGGTGAGGGTCTCCCACTGTCCAAAATCATGCTGATTGATGTTGGGTGAAAGGTGAAATGTGTCTTAAATTGGCCATTATGGTGTTAAATCTTATTTAATAGTGTAATATTGATTAAAATAAATGTCGGCCTGTTATAAATCTTGCTTTTATTGTGTTTTTCTCTTAGCTAAAGGGTTTTTGCACATTATTCCGTATCCAAACCAAAAGATGAGAATAGTGTCCACCCAGTTTCACACATGAGTGCTCGTTACGACAAAACAGCGGATGTATTCATGTCACTGAGCAAACAGAAACTGCGAGGGTCACAAATGTTATTTGCTGCCTCTTTAATTGGATACTCTAAAGTGGAATCCCCCCCCCCCTCCACGACCTTAACAGGATAAGTACAAGAGACTGAACAAATGAAAGAGATTAATTGATTTTGTGATCAACAGAATATGAAGGCCTGCGTCTCTCCAGCAGAACCAAATAGATCCTTTTACCATGAAGACAAATAGAAGATGACAATGTACCAAACCCTGCTGTTTCCTGCAAAGTGCTGTTTTTTTTCCTCACTTCAGTTGGTTTCTCAAAACCAGAAATTTGACACCATCACCTTGGGCCTTTGGAATTTCATATTGACGTCATTATACAGAATAATGATAATTGATTAAAAATGTAATGACACTGATTAGTCACAGGCCTACAGAAGATAAAAGAAGAAGATGAGATAGAGAGAGGCAATTGAGTTCATTGTTTTTGTCTTCAAGGTCATTACTGAAAGAGAGACGGCTTGATGGTTCTTGCAGTGTATCATTCATCATTCTATTCCCAATCACCATTCTGTTTGAATTAGCATCATTTACCTTCCCTGATTGGGGATAAATTGAGTTCGTGAAATGCCTGTCAATCACCTCTTATTAAAGGAACAATGGCCACGGAGCAAGTTTCACCCCCTTGTGCTGATGTCAGAGTCAACTTTTTGGCTCAGGTCTCCGGGCTCAGTTTGGACTCTGATTAAAACCATCTACTATAGCTGGATATACTGTAAATATCTGTGGATACATGCACGTGACGCAGGGAAAAAGCAATCTTTTCAAGAACATACAACCAGCAATGTTGTCTATATTGTCATTGTTCTGCTTTAAACTGATCACTCGCATCCAAGACGACACGTTTGTGCACTTTACATCATCGTAGGTAAGCAACGGTTTGTGCTATTGGAAAACTTCCAACGGTTTCTGAAAGCTGAGAAGTTGCACGTCAAAGCCAACATGTGATTATTACGGTAATTTCACTCACGCTGTTGCAGGACGCCAGCAAATCAGCGTCTTTGTCACCAGAGAGGAGAGAGTTGAAAAAAGGCCTGTACACAGTTTCCATTTTTTTTGGCCTGTTTTTGGACATCGAGAACACGCAAAATCTGATGTTCATGTACAACTACTTTTTTTTCTTCTTCATTTAAAAGAGTTAATATACTAGATTACCGTGCAGTACGTTGTAAATAAAGTTCTTCTGGATAAATGGGCAAAAGCACTTCATCACAGGACATTTTCTGGCCTTTATACGGTTAAAAGAAGCAAAAAAAAGTCCAGACGGACATTTTGAGGCTTAATTCCAAATTCTCTTATTTCAAGCCAATGTCATACTAGTAAGTAAAATGTGTCCATACATGTCTCATGTGTGCATGTCAGAGGTTCTTCACTTTCAAATTTGGAGTGTTGTGAAAGTGACAGGAGCCATCAGACAGAGGTGACCATGAGTAGACGTGCACTTTACTGACACACATGTGTAGCCTGGACCCCATCTCAGTGAGGACCTGCACACATGGGTGGTGGTGGTGGTGGTGCGGGGGTTGCATGGCCTCATCAAGCCCGCAGATGAAAAGAACAGCATGGCATTTGTGCTGGAAAAGTGAAGACTATTATGAATACATTATTTCATGGCTGCCCGTCAGGAAGTGAGTTGCGGTTGGTTTGCGAGAAAGCGGGCTCTGGGGTTTAATAAAGCCGAACAGTTGTTGATTTGTTTTGGTGGAACAGAGAGAGAGGGGAAAAGAGAAGGGCTGTGCTTTTAAAAAAACGGGGTAGTAAGAAAGAAAGGACGTCTTGAGACCTGAGGAAGTTCCTCTGTTCCCTGGGACCGGCAGCTCACAGCCTGTGGAAAATGCATCAGTTCATAGACGTTGATAAAACCAGGGAGTGATTCACTGTGAAATGCCATCGGGAAATGCACAGTGCTCCACAAAGCACAGACGTATGAGAGTTAAGTCAGAGAATAGGGGGGACGTTGAAGCTAAAATGGGCTAAAATATCATTTAAAAATGTATGAAACATTGTCCTGCTGATGAAACAACTGCCACAAGCAGGTTTTGGAACTTGGAAGTTGACTCTCTCCTATGGAGTTGTTTAATTTGTGCTTGGTGTCAGAGAGTATAACCAGCAAGAAATGGTGAAAAGTAGAACAAGGACATTTTTTATTAGACCAGTAACGAAAGCCTGGTTCATTTGTAAATGTGCAACTGAACTCTGATACAAAGAAGCAGACTCTGCTCCGCCGCAAAATAGCCGGGAGAAACGGCTCGTGGTTGAAAGAACGAGGTAAAAGCTCTGAAAGAAATATATCACAACTGTGATCTTTTCAATCAAACAAAAATGGAACTGGCAGCATTTTTAAAAACTCGCGTATTGTGGATGGTAGATGTATTTAGAGCAGAAATTGTAGTAGTAGTAGTATGGAGGTAGTTTAAAAGAGAGTTGGACCATAAAAGGAATTAAAACCATGACAACGTGGGCAACACGTATTGGAGATGGGAGAGAGAGAGAGAGAGAGCAGACAGCCTCCATCCCAAAGTGTATTTCACTCCTGAGGATGAGACTCAGCAATCGTCTTAAGTTTTAATGCTCTTTGTGCTTCAGGCAGCCAACCGCGGCAATCCAGCATCGCAATGTGTAAACAACTAATCTATGGCTGAACATGCAGAACAAATAAAATGTTTTCATGTCTTAAGACACTGCTTTACACAGCCATTGCTCTGTCATATTTCACACACTCATTCCCATGTACATGGACATACAATCCTCCCATCTAGTATTGACTTAGTGGGGCTATATAAATGGCACAAGGTCTCCCAGTGTACACTTGAACATAAAGAGAACTGATCATGGCCAGAACTCTGCTTTATTAAGACCTCTGTTTATACTCGCCTTTATTGAACATATAAATAAGACTTCACATTCTGGTCCCCACTTTTACCGCTCCCTTAATGCTCCTGGTAGCCCTTAAAACAAAAAGCCCACACTTACACACAGCACAGCGCGGTGCGGTGCTACCACGCTCCAAAATTTACTAAATGTCTCTCCCAAGCATGTGGAAAAGAAATGAGCCTGCAGACTCTTTCCACTAATATAATGCCATTTATAAGTGGGAATTAAACCCCAGAGCACACCACACGAACAACATGGCGATTCACTTGAGCACTTTGAAGTCGGGGGGAACCAAGTGCTGTGAACCTCATCTTCCAAGTTGACGTGGAGCACGACGCAAAACAGGCGACAGTCTTTCCAGCCATGTATGTTTAATAGTTCAACGTTGACTCTGACAAATTTACATTTCCACTCAACAAAAAGTGTTTTTTAAGGAAACATCAGTTATTTACATGAGTAAGTTTGTGCAACATTTATATCTACATCTGCTGTAGAAGAGACTAAATGACATCTGCAGTTGGGCGCAGGGAAAAACATATATACTGTATATTGATATTGGTTAATGGTCCAAGCACTCCCAATATTTGTGTGAGTTTAGTTGACAGGGACCATGTACAGAACTCGGTTTATATCAGAGTTGCGTCTGGGAGCCGCTAATTTGCATATCGCCATATCGGATATTGGCAGAAAATTCAATATTGTGCATCTCTAATCTAGTCACAACATGAGTAGGCCTTGAGTGAGATCATCCTCGGTGTCCTCATCACAAGCCACAACAAATCATCCAAAGTTTGGTCTCACACAGGACTTTGACGTCTTACAAAGTCCCGCACCACCAACCCCTCACTTATTCCGGGAGAAAACACATTCCACTGGAAACGTAATTAGAAAATGCAGTAAGGTGTGGGGAGAACCTCATTTTTGGAATAAAGGGTTGGATAATTTCATAAATGGGCTAACCTCGGTCTGGACCTCTAACTGTGTCTAAGCTTCTCTGTTCTCCCTCCTCATCGTCTGTGTTTATACGTGTTTACTTTGCTCAGAGGTTGTCATGCATTCCCTTACTCAGCATGCCCACCTCCCCCGGACGGTGTGATTCTCGAAAGACTAATGAGGACAGGATGGGTCTCTCGCTGCTGTGTATGCGATGCCTGTCCCTTCCTCGCTCGAACCTGCTTCTCATCAGCATGCTGGAGCTGGATGAGGACTGCTGAGCTGGTCACCTCTGGCACTCTGCTATCAGCTGGAGCGGCTCAGTGATGAACTCCAGAGTGATGGTTTCTTCAGAGGATAACCAGAACGAAGCTCAGCTGGGGAGTGCTGTGCCTGACCCGGGTTATTAAGGCTGGATTATAAGCAGACTCAGCAATTTAGCTGGGCGAGTCATGTGAGCGGCAGAAGGGATGTGAACGTCAAAGGAAGAAACTTCACTGACGAGTGTGTGTGTGTGTGTGTGTGTGTGTGTGTGTGTGTGTGTGTGTGTGTGTGTCCGCGAGTGATTCAGAATCAGGCAGCAACAAAAGTTTGAATTTCAAATCGCGCCCACAAATTATATTGAAACCACACGCACACATCATTTCACACAAGTCACTGACATCATCCTCCAACTAAATCTGTTTCCCTGCTGTTTGCCGGAGCATCAGTGGGAGAAAACACACAAACAAAAAAAAAGAGAGAAAACATTTGATTTAGGATGTTTGCACTGAAACAAATGGAGCTTACAACCCCTGCTGCTTTAGTAAGAGACGCAAGCTCTGAAATAGCTCCCCCGCTATGAAGAAGTGATTACTGCATAAACCCTGTTAGCAATGTTCTCCTGTGGCTCACAATTTCTTTCTGCCTCTCTGTGTGCTCATGATATACTTTTTTTTTTAAGAGACATTTCAGCTACTGTCTCATTTATGAGCTGTATAGGGTTTTTGAGGATGGTGGCTGGTTGTTTTTTTTCCATCGGTTCAACCCCAGACAGCAGTCTCAGGGCCATCAGTATTGGATTTGGGGATGAATATATTTTTAAATGACTAGCAACTCACCAGAGCGTCAAGAATTGCAGCCATTCGAAGGCTCAGTTAACACTCTGTCAGAACAGAGAGAGAGAGGAGATAAAAGCATGCTGGGAACCTTGCCCCAAATCTATGTCTAATCCCTGCACTGTATCCTGGACACTAGCCTTGTGGAAGGAGTTATCACAGCAGCAGCAGCAGCAGCAGCAGCAGCAGCAGCAGTCGAGCCCCTCTTTGCTCACAACTCTCTCCACTCCTGACAACTGCTGAGATTTATGCAGTTTGAGTGGCAGAGGGCTGGTTACAGTTTGGCTACAGACTGAACACCTTTCATTGCTTGATATCTGTGAACACTAATGTATCCCTGCCTTTATGGCTGAGAGGACACACTCCATTCTCTTGGCGGCTTATAGGAAGGAGGTGAACACATGTTCAGGAAGGGTGTGGATGTGTCGGAGGCGGCATTTTGTCAAAGTCAGTTATGAACAACAGAAACACTCGGGGAGCATTATTTGTGTGTTGTGACAGAAAATCCATCAGATGCAGACGGTTGAGGCGACGCGTCACATTAAAGGCAGCTGCACTGTCAGGTTGTGTTTTGATGTCGCTAATGAACACCAGACTCAGGCCTTTAATACGGGGGAAGAATTCATTATCAGTGCCACTGGTAAGGAATCATTTTTGAAAGTTCCCATTCGTTGATGGACATGGTCGGGTTTCACCGATGATGAGAGAATTATATCTAGAGGAGGGACACTTTGACACTTTTCCCTATAGTCTGACATGGTTATTTCTTTTTTTCTTTTACAGGGAAAAATCTGAGTACGACTGATCTACACACACCGACAGCAAAGCAGAAACACTATGGGACCACAGTACCTCTCCTGCTCGATGGACAAGACTGGAAACCACTCAGCCAACTTAAGCCTCAGGTGAAGACTGCGGGATATAGTTTTCATCATCAGTGGCGGTCGTGAGCACATCTACAGTTCATGACTCTACACGCCAACCGTGCATGCTCCGTGACGTATATTATTTTCTAGTCCAGTCGGTGGTGCGACAGAGACAGTGAAGAAGACAGTAACCATGGTAACTTGCTTGAGGATTATATGAGGAGCTTTGCCTGTCCTCTCACTCATCCACATACATTGAGTCCAGTTGCCAACAACTACTGAAGAAGACTCCGAGCGATGTGACTGAGAGCCTTCACAGACATTCTTGATATTACAGAGCATCATGGAACTTCATATTCATATATGTCTAAATGAGGTCAAAGCCAACTGAAGTGAGGCCCATGACACACTGGGGCTGAAACACCAGAAATATTATTACAATTACAAATGTATGTTGATCTTGTGTGTGTGGCACAGATTCCATCCTTACCAAAGCCCGGCGGCTGTAGTGAAAAAGTGGAACAGCTGAGTTCTAACATTTACATGACACTCAATGTGTTTCTAAAGGAGGAAAAAAAAGAAGAGGGGAAATGCTTCTACAGAGTCCTGTGCAACATGATTTTACTTCGCCAAAGTAATGCTGGAGAAAAAAAATGAACCGACAAGCAGCGGTGGTCAAAGGTGTGAGAATGCAAATCGATTTGTTCTGCTTTACTTATTAGTTTTTAAGTTTTATGTCTAACGTTAAAAAGGTTTACAAGACGCACACTACATTTACGCATAGAGACATTAACCAATCATGTGTTTAAATCTGCTAATGTCTGCTTATATTATTCTTCCATTAAGAGACTTTAAAAGGAAATCAGATGTGAAATATTGCATCTCCATTAACACAGAACAGAACATCATTTGCATATAGTCACCACTCTTTTCAGTTATTGCTTTGTATGACAAACTTCGCTTTCTGACAACGTTAAGTCGTGAACACGCGTGTTTTGTTGTGTCGTTGTTCTCTGATTTGTACATTTAGCCGGAGTGAATGGTTCAGTCTGAATTATGTCTGGTTTGCATTTGATTAAAAAAAAATATATATCCGTGGCCTTGAAACTTTTTGATTTTATTCTTCATTCAGTGTTGATTTGTGTCATTAAAATAAAAATGTGACAGTTGGAAAACAAACTCCTGTTGTGAAGCTTCAAGTCTCATGACCTGACTGGCACTAATTCACAGAGGTCACCTGCAACCGAGCACCTGTTGGACAGCTGTCACTCACACTGGTGTCCACTCAAGTACTTTATCACTTTATCGTCTCTTTTTCTCTAAAGGGAACATTATTTACCAAATTAACATCATATTCTATTGATGAAGACCTGAAACTAGTGATTGAGAAGATTAAAAGATTACAAGATTATTAATCAAACAAATACATAGGCTCATTTTCTCATAGACATCTATCCATTCATTATTTTAAACTTTTCAATTATTTATTTTCAATTTAGAGTGTCCACTTTGCCTAATCCCGGAAAAGAACTAAATATAAAAAACAGATATAGTCTCCTGAAGCCAACCAGGAAATAAGACTATATTGAATTGCCACTAAAGGACGTGAAAAGAACTATGTTTGAATGGAAGTATAAATCTAACGGTGATTTAAAATGTCAGCAAACATTTTCCTGTGAAGTTAACGGGTCTCAGTCGGTAGCTTCAGGTCTTCTTCAATAGCACATGATGTCAGTGTTGTAAACTATGTTCCCACTGAGAGGAAAACAGACAATAAAGTGGACACCAGTGTGATTGACACCTATGGGTATTTCCCATAGGTGCCTGATTGCAGCCGATGAATTTCAGTTTGCAAAACATCAACAATTTCAATTAAGGAGGCTTCATAAGGGGAGTTAATACTCTTTAGCACGACGTCACGGCCGGTTGCCACTTGTCTAACGCCTGATTTTTTAAATTAAATGCATTCGTCCAAAGACGGTGCCTCCAGGACACCGAGCAGAACACAACTCACACTGCAGGCCTCTGTATTAATTTACGTTTAAGCAGCCGAGATAGATTGCACAGGGTGTCTTTTTTTATTTTATACCATATACAAATACTTATAAACCTTCACCTTTGTCTCAAGCTAAATGACAACAACAGAGGGACTGAAACTAAACAAAATGAAACTGCAAAATGACCATACTGTATGCCAAGAACTCATTATTGGGACTGTATAATGGAATCCAATTGAAGAAGAATAGTTACAGCTCCAAACAGACCCGAGGGATTCCAATTTCCACTCTCATTATGGAGTAATGGTTCAGACATTAGTGAAATGAGGTGAATAGAATGTCAGGTTAGGAGAAAAGGTTCCCTTCTGAATGCTTCTGGACACAAATCATGAACTCTTATTGGGGCAGTAATGGCAGAGACACATTAAAATATACTGTACATCCTGCACAGTATCTGCACTCTCCTTGGCTGTTGATCAAAATACATTTTTATTTAGCATTATTAAGCTTGAGCTGTGCCAGGAGTTTCATTATCCCTATGAATAGACTTTGGCATAGTGATTGCCCAAACTGCTGCTGTATGAAGCTTCGGAGTTCGAAAAAGGATGGATTTACATTTTGATTGTGTGCATTTGAATGGTTTTACATAAATCTTTGTAATTAACTGGCAGTGAATTATAATTTCTACAATATAATACTTTCACAAAGTGTGGATAATAACTACTCACTTAATAAAATACCATACACCCAATACTTTAGAAATCAAATCTGTGGTATAAAGTGTCATATATTCCATTGATTTCTTTCTTATACACATATATATGTGTATATGTATACATATATATATATATATACATATATATATATATGTATATATATGTATATATATACATATATATATGTATATATATATATATATATATATATATATATATATATATATATATATATACATATAATGTTGGGGACATATATCTGTAGAGTCATTTTGCTATTACATTTTTTAAAGAAATGTACAGGAACAAACCAAATCATTAATCAGCTTCAGACCACACAATGGTCAGTTTCTACATTAATTTAACTGGTGTGTGCAAGCTAAAGAGCAACAGCTGACATTTGACAATTTGTTTTTTTTTGTTTTTTTTTTAAAGGTTCAATGTGTAAATAAAAATATTATATTAAGACATAAAATGAGCAGGATGTATCACCAGAGATGGAGGCAACAACCATTAAATAAAATACTGGCTTTACACATGGTGCTGCCAGTGTATTCAGAAAATACAATTTCATTACATGTGTAAGGGGTTTGTCTGTAACTGAATTGCAGATATCAGGTTAGGTTTGGTATAGTAAGGTTAAGTACCTATACTTTTTCCATTAGGAATAGTGCCAAAATAATCAGCCCCTCCCATTCCATTTTTTTGGCACCCTTCCCCTGGGGAACCACAGTAAAATGGTGTAGTAAGGTCACGGTACAGTCAGCTGAGTGACAGAAAAACATCAATCCCTTGTGACTGGTGTAAATATCTCATGGAGGTTAAGGCAATTTTAAATAGCACTCTACCACTAAGAAGGAGAAAAAGAAGTGTTGTGTGATTCACGTGATGACTCATTATTTTCGAGGTGTTGTGGGAGGATGGAGGAAATATTTAAAAGCTCTGCTGGTGGAGTAATTGTGGGTCTTATCACCAAAACAATGAGTACTAGAGGCTACAATTGTCCATTTACAAAATAAAGGTGCGTAATCATTCTGGGCAGGTTCCTGTTGCATTGCATGTAGTCATTTGATTCACTGTTGATTTAAAAATTATTGACGAATGCAGCTTTAAATAAAAAAAAATGCAGCCGTTTCCTGTAGAAATCAATGGCGTGGCTGGAACAAAGTCATTTGTCCCACAGATGTAATTTCAGTTTGAAGGATATTCATCGTATGTTATCTGAGGATTCTACAACCTCACACATTTATCCGTAGGGAGGCAGGGAAGACTTACAAAAGAGGCAAACTAGATCCTACTGACAACACACTCTTGTTCATAACGTCATATCAGTGATCTCACAGAAATATGGCTTAAACCACTGGAGTCTCTCTTTTTTAGAAATTGTTAAATTTTGTGCTTACAAATTTGGTCTAATGAGCTACTTGAATAAATATTTAAAACTGTTCAAACCAACACCAATTAGCATTCAAACATTATGCAATCACAATAATTATGCATCTGTGAGGAAATGAAAGGCGGCCTTCATGAAAAATATGATAGAAGCGGTGGTTAAAATTAACGTGCTAACTTCTGATATCTGAAGCAGGTCCCTGATTTTCCTTTAGTCCAATCTGACCCAAAATTTTCATCACATGAGTTCAATGAAAGGGTAAGTGAAGCAGGTATGCCCATCTGTTGCTAACTATGTTGTGAAATACAATTAATAAAGAGATGGCAGATGCTACTTTGCTGTATAACCACTGTTCTGTGCATCTTCTATGTCTGAGTAGAAACATATCAATGCTGCAGCTTCCAAAGTCACCATACAGACTTGATCTTAAAACAGTTAACCTCTCAAATGATCCTTTCTGCCACTCACTCAACATTCATACATTCGTATAGTCAAACTGGAACAGGTAGAGTGACGAGGAACTGTAGAAAGGAGAACAGAAATCCTTCCCGTGATCCTGCAGTCAAGCCCCCATTGAGTCACTCCCTCCCAAGAGTCTAATTAAGATCACAAGTTTGAGGATAACCTGGATCTAACTTTGATGTGGTCAGTCTCAGGAAGGCTCACTATAGAGTCCTTTTTGGGTTGTCCTGAGTCTCCATGACCTGTTCCCATCCCCCCTACTGACAGCCCTGCAACGGCCCCAAAACTCTGTCCAGAACCAGGCAGTGATGCTAAGGGGAATGCCCCCATAGACATTTGATGCGGCAGAACCACCCTCTGTGGTATACCACTCCGAACGGTTGTGTGACCTGATGGGGTCTGAGGGGGTCCGATGGACGAAGAAGAGACTCGTGTAGACTGTGGTGGACTGGGGGCAGCTGGTTGCACCCCGTCATGAGGCAGTGAGGGCTGAGAGGCAGACAGGGCCCTGGCGTCTTGGCTCAAACTGCCCATTTGCAAGGAATGCGTGCTCTTGAATGTGCTTGGCCGGTGTGCAGGGCTGTATAAGTGCTGCTGGACTAGAGAAAGCTGGGAGCCTGAGGTGGGACCTGCCATGGAACTGGACCCATACTGGAACGATCGTCCTGCAACTACTAGTGGGCTCTGGACTGGAGGGCTGGACAGGACCGGAGCAAAGGCACCAGAAGCAAGGAGCTGAGACTGCATGGGAGAGGCTGCCACAGGGCTGGATACGCTTTGCACCACCGGGAATCTCCTCACCATCCTTGGAGACTGCATATTCCCCGCTCCAAATGAGTTCCCTTGCATCGGGGGACAAAAGTTCATGGCTAAGGCCTGCTGCAAAGTGCCAACCGCTGAATTTTGAGGCTGGGTGGAGGAACCCATAGGAGTGAAGATCCCACCATGAAGAGAAGGTGTCAGGGACATGGCTCGTGGTCGTGGTACATCCACCTGTTGAACCATCTCTCTATCGTACTTCACTATCTCCTGGATCATCTCATTCTCACGGTTGTTGAAAACACCCGAGTTTAGGTCATGTTGAACTTTGTGCAACAGGATTGAGTTCTTCTTGCCTGCAATGACACAGAGACACAGTTGGTTGAAACAAATGTAGAGATAATTACTTCATCATATATAATTGTTAGCCTCAAGAAGAAAGTTATGTTTTGACTTTGTTTGTCTTTATGTTTGAGAGCAGCATAACGTAACGGGGGTTTGGTCTCTGAATTCTCTCTCTAGCCATCTGTCAAGTCTCACTATTGCTTAAACTCAATGGAGTGACTTTTACTTCAGAAGTGTATTTTACTACTTATTAAGTACTGAAGAAGTACTGAGAAGTCATCTGTCTTCAGCTGGTTGCCTATATTTAAACTCCTGAAGACCAGATCATCAGTTGTGTGGGGTCATGGATCAGCTATTTGCCTCTCAGTTTCCTTAACCCTAATGCATTAATAATAAGCAATTATAGAACCACATAGTCCCTCAATATCCAAATAAAACCAAAAAAATTAATAATCCTCATTCAATTTGGCACTTCATGGTATACTGCTGTGCCCTCCCAAGCATTTTCACACCAGTTCACACTTGAATTCATGTGACTTCTCTCTCTCTATCTCATGGCAGCCACATCAGCTTAACAACACAAGTGACCTCAGCAACTCTCATGTGGCACCAAGCTGTGAATGATGGCTCGGAGATGTGTGTGACTGTGACTTCTCACCCAGTGAGAAAAACAAGAGGAGGAGATTTGCCCTTGAATGCAGATGACATGTCATTGAATTGCAGCATACCGCTTCACCCTGAGGGAAACAGTCTGCACACCTACAGCCAAGCAGAGATAAGAGCCTGAAACCAGATGCACATTTGAGCAAAAACAAGTTTCAACTTATCCCAAGTTACACTTTCAGAATCAGAAAACAGCTTTCTTGACGCAGCATAAAAATCGTCACAGGGAGAAACGTAGTGGGAGCTCATGAACCATTAGTAACACAACACATTGCTGCACTGTCTCATCTCCACAGTAAAGCCCACAGAAGTGAGATAAGGGAAGATAAGGTGGGGAAGGAGTCTTCACAGCTGTCCTTACATGGTTTATTACTGACCAAAGTGCTTGTGTGTGTGTGTTTGTGTTGAGTTTCAAGACGAGATCTCACATCTCTTCAGATACTGTTGTGTCTTAAACCTGCGGAGAGTTGAATTTACGAGATCCTACTCACTGACATCACAAACAAGCAGATGGAGGATGTAAACAGAGACATACGTCTTCTCGATATACAGACAGGAAAGGCCTTTCTGTGACACAAATTCTATCAAATTCTATTCTATCTTCTACTATCTTAACAAGTGAATTTCTTGCTTTGACATGTGAAGAAAGTCAACTCATAATTTCTTGAACACCTTCTTATATCCGGTCCTTGCGTGGCCTTCAACAAGATGGATGAAGTGACCGCCTCACTTATCTGGAGAGGGTGCACACTGATGAAGATATTGATGCTAAAAGCCAGTCACAGGGTCACTATCTGTTGAACAATTGCTGCTGAGGAAAAAAATGTAATCCTGGGTTTAAATGGGTTTTTCTCGAGTTAGAAAGTGCGTCATCGACACTCACTGATAGTACAAGCAAGGCCCAAGCGAATACTCTAATTTCTTTTCCCCCTGCTTCATTTTTGGCAGTGATCGATTTCCTCAATCACATCAACTGCGAGATTGATTGAAAGAGAGACCGAAGTTTATGACAAAAAAATATGGTCACTGAGCTAGATGATGGTTTTTGGGTACATCACAAATTCACACTGGGCGAGGGAGTAGATAAAATGTTAACCCCCTTTATTTTAATGCAGCTTCATCCAGGTTCAAAATTCTGGGTAAACCTGCTCATTTTTTAATGTGGGAGAGATTTTAGAGACAAACTGTGACACATGAGAGATGGTCACGTACAGAAGACTGTGAGGGCAGCTGAAGTAGTTCAACGTATGTCTCCTGCACAAACTCTGGCAGTAAACTTGATTCACTGAAGCAGCAGGTGGGCTACAGAGCTGGCAACAAAAGCAAGGCTATTATTCAGCTGGAGTGATACCTACATAACAAAGAGGTAAGGAAAAACTGGTCATCACTTTGTTTCGTCCTTCTCTCTCTCTCTCTCTGTCACACACACACACACACACACACACAGCCAGCTGCTTGTGCAAAAGGAGAAGGATGTGAGAAGGCTGACTCTGATGACTCTTATACCCTTGTGGCATAGGATAAAATCCAAGTGAATCTTCAGATAAGCATATTCAATTATTCGGTATGGAAGATGATCTTTTAGGTTGCTTTACAACAGTGGTCTCAAACTCATGGCCCGTGGGCCGCACATGGTATCCCAATTGATTTCATGTGACCCTCCCAACAATGATATAACATAATTAGTCATGTCTGTTTTCTTTTAAATTAATAGATTAATTTTGCAGCATAAATGCATGTTTTAGTGTGAACTAAACATTGTTACATATTAAAACAGAGACTTTTATTTTGAAATTCTCCAATCCAGGCTCACTTTATTTGTGACGCACTTTGGACAGAATAATAGATAAAAGCCGCAAAAGCTCACACGAGGCAATAAAATACATATAAAAAAAGTAATAAAATAAATGTAAATATAAATTTAACAATAAAACAATGAAAATGTCTATGAAACAGTCACAAATATTGTTATATTATTCAAGCTCATATCGTCCACGCCTAATGAACAGTTGCTTTCTCTCCAATGTCCAAAGCTGCAAATTTTAGATTTTAGAATAGACAAACATTAATAATCCAAGCTCCAGTGGTTCAAAGGATGTGAAACTATTTTGACATTGCATGCTCAGGGACTCTTGGAGAAACATTGAACATAATTGGATGTATTAAGGTTGTGAAAATGTGTTGCGAATGCAGCAAGCTTTGTTCAATTAATGTCTGACGGTCTGTCAGCACCAGGTTTCGTCAGGGAAGATGGTTCTAGAGGAATCCATCAAGTTCATTCCAACCACTACTCTTTACACTGAACATGAACGCAGTGACGTCTGTGACTGTTGATGAAGCCAAACAAAAGAAGCCATTATTACTGATTAATATGCATTGAGTAAACATGGAGTCCAGTGAGAATATTTAGTTGGTGGTTAGGTCTTGAAGCAGACAGGTCAGCTTCCCTCCAAATATGTGAGCTGACAGACTGATTCATGTGAGGAATGTGGCTGCTATGGCAACCACTGTAAGATGCAGGGCTTTAATAAACATGTGAAGTGTAGTCATGTGACAGCGGGATGTGACATCAGCCGCACTGCTGACCTTGGGGGGCATGACAGCAGAGAACATGTTTTGTTTACTCCCTAACAATGAGCTCCCAAGGCTTGGCTAAGAAGAAGCAGCAGCAGTGTCTGAGTGCGTATGTGATGCTCAGACGCTCACTGCTGAGTAATCGCTTTAAAAATCACTGCATTAATCTAGTGAGAGAGATTATAGAAATACAAAAGTAAGGTGAGCTTGCTCAGCAGGTCTGTCATATTTTACATTCAGTTAAATTTGTATTTATTCTTTATTTTAGGTGTCATGCACGAAAGTGATTAACCCTCATAGGTGAATAAGACACCAAAAAAATTACAGTTGCAGTTAGGGATGCACGTTATTGGATTGTTTGCTGATAAACAATATAGCGGCAGTTTTGGCTGCTGGCAAATACAGTCTTTCTGTCCTGAATTAAACTGTATTTATAAAGCACTTTTTATACAAAAAATGTAGTATACAATGTGCTGCATGTAATAAAAACAGGATCGCCACCCCTCAGATGCGTGGACCCCGCCATGAAGCCACCATTTTAGATTTTTAGAGAATCTAAAATAGAAAATTAAAAACAAGATAAAAAAAGGTTCTGCGGCAGGCTGTTCCATAAACGTGGGGCGTAATGCTGGAAGGCTGCCTCACCGTAGGTTCTAGGCAGTAGGATTGGTTAAATGCCCTTTTTTTTTGCGTTTTATGTTTTTTATTATAATCCAACCAAAATAAATGAGCACACAAAAAGGTATTTTACTAAAAAGCACATCCCTTGTGTCGTTCTCAATTTCTCACAGTCTGTGTTGCTCTGAGGTAACATTACACCTGCCAGTCTCCAGGGACGATGGCACAGTTCCTGAACAGAGAGATCTTTATTGAAATTATATGAGACAAAAGGATATCACTATTCTTCGTAGTATAGTTTAGACTATATGTGACGAACAATGCTCCTAAACTCCTGATCATCACAAAATAACTTGGATAAATTGTTCAAGGACTGTATCTCATTAGCCCTGGGATGACCATGTGAAACATGAAATAATAATTTCCTACAGTGGCACCTACCCTCAGGAAAGGAAATGTTTGATTTCAGTTACACAAACCTTTTGCGACTGAACATAATCTGTGATTCACAGCCCTGAGTACATTTTCACCCGCAGTTAATTTTCTCCACCCCTGCACATCCTCCCTGTCAGCATTGTCTACGCACTCTGTCACAGCTGTCAGATATCGCACAGTGTTTTGACAAAGACGTGGTGTAAATGAATGAATATATGCTTCATTTTCTTCCTATGAATGACACCAAACTTCATTTTCCAAGACCCCAAGGTGTGGAGAGAGAGATTAATTCATTTTAATTTCATATTTCGTTCTTCAAAACTGCAGTGCATGAGAAACAATGTAACATTATTTGTACGCGCTTCCTGTCAAGCAATACTATCAGACCTGAGTATAAACACACATGCTCCATTTGTGTTTATACACAACTACAATTTTAAGATATGATAAAGACTTTCAAAATAAAAGCCTTGTAGACACTAATGTTTACTGGACAATGATATGATGACTCGTCATTCTGTGTAAATTATATCTGACATTATGCTGGATGGGCAAAACAAATTTAAAGTAATGACATAATTGCCTGAAAATTACATCAATTATATTATAATTGTGCACCCTTGTTTGAAAGATGCTGCTTGCTTCAGCTTAAAAAACACACAACAAAAAACTCATTAAAGCAAAGTGATCATGATCAGTTTTCTGTGGATCCATACCTATTCTGTCCAATCTGTCAATGGCGACCGTCTCAAAGGCCCTCCTCATCATGGGATACTCCTCCAGCACCTCGTTGAAATTGTCCACGGAAAGAGAGTAGAGGCGACAGTAGGTGTCCGCTCGCACGCTGGCCGTCCGTCTACCTCGGGTCAGTAGACAGATCTCTGGTGTGTGAGAAAAATAAAATCAGATCAGAGTGGAGATGTTTCATGCAAGCGTTTGCTGTGAGAAGTCAGTAGCAATGAGTAAATCCTCCACAAGTGGCACAGCACTGACAGCTGTGAGAAGGAAACACACTATATTTGGAGATGTGCAAGTAAGCTTCATTTCATTCAGACATTACTTTTTTTTGCCTGCACCTTCTCTCTGACTTCCTTTTTCAATAGGTTGGGGCTGGCTGTTGTCTTGACAACCATATGCCCTCCTTTCCCCTCACCTGAAAGGTTGACCTCTCAGGCGATGCTGCAGTGTGCACGGCCACCGGGCTGATGGAAATTTCAAGGATGGGTGGATGGCACCCTGGGCAACAGCCGATATGGCCTTGGCCATGATGAAGGTTTTTGGTAAATAATTACCTAGGTTTGTATGCAAAGATTGGTTAACTTCATACAAGATACAAGAGTGTGTTTATAATTGATTTACAAATAAAGGAACTAGGCATCTCATAAACAATTGCAAATGATCCCTTCCAACGTACATGTACATAGCCTTTACAGCAGGTTGCTCCGCAGTAAACGTCATGTAACCATGGAGTGTAAAATTGAACAACCCCGTCTTGCAACTGAGGATTGTGGGTAGTCTAGTATTTCTCCTTGACCACACAGTTACACAGTTAGGCTTCTACATAATTGGTTGTGGAGAGTCTACCTTGTGTTTATACAGTATAATGGCTGATCATTACATTAACTGAAAATTAACTGGATTATTAAATTGAGTTTGAAGTATCATGAATAAAATGTCAAACTGCTTAGTATTTCAAATAGCCTGGGTGAACCCAGTCGAGAACCCAGGGAGATTTGATTTCACTCTGCCAACAACATCCAACATGGGCGGCCGAGCAGCTGTCTCATGATTTGGCTGTTGGCTACGGAGATCTCACAAAAGTCACCCTAGATAGTAATCGTTCGTGGAAAACTACAGCAAGCACGTTTGTTGACACATTTTCCGTCACTGAATACATCATACGGATCCTTGGTTTGTTTGGTTGTAGGTCGATTCATTTCGCAAACAAAGACATTTTGATCTATGTCCGTTGGTCACGCCTCTTGGAAGTGGGAGGTCACTCCACCCTTTTCCAGTCTCATACTCAATCTCAGTCTGACGTGAGCACTGACCTTGCTGTGCACACATGTATAGTCACTTCACAGTAGATGCATATTGGATGAACAGCACGTTCCGTTAAACCGTGACCACGTTTTCCGTCCATCTGACAGCGGACTTACATTTGCTTGGTATATTAATGATTAATAGGTCACACAGATAGACGTCACTCTGTTTGTTGTACATGTGAATTGGCTGCTCATGGTCAACTGGAAGTCAAAGCTGTGGTGCAAACAGTACAATCTGTCTATTGATGAACAAATTCATTACAATTCATTTCATATACTCTGGTGAAAACATCTAAAATGTGAGCGGGTGGAAAGACAGCTTCACAGCTCTTACCAGTTTTGTAAGAGCAGTGGTAAAACTCTCCACAAAACGCTAAAGATGTCCTCTCATAAAGTGTCTCTTGGGTTTTCCTGGTTATACATAACACAAGCATTTGCATATTTCTAGCATCATTACTGTGGAAAGTGTAAGTGCTGGGAATTGATAATAATCGGAAGGAAACCACCGCGGCTGCATTGAAAAGCTGATCAGAGCCATTAGTAGCTTGGAATAGGGAAACTGTCACTCTCACATATCATGAAAAATACATAGAAAAGCTCAATGGGATTAATGAAATTTCAGCATCTATTTGAATATTCTGAGCACTGCTCGGGGAAACATGACTGTGTTAACCTTTTGCTTTATCCTGGGATGGCACTGTTTAATATATAATATCCAAAATCTTTAGAGGTTTATTGCATGACCTGTTCACAGGGGTTTTCTCATGATGAGAAAAAAGCAACTCCATCAGTCAAAACAGCTGCGGTGCATCCTCTGTGTCCGAAAAAACAAACCCTGATGATGTCATCGGGGTCAACACATCATGTGGGTAATAGCTGAGCATCTGCTACCCACACGGGTCTAATAACTAGACATTTACTGTTGTGAAAATCAATGGCATGTTTAGTTAGACTCTACTCAAAGATGCCATTGAGATTCATAATTGGAAATAACGACCACAGGGCCGTTCTTTTTAAATTACAGTTCAACCAAAATCTCTGTATATTACATCATGTGCCGCTTTAAATTGGATGATTATTTTCTTGTGGAGGATCAACGTGGATTTTCACATGAGTTGGGCCACAGGATCACAGGATCAACTGATGACAACCATATTAGTGACAACATGAAATATATGTGGAATATGTGTCTTTTCTGTTGTGGAAAAGAGGAGAGCAGAAATGTCTTTCCACCGTTTCTCATAAAAGTCATAAAGTCATACGGCGAGGTCAAACGCACTAGATAGAGATGACAATGTGATGTATGCTGTAAAGTAGAATGTTGTTCTTGTTCTTTTTGTGAACCCAGGGACACATACGGTCATTTTAGAGTGTCCAATTTTACCTAATCCCCATACTGCATGTTTTTGGACTGTGGGAGGAAACCGGAGAAAAAACATGCAGATTTGGGGATTAGGAAAATTGGACACTCTAAATTTAACCTTGAGTGTATGAGTGGATGGTTGTTTGTCTCTGCCATTTGCCCTATGTCAGCTGGGATTGGCACCAGCGCCCCCCCACTACCCTCAAGTGGTAGAAAATGGATAAATGAATGGAACAGCTGATTGCAAAGGCTTTCGCAGTTTGGGCATATTACGAGAGGCTTCGCCACAAACCCAAGCAGACTACAAAGTATTGTGATGGCTGTCGCAGGAGAAAAGGGTGCATTGTTCTGCCAGACAGTGATTTTGAATGGTCAAAAGGCTAAATTGCAGGCACTGCTGCATTCACTGTCCTGAAAAAAGACGGAAAGAGAAGGCTCTGTCATTTTCCAAATGTAGTAATACAATAACAAAGTCAGTCCAGACAACTTTTGAGAAATGTGTGCAGAAATGTGGAATGACGTGACCGTAACATTGACCGAGAAATACAAGGATTTAAGGAGTTAATGCTTGTTGAAGAACTTGAGGCAAGTCCAAGTCTAAAACCACTCATGTAAAAACTGTTAAGTCAGATAAAAACTAATCATGTCTGGCTCGACATCACTATTTCCTGCTGTTTACTAATTTAGAGATTTAACTACAAAAAACCCACCAGTTTCCCTCCAGTCCAAGTGCACTGCAGCGCTTGGTTTGTGTATAGACTGAGAGAGAGACCTATAATTTGCTCCCGGGTGGCAGGGACAGCTTCCAACAATCTGCGCTTGACATTAGCAGTGGCCCTGGCCTCACTGTTCTGCTGTGCTAATTAGCTGTTATTAATTGGATGTGTGTATGTGCGATGTGTGTGTCGTGCACCACTCCAACAGCTCCCTGGGCTGCTGGCACATCAGCATTGCTGCCAGTGAACGATGGTCAGCTGCAGGGCATCGGAAATGCACAAGACTTTAGTGTGTGTGTGTGTGTGTGTGTGTGTGTGTGTGTGTGAACCGTGTTTCTGAACAACCACAGAAGAACAGCAGCCTGGGAAAGTGGGACATAAGTGGCTGTAAGGCAAAACCTGTATGACAAGTAAAAGTAACGTGTCAGGTGCTTTTCTTTATATCTTTCTTATTATAATTGCTTAGTTTGAAATAAAACAAATTGGTTTTCATTACCTTAAGGTAATAAAAAGCATGTTTTTATGCACACCTGCAGTTATTAGAATTTGCAGTCTCACCATAAGATGCCACAAAGTCTTTCACACTGGACCTTTAAGGGAAATCTTAGATAAAACAGCACAGAAAAGTAGAGTGACAGTGACAAACCTCCAAAATAGGAGCCGTCCAACAGCTTCATGCCCATGTTTCCTTTGGTCAGGACGCTGACCACCCCATGCTGGATGAAGTACATCTTCTTGCCGATGGTGCCCTCTCTGATGATGTAGTCTCTGGGCTGAAAGACTTCGAATCTCAATTTGGTGAGCATAGCCGTCACAAAGTTGGGATCAGCATTGGCGAACAGCGGCATGGATGCGACCAGCTTCCGGCAGTTGAAGTTGACGATTTCCTGAAAGCGTCAACAGACAGCAGGGTTTGGTCAGGATGATGTTGCAAATGAGGCAGCTACAATTTGCACGTTTATTTTTTAATGTTTTTTTAAAAAAAAGAAGAATGTAATTACTCAACAGAAGAAACATTTTCAGAAAAAAAAGTGCAGTTTTATCGTTTTACCTTGTAGCTTGTGGATTCAGTTTTTTTTGTTCCAAGTTTCTGTTACATTAAGTGCACTCTGAGCTGCACTTAAGGAAAAGACTGTCTCATGCAGACAATTACTTTAAAACTAATGCAAACTCAGGACACATGGGACTCCATGAAGTCCACTCCATGAGACAATTCCTTTAAAACAATCTCATACTTTTATTTAAAACTGAATTATTTTTCAAGCAATGGAAAAAGCTTGGTTGAAAATGTGGTGGAGTTTGAATTTATTCCACTCCACTTACAGTACTCTGACAAAAGTTATGCAAGAGTAAGTGACTGAACACATCAAAGTAGCCGTCATACCTCGCGCAGAGGCTCATTAAGCTCCTCCAGGATGCTCTCTTCATCAAACATCTTGCCCTGGTATCTGTGCTCGTAGTAGTCATGGATTTTCTGTCGGAAGTCAGCTGGTAGTTTGTGGAAAGACATGTACTGCTCCACTTGTTTGTACTAAAAGATGGAGAAAAGCAAAAAAAAAGAAAAGAGAGGCATAGTTAGTGTAGAAGAGAAAAAAAAGCACACAGTAGGATTTAGCAACTCCTTTGTTGCAACAAGAAAGAAAACTCCATCTCCATAGAGCCTTTCACTCACTCAATCTCATTCTGAATAATAATAATAATAAACTGCCATTAACTTACGCCCTCTGACCCACATCAAAACTTTGTTTCACTCAAACTCCTCAAGTCTCTTCTTTTTATTATTACTCTTATTTTGTGCTTACAAACAGTCCTGACTTCAAGTGTAGCTGACTAAAATGTATGGGAAGCCATATCTGATCAAATGTGGTCACAGGAGACGCATCGAGGATATATTTTACTGCCAAAAGTCAATAAAAATATCTAGTGAGCTCCAAAGTTTAGGGGCGTAAGTAACAAAGGAGGCATCCCCAATTTTCTTTCGACTGTTCCGTCCAATAAACCAGCAGCAGTCCATACCTAACAAGAGAGTTGGCAATGTAGTTTGGTCCTAGCCTGTGAAGTGCTTTGTATACAAGGAGGAGGAGCTGAAAGTCAACTCTAAATGCTTTTATATACACAATGTAACGTGGTTATTCCTGCAGCATCATGGTTGCACAGTTCTCTCAGCAAATGTGAACGAACCTCTGACCCCTTTAAGTTCAGTGAAGCTGTTAAGGAAACATGAGAGCGTTGCAAATCTCCTGAGGATTCATCATGTTCTGCTGTGTTTACAAAGGAAAATGCTTCTGTTGTATTTTAAACCACAGCAAGTCTCTCTCTCTCTCTCTCTCTCTCTCTCTCTCTCTCTCTCTCTCGCTGTCAGGCTTTACACGTGGAAGAGATGTGATCTCTAAAATCACATGAAGAAAAAAGGGGATGGGTAAATAATTAAATAAAGCCAGTCATGGGCATTTATGTACTCCAGTTGCTATTCTGAGAAAGGGTGATGTTTGCTATTTATGTTGGAATTGATGAATAAGTAACTATGAAGCTACAAGTAAGAGCTGAGAGTCGATGTCGGCTGCAGCTCGAGTGATTCACACCATCGCGTACTGTATATTCATCCCGGATCAACATATATCTGCATCGAGTGCAGCCTGAAGGTTCTGCTTTCCCACCTCGTTTCTCACCACCTAGGATGCTCATAACACATCACATGCCTGGTTTCCCTGTGAAAATAGGGGATCTAACCACGACAAGTGGCAACAGCACGCCAACGAAACGTCTCCTATTCCCTGTACACAAATGGCTTTTGGGTTTGCTTTGTTTACACTGGGATGTGGTTTCACACATCATCATCTTTCTGTAAACAAACAAATAAAAGAAAAGAGAAAAAAGAAGGGTGAGATCGCAGCCCCATGACAAGATAGCCTCTGAACTAGATGAGCTCTTCACCTCCTTCACATAGTATCAAAAAACTATGTTTGTGTTTGCATGTTAAGCAATTCAATTCACAGTCAAGGCAGAAGGCAAGGCCTTCCCTTGTCCTCACTTGGCGATTTGAAGATCCGTCTCAAATCTTACACGGAGACTTCAAATGTGTTTGGGTGGCAGGTATACATTATGCATTTCTAAACAGACATAAATAATAAATAGTTTAAATCTGCACCGTGTCAGTGACAGACAGTGAAAAATGTCAAGCACAGTCATCATCGCTTAGGTACAGCTGTTTACGGCTTTCATTGTTTCATGAGACTTCAACTAAGGTTATTGATTTGATGATTTAGTTTACCGAAGTGAGTCTAAATTAGTCTCTTAAATACAAAGGGTTTAATGAGATTAGATAATATAGGGTCAAGACATGATTACATTTCAATTTACAGTTCGATTTTCTTGGAAACCTATTGAGGAAATAATAATGTTTTCGTCTCGCTCGCTGTCCATGGTCCTGAATCGGTCAAAGGTCTTCCTCTCCAATCATAAACTGAGTTCACATAAGACAACAAATCAAGACTCTGCCTTCCACTATCACTTAAATAGAACATTAAGCATTTTCTTATACCTTAATTTTCTCAAATAACAACAAATTTTAAAGAGTATTTCATGTTCATCCTTTCAGGTTCACACTGGAAGCTGAAACCCACCGATCCTTGTCACGAGACTGGATGACTGACACAAATGCTGGAAATATAAAAACGTCTTCTGACTTTTGGACCTCACTCAACATTCAAGGAAACCTGATGCTTTAATCATCTAAAGTGCTGATGGGAGTTCATCTTTTGAGCAGAAAGACCGCAATTTATGATACGATGTGCCGCGTACACGCAGGAACAGCAGAGGAGTTTGACAACGACCTTGCTTGAAACAATTGAAAGCAGGCGTGGTGTAGAGAAATGACATTTTGTCACACAGTAAGGTGACATATGGGTGAGAGAGGAAAATGGAGGCTTGACCCTAATGGCTTGACTCACACAGCAAATCACAATAACCTTAATACAGCACATGCTGGCTGTCATAGTAGGATTATTCATTTTGTTTCTATACAGGGGGATTTCCTCTCTGTGTATAAGGTGCTGAGTGGTTCTTATGAGAGAGAAAAGCATGGGTTTATGTAAAAATGAACCAAAAAGGTGACATTTGTATCTACATTTTAGGGACAAGACATAAAGGCATTTCTTTTGATTTTAATTTCCTAATTTCTATTTACATTAATCAATATATATCCTGGGTGTGCATACATATGCACCACAGCTCCTGTGGTTGAAGACATAGCTGGGTTGATATGAAAGACAATAAAAAAGATATTTACGTGGGATAAAGAAGTAAATGGCTCATTCCCTACGGATGTGTGCATTTTATTCAAGTATAGGTTTAATAATGAATAATTGTAAGTTCAGATATCTGGTGTTTACTCTATATGGTGCAGTCTGGACTAAACCAAAACTGTGTGTGGATTATAAACAAATAAATACATTAATAAAATATACTGTATGGTGTTGAACTGTTGTGTGCTGTTTAACGTGATGTGTCACTTTGTTTTAATGTCCCTTTTCACTGGGAATTGTGAACAACTTTATCTTATCACATTAGAGCAGAATTACATTTTTGTGAATATGGACCAAGCACAAAAACTGAGTTGTTATTTACAAAAATAATACTCTAAACATGTTGCAGTTATGTTTTACTTTAGTCAAATTAACTTTAGTAAAAGAGTGTATGTTGTAATCACATGTAGGATGAGCTAGAAAACTAAAAATGATCATAAACCTACATCTTTTAATTGTCTACTCTTCCTGTTTTTATGTCAAAATGCCCGACGTACTGTACGTCCTGCAGAAATAGATCCTCCATACACATACACAACAGTCCAGCATGACCTTATACGTGACGCAACATGATAATCAGACTCGATCACTTACTTCAATTGACCACACAATGAAATTACATGAGCAAAAACAATTGACTGCATCATTTTCTTTCTTGCATAAACCAATTTTAATCTCAGTCTCTTTCACGCTTAATGAATTCCCTCAGGTCATGGTTCATTTAGCATGAACAGCCATGGCAGCACTGAACGATAACCATCGTTTCAGATTTCTGTCACATCTTTAAAGTAAATACATAACTTGGACATTATAGAGACATATTTATTGAGGATATTTAAATGGTGTCCCACAAATGCTGTGTCAAAAAACACAAAACAAAAAACATTAAAGAACTCTCACTTATGTAAGAAAACAACCCCCCACCTCCACCACCACCACTCGCTGTGTGTGAGTAACAATGAAGATGCAGCTGACTTCCACAGTATCCTGCTCATTCAATCAGGGATAAACTGGGAGGATCCTATTAAGTGTTTCCTGCCTCAGGGTTCAGCGTGTGACAGTCTCAATTAAACTTGAATGACATCTCGCGTACACTCTTTCTTCCCCCCCCCCCAATTCTCTGTTAAAGGAGTTTTTGACTCCCTTATTTTTTACGGCAGTAGACTTAGATTAGTGGCCATGTCACTCAAGGTTAGTGGAGTGGGAGTGAGTCAGAAAATTGTCTCTTGCTCAAAATGTAAATTACAATAAGACGATAATCCGCAGACTGCGAGACGGAGTTGTCGTACGTAAAAGTTGGTTTGGGCATAAATAATAACACACAAACGCACCTAAAAAACATTTATTGCTTGAAAATCAAAAAGAGCGATGTTGAAATTCATTCCCATTATGTCCCAAAATGTATTTTCTATTATTATGAATGGATTTTGCTTAGCGATTATTATTATTCTCAATGTCAAAGTTAATATCATATTGTTACTGGACTGTAATGTCAAGTGAAACCCAGTGAAATTGCAGCATTTGTGATTTGCAAATTGCATTTCTCCAAAGTGCAATTTCAATTTGAATACAACACGTTTTCTCAGCCCTACATTGAAAACCCATAAACCACATCAGCACCTTGAACTAATTCCATTTATTTTAGTTTTTAAAAATAAGCAAATCCATTGGCATCTGTTATGTGGATGAATAACGCAAGGTCCGTCTTGCATTTGTATGACACTAACAAATTTACTAAACTTGCAAAATCTATTCCCTTTTAGCCAGTGGATTTAGTCAACAGAGAGGTTTTTTTATAGGACATAAAGCCCGGAGTTTGTGGCTTGTGCACACGATGCATCGCTGTCAGTGTAAGCTGCTGCAGAGGGAAGAGCGAGATTGAATTGGCCCTCCTATTAATGGGCTGTGTCAGGATGTGACAAGTCACAAGTTACAGTATCTGTGTGTGTGTGTGTGTGTGTGTGTGCATCCTTTTCAGTGAATAAGTTGACATCGACAGCGGCGGAAGCTTTGGTCCTCCGACTGAAGAGCGGAGGCAGGGACGTAAACACGTGCAAACAAAGATGCACTCACACATTCTCTGCAAACTGTGCTCACGTGTGTGTGTTTTATGTCCCACATTTAATAATGCACGACTCCTACAGCAGAGACGAGAAAAGTTCACGTTATCTGTACGTTATGAAACGCGGGACGTAGATCAGCTTTACCTTGGATTGTGTTGTCAGTATCTGTGTCTTACATGTTATCACCTCCTTATTTGCATCAAGTATGAATGACATAAATCCAGTAAAATAAATCACATATTATGTTTATCCATAACAAACACATCCTAGCAGGGATATACAGTAGCATGGTTAGAGAAAGTGAAGTGTTCGTATAGTGGTGCTCAACTTTGTAATTCAAGGTCGGTTTACTCATGGGAAAACAACACACACACACACACACACACACACACGTCATACACATTCTTGACCTTGGAGAATTTTTAACAGAGCCAAAATTATAATCTCAGGGCATGGAAGGATAAAATATGTGCGCATCTGGCAGCAGAGACGGTCGATTGTAATACGTCATCAAATAATAAAAATTGGTATTAGTAGAACTGTATGATTTCTAAATGTCTTGTCCTCGGCTTCATCACTTTTAACAATTCAAAAGTGATTTTCTGGATCCCTGAATGACATGGATAGATAGAAAATGTATGTATTTAAAATGATAATAATATATAGACTTGATCTTTTCTGCATGAATGAATAAATGATTCCGGAAAATATCAGAAAACTTAAAAAAATGCTGATCAGTGTTTGTCAAACCTGGAAATGATGATGTTCTCAAATGTCTTGTTTTGTCCACAAAATGATTTCTTTGTTATCCAGAGCAAAGAAATGATGAAAATATTCATATTTCAGAAACTTAAACCATTGTAATTTTGTTTTAATCATGAAAAAAGCTTTGAATCGAATAAATTGATTATCAAAATAGTTGACGATTAATTTAGTAATCGATTAATAATCAATTAATCGATTCATTGTTTCTGCTCTAAAACACATGCAGTCACTTTGAATTTCTCTTTAATCATATGACATTTATTGTGATAATTATGAATTTAGACTAATTTGAAAATGTCCATATCATGATAACCTCTTTTAGCCGCGTCGTCCGACACTAATTCAAATTAATTTCAGCTGAAATAGCTTTTTTATACCCTGGAATGAGCAGTGCCTCGAGTTGCTGTTTGATGTGTCAAGGCTCAGTAAATCCGCGCTCATCAGTGAAGGCTCCGGGTCACGTCTCGCTTTTCTAACGTCCATCTAACACACACGATTGCCTGATTGCTCTTGAGGGGACAAGACATGGCAGTTACATAATGGCTAATGTGTGGTGTATGTATATATATATACATATATACATATATATGTATATATACATATATGTATATGTATATATATATATATATATACATATATAAATATATATATATATATATATATATATATATATATATATATATATATATATATAAATATATGTATATATATATATATATATATATATATATATATATATATATATATATATATATATATATATATATATATATATATATACAGTATATATATATACATATATATTAAGATAGTTCTAATGACTTTGGCTGTATGTTTTGGGTCGTTGTCCTGCTGCAGAATCAGAAGCCTCCCTGATGATACTGCATGATGAATAAGTACCTGCTTGTATTTCTCAGCGTTATGGACAACATTAATCTTGACCAAATCCCCAACGCCATTTGCAGAAATGCAGCTCCAAACTTACAAGGAGGCTCCACTGTGCGTTACGATGAACAGCCACATACCGCATATTTTCAAAAATGACTCATCAGTCCTGTGAATAGTTGAAGAGTCGCTTGGCCTTGTTTCCATGTCAGACTATGTTAGAGGAAGAAGCTTTTTGGCCGCATTTCTTCCTTGAAGACAACCTCGAGTCAGATTTCTCCAGACAGTAGATGAGTGAATCTGAGTCCCACGGGTTTCTGCCAGTTCTGAGTTGATGGCACTGCTGGACATCTTCACGTGATGTGTCCTTCATCTGCCACACTAACTGCGTCTACGGTCCTCAACATTGCCCACTGTGTTCCTTTGTGCTTCTTCAAAGGAGCGTGGACAGCACATCTCTTGCCTGGGGAGATCTTGCTGATGTAGTTGTAACTACCCTGTGCCTTGTTTCTGTACATGCCGTGCATGTGACCTGTGAAACGAAAGTGGTGCTCACCTCGGTAGCAGAGTCTCACTGTTCCTCACTCAGTTTTCAGCCTCATACGCAGCTTTTTCTGTTTCAGTTAATGACTGTGTTTCAACCTACATCATGCAAATGATGATCATTAGCGCCTGTTTGGTATAAGTGGTTAATCATATACTTGACTAAAGGCCTACATAATTCCTGACTGTGTGCAAGTGTACCTATTAGAATTGATGCTGGTTTGACAGCAAACAGTGGTCACACCAAATCTTGATTTGATTGAAGTTTTTCTTCTCTTAGCTGACTTTGTAAATAGATAGAATTAAACAATTTGTAATGCACATTTATGAAAGCACTCTTACTTTATTTCACACATGCCTAACACAGTAGATTGGAGCACCTTTCTTCTTTGTGAGGAGAGAGAGGACCCCTTCAAAGCACTTTTTGAGGTTAGCGAATTGAGTTTAGGTTAAGGTTAGGGTAAGTGGTCAGGGAATGCATTATATCTGTGAGTGTCCTCGCTATGAATGCTGTGCAAACGTGTGTGTGTGTGTGTGTGTGCTGTGTGTGTGTTCCTAACCTTGCTAAACACACAGCTAACCAAACAACATGAATCAATTCTGATAAGGCAGAAAAACCCCAGCGTGCTCAACCTAACTCTTAAACCAGCAGTAAACAGTTTGATTCCACATCTCTCTTTGGTCAGCCGGTTCTCTGCAATCCTTCCCTGGAGACGATGCTGAGCCGCAGAGCTATTATGACATTTCTGTCTCAACACTGAGCACTGTAACTGTTTACTCTGTGTTATGTCAATAAAGGTTCATGCTGTCGCGAGCATTTATACAAAGAATCTGTTTTGTCAGTGAGGCAAGTTCCAACCCATGTCTCTGTCTCCAGCCTCTTATCTGATGGTCCTGCTGCAGACTGCAGTGCAGCACGGTTCAGTTCACTGTTAATGATGAACAAATGCTCATGGGTACTGAACGGGGATGGGACGTTGGATCTGTTGTCTTATTCAGGCCTATAGCTGGATGTTGCCACCGTGATCATTATTTCACTGATGTGCATTGTGGAAGGAAAACAGAGTGAGAGCAACAGCAGGAAGTGCTGGCTCCAGACGTCACATCACTGGCACAAGTACAGCCACATGGTAACTGACACAAAACAGAGACTCAGCACATCATTTGTCCAAGACAACGCCCTTTAGGCTTATGGTTTTAATGCTATGTACCAACTTTGGGAAGGGCCTGTTAATATCTGTGGGAGGAGCTTCAAGAAACAGATCTTTTGACTTGATGATTCAATATTGGACCAAATAAAAATTCATTTTGATTGTAAAATCAATATCCTAATCCAATGTTGATGTGACATTTATAAGTTGGCTCAATGATTACGCATGGATTACCAGAGATCCTTTGATAACGTATCCACTCTCTTATGTGTTTACCATGCTCATTAATCTGACACACACCTCTATAAACTCAACATTATCATGTCAGCTGATATGATGATTCAGAAAATAAAGCAAGCCGATCACGTTATCTCTCCAATGTGAAGAGTCAGAGTGTCCGCGGAATAAAAGAGAAAATCTGTTCACATTTTAGTGCAAAAACGATCCATGCATGAGCGTGTCTGTGTGCATGCGTCTGACTGATACAGCAGACAGCACACGACATCTCCACATCAGCCAGGATCTAAGAAAGCTAACCAGACACAGAGCAGTAATGACATCATGGCTCTAAAAAGCAGGGGTGTGTTCCCTGGCTGACAGACAGACAGACACCCAAAGCTTTGATGTACTGCAGAACAGATGCTGTTCTAATCAAAGTGTGTTGGAATCGAATGTGAAAACCCTCTCTGTTCCTATCAGGTGTGATCACCCGATGGAAACTAAACTATACAAACAATATAGATGAAGTATCCCATGGTGTCTCCTTTAGTGACATCTTGTTATGCTCTAGTCTAGACCATGGGACCATCTGGGTAACAGTGATGTAGTACGTTATCTAACACCCTGATTTAAGGCTCCAGCCCCAATGAGGAGCACATGGATTGAGCACTCAAAGATACTAAAAGTCCTTTTTGGCATAGTTTCGCAGTGGTTAAAGCTCAAAAACAAGCTGCTGGAAGTAAAAACTAATATGAACTGAACTTGTGCAGTGAGTGACAGAGGTGCTGCTGTGAGAAAGAGTCCCCACTCCCTCATAGACTGTAGAGTCAGGACTATGACTAGATCACCTAATAGTCCGCAAGACTAGTGACTCGGTTCAATTAGGGTTTGTAACATTCAGCCGGTCCGAGTCTGCTTTCACACTGCACTTCAGTGAAAGGAACCGAACCTTTTGAATAACATATTCCCCTCCTCGCCTGAGGTGGCGCTGCATCGGAAATAACTGAAGGAGAAGACAAGGCAAATAATGAACAGGAAAACTTGCTGATCTGTTGGTTAATGCAGGGCAACTTCTGTTTCCTCCACATAAGAGCAAAACATGGAGCTGCATCAAATCCTATCGCTCTTGGTCTTTTTAAATTGTGTTATATGTGAACACATGACACTTACACACTGCAACAATGGGCTCACCCATTTCTCCTGGCTACTGTTCTACACACGTGTATGTTTTGCTTGTGTTTACCAACAATGCCCTGCAACAAGACTTAGGTTTTTAGGCGGACCAGAGTTTGCTTCTATGTTCGGTTCGGTTGTACATTCACACCTCCCCAAACAAACCGGACTTTCCGAGCAAACAAATTAGGGTTCAATTAAGAAGGTCTGGTGTGAATGCACCCTTAGAAGACATTTTTTACTGGTATTTGTTGGCATTTTCAGCCACGGCAACAGACTTTCTCCACTCCTCTGGTGAGCCTGCAGAGCTTTCTGCAAGGATGACTCTCGGCCCATATTCCAACCATTCGCTGCTTTCTCCTTTTATGAGCTTGGCCTTATGCTCCCGCCTTCCTTCCATCAGTCATGATGTAAAATTAATCGCACACTGTGCAGCATAGGAATGTTGCAGCGTTACCTGCTATACTGAGGTATATATATCTGATGATGGTTTGAATGTAACCGAGATTAGTTAAGATTGAAAAGTAACACGCTAGAGCTTTAAAGGTCCCGTGTGCAAGGATTAATGACATCTGATGCTGAGACGAGACTGTAACAAACAGGACTCCTCCCCTCTCTCCCCTCCATTTCTTATAAGTGCATCAAATAACTAAAATGGCCTTCACCAGAAAGGATGTCATTGTTCTTTATTTGAACAAATTCCAGTCTTTTCACAGCGCCACCCTAGCACCCATGTCCAGTCTTTATGCAAAGACTGAGAACAGTATTAATCTTCTCATCCACACACCGTTGAATGACTAAATGGTGTTGATAACGTGCCAAAACCTCCGATACACAAACAACATTCATTTCGCAGTGACTAGATCTGTTTTTGTTTTCATCTTGCAGACTATACCCCCAAAATAATCTGTATTTCATGGCAGTAAACCCACAAATATTCACCTTTTCCTGGTACTGGCGTCTAGACGAGTCCAGAGACTGGATAAGTGCAGTTGCGTGGCCGATGAACATGGCGTAGCAGGTGGCTCCTACGATCATACTCAGCATGGTCAGCCAGATGTCCGACATGCTCTCTGGGGCTTGTCTTCCATATCCAATGCACAGCATGTGGCTCATGGCCTTGAAGAGTGCGAAGGAGTAGAGTTCGCTCCATGAGTCATTCTGTAGGAGACAGAGGAAAACAAAGGGGGATCAGAGAGTGACGTTGTTTTGTTGTGTGAGGTAATAAAACATGAAGAGAGAGAAAGAAATGAAAGAAACTAAGTTTTTCCATTTTCCTTCAACTAAGAGTGAACAATCTTCAGAAGAAATCATATCACAATCCATACAAGACACAGTCTGGATTTGAATTGTGTTCTCTCCTCCCTGTAGTGTCAAGAACATTGTGACTTTACTAAAACTGCATGTTCTTAAGATGCTTCTGTGTGTGTCTCAGTGTGTGCCCCCCCCACAAGCCTCATGTGGAGGATGAAGCGGTAGAAGATGGATCTTTATTCATCAGCTCCTCAACAGACATGCCATGTGTGACATGTGACATAATTGGCTCAGCCATGTGGTCGGAAAAAGTACAATTTGTCTAAATCAAACCGTGACTATGAAAGATCAGATCACCTACTTCTCCCTAACTCCTTTCTTTTGTATTTTTACTTTTATGCTCCGGTGGTTTTGACCCGATGACCTGAGCCTGTCATCCCTGCCAAAGATGTACTGCTGAGGCACATTCCTGTGGACATGTATGTCAGATTGTTAAAGAAGAGAGAATAGAGAGTGCTATTCAAAGAATAAAAGTGCAAACGAGTAAGACATTCCTGAAAAGTGTGCGTCTGCGTGCCTGGAGATTGTGGTGGTGGTTTGGTAGAGAGCCTAATCATCATCACTGAGCAGTTTCACCTTGTCTTGGCCAAGCAGAAGGAGATGAGGTGGGGGAAAAAGGGGGGGGGGAGTGTTAATGAGGAGCCTGCGCATCTGCCTTCTTCAGTCTGCCTTTGATTGGTGCTCAAGCACTCAGTCAATTCTAATTCTCTCATGTAAGAGTCATTAAAAGCTCCTTGACGCGCACCAATGAACCTCACATCATGTCCTCAAACAGGTGTGGCTCACACACACTGTCCAACCTGTGTGTTTGTGAGTGTCCCGGCTTGGGTTGAGTGGTGTCCTCAGCCACTGATTGACTGCTGGGGCTCTTCTCTGATTTGTATATCTTCCCAGGGACATTTGCATTTCATTTGAGATTCAAATGTGGTTGGAGGTGAAAGAGGTTCCCATCAGGTCTTATCATCAGGTGAAAATAAGTGTTTGATAGGTGATTTGAAGAACCACGGCAAAACGAGATGAGAATTCTGAACATCAGAATAACTAGAAAGTTATTATGGGTCCACTTAGCTCCAACCCAAACCATGACTTCAATTTTCATATGTTTGTTTGTGTGCCATAACACGTTGCCACAACTCTGTGTCCGCATTCAGTGCAGTCTTTCACATCAGAGATGCAATTTTAAGGCTTTTATTTTTCTTCCAACAGTTACATATCTAAATTATCACAGTGTGAGCTGTTGACAGTGTGACATTCAAAATAGTAATAATAAACTTTATTTGTATAGCACCTTTCATACAAGGATTGCAGCGCAAAGTGCTTCACAATAAAAGGAAAATAAAAATTTAAAAAGCAAATACAACAATAAAACAAGACACAGGGTGGACTGACAATGTAAAGTCTAAAGTCAAAAAGTAAAAACCCCTGTTTTGACTTTGAAATAAAACACAATATGCAAATAAAACAGTAAGATACAACACGGGGTGATAGGAAAAGGCTATAGCGTCAGGAGGTTTAAACCCTGTTTTAACTTTTAAAACACAACAGAGGGTGGAATAAGAAAGGATCGAGTTGAAGGCTCGAGTAAAATAACAAGTTTTAAGTCTTCTTTTAAAAATCAAATTAACCAAATATGTACAACAGTGACTATGTGACAAACCATGCCTTCTGATAGACATCCTCAAACTCAGAGATTATTCTATTAACTATTCTGTAAATAGTGATTGAGAATATGTGGAGAAAAAAAGGTGAGTAAAGAATTATGGAGTAAAGACTGAAAACAAATTCTGACCAGTTTTCTGTTCAGTGTGTCTAAAATATAATGACATAAAGAGCTTTATCAGAGGTTTTTACCAGTCACACTTTTTTTTTTAATTTTTATTACTTTAGAGGGATTTTAAGTGGAGAAATCACAAGTGGTGATGGCTTATGAACCGAACTAGTCTCACAACAACAGTGAGCTTTGGATGGGTCAATAGGACACTGTTAACCTTTGACAAAGTCAATTTAACTGGTAACTCTTCCCAGTCTTTAGTCATCAGACATCCAGAAACTCACATACAATGAGCAAGTAAGTGGTATTGACCTTATTAAGTGCCTGATAATGCAGGAATGAGAGCACACTTCATGCCGGATTTTGTATGTGATTGTATGAGCAGGAGAAGCAACACTGCCCAGCTCGAACCACTCTGTAGAAGTTTAAGATAATTATGAGATGATAAAAGCTGACATAGTGTACAGCTGTCTCCTACTAGTGAAAATGTCAACTTCCATAGTAACACAGTAAACTAATTCTGCAGACATACCACCCTAAGAGGGGGGTGGGGGTACAGAACAAATGAAATTAGCTCTTGTTTTCATTTCATTTGCCATCAGACTTCACTGGGCACTGTGGAACATGGCTAATTACATTTAGGGAGGAACACACAGGGAGAATGGGACGATCCATGATGCACAATGGCATAATTATAGAATTTGAGTGTGCACGCAGGCACAGCCTTCTGGGCATACATGGTGTTGGACTCTCAGCGTGTATTTGATGTAGGTAGGTTTGATTTTTGCCAGTCATGCTGCTCAGCATCTCTCTGACAGTGCAGGTGTGTGCAAGTCTTTCTTAAACTGAGACTCCAACATCTAAAAGTTTGGTTGGCTTTAAAAATACTGAACTTTATTATTTTATATATATATATATATATATATATATATATATATATATATATATACATATTATTTTAATATATTAAATGTAAAGTAAAGTAAATTACCATAACATTGCTTGTTGTCAATGCTAGGATTCATTATTTAGAACCAGTGGGATTGTGTTTGCATTCATTATTTCAAACCTTTTGCAAACCTGCCAACATTATTTCAAAGATGCTTCGGTGTATAATTACTTTACAATGAAAACATAGAGACTTTGGGCCCGAGGGCAGAGAGTTGGGGACAATCCCCTTGATTAGAAAGTGAATTTTCGAGCATGTCGAGGCATGTTGTTAGCTATGCTTTCAAAGATAAATGCATGTTACAGGTTCAGAACCATAGCTGGAAATGGAACATTCAATATTTTTCTCTTTGTCTACAGGAAACTCTATATTAGCTTTAGGTTTGGTGGTTCTCTAACAGTAACAGTATATAAAATGGTCTATTTCAGTCTGAGCAAGTATCAGAATTGCCATTTGAGTCGTGCAAGTAGTAACTCACAAAGGCTGCAATTTAATTCATCTATTTTTGTGTAGTAGCAGTAGTTCATGTTTTGATGGTGCTCTGTGGCAAAGCTCCATCACATTTTGAATCTTTTCAGACAGTAAATATTGAACATTGAAACTTATACTGGGAAGGAAATCACAATTAAATATTTGACCCAAATCATTCATTTTTAGTATGTGTCTCCCGTGACAAACTGCTGTGTACTTTTAATGGGCTCTTTGCACAGCAGTCATTTTAAAGGCCACATAGACCGGAAGCTCCAATTAACACTGCGTTTGTGTGTGTGTATCTGCGTCATTACCTCGTTGATGAAACCCTAAAGTTTCAGAACAACAGTTCAGCCACTGCTGAGAAAATAGTGTTGTATTGTTTTACTTGGCTCTGCGAAGCGGATCTGCACTTCCTTAATTTGATGATGTCATCAGTAAACCTCACCACTCCTCTCACCACCGTAGCGCCTCCTGGTGCGGGCACTAGTCCGGGCACATCCGGTTGCGTACATTCAACCGCAGAAGAAGAAGAACTACTCTCGCTGTAGCTGCTGAGATGCAGAGCATCCACCGTGCCAGAGGGGGAGCTGTGTATCTGAGAACTGGCCTATCTATTACGTCACTTCCAGGTACCTGGCCAATCACAGGACAGTAGGAAAGCTCTCGTTGGCTGGCCAATCACAACACAGTCCACGTTCTGGGGGTGTGGTTTTGGTCTGAAACAGCGCGGCTGACGAGAGCGTCAGTGAGGAGATATTTTGATCGGCTCGTTTGCAGCGATTAGGAGGTTTTTAACCATGAAAACAAGATAATATATGTAAGTAGACCTCCATAACTAACATATATGTGTGATACAAGCATTCTATGTCACCTTATAAGCAGCACAAGCTCAAGTTACATTGCTCATTAAGCAACAGTTGTGGTCAGTTAATGTCAAGGAAGTGTGACAAAAAAACAGTATGCACCCTGACACGGAGAAATCTGAATGTCATTATTAATTTGTGATTTTGACAGCTCTGGGTTGCTGTGCAAAAGGCCAATTAACTCTATCAGATCCAAAGTTGACGCAGAATTTGACACAGTGGATCTTGGTTTACTGCTCAATTAACCAATGTTTATTTGAGTTGAACTCTTCTTCCACCTGCACAACATGAGAAAAATCAGATCAGAAAAATCCTGTCAATAAAGGATGCTGAAAAGCTTGTTCATGCCTTCATTACATCTAGACTAGACTACTGTAACTCATTATTATCAGGATGCTCTAAAAAGTCTCGGAGACTGACAGGAACCAGCTCTTTACACTTGCTCCCTGTAAAATTTTAAATTTAAAATCCTCCTCCTCGCATGTAAAGCACTCAGTGATCAGGCCCTGCCATATCTCAAAGATACGATTATTCCTTACCCCACAAACAGACCACTCCGCTCTGAAAATGGAGGCTGTTGTTCCCAGAGTCTCTAAGAGTAGAATGGGAAGCAGAGCTTTCAGCTACCAAGCTCATCTCCTGTGGAACAGACTCCCACACTCTCCCTGCATTTAAAGTTCAAATTAAAACTTTCCTCTTTAATAAAGCTTAGTTAGGGCTGGTTCAAGTGAACTCTGAACCATCGCTTAGTCATGCTGCCTTATGCCTAGACTGCTGGGGGAACAGGCATTATGCAGCGAGCACTCTCTGTTCCTCCTCATATTTGTTCTTATTTTACAGGTATTCAATGCCACAGCTCAAATATACTACAAATATACCTATTATTATATATTATATAGCTACTTATTACTGCTAATGTTAATATTATCCTCTGTTCTGAGGGTCAGGAGCTGGAACAAATCCCAGATGGCGTTGTGGCAAGAGGCATGATATTACACCCTGGACCAGACGATGATAATGATGACGATAAAGGTTATTAATGTAATCGATTTTTGAAATGCTCCCGCTCTCTATTTCCTCCCTCCTTTCCATTCTTCTTTTCACCCACCTCTCCTTCACTAACCCTCTTCCCTTCCCCCTCCGTTCTCTCCTCTCTCCTACTCCAACCGGTCGAGGCAGTTGTTCGTACGTTCTGAGTCTGGCTCTGTCAAGTGCATGCTCATTGCGTTCCTGTTGGGTTTCTCTGTAATAATTGTAAGGTAAACAATCACATAATGTACGTATTTTTTCATATTTAAATCTGCCTCCTGTCGACTCCAACCCCCTGTGGCTATTTGCAGAGGAGAGGCAGGTTCATGCCCTCTGAGGGTCACATCATCATGGAGTGTGTCCATCACAGGATCGAGCCTCTGCATTGGGACACAGCTGTACATTTCAGACTGTTGATGTGCATCCATGTGCATGCAGACAGTCATATAGCTCCAATTGCAAGCATCCGTTCTGAGATGATTGTTTAAATTATAGAATGCAAAATATTATCAGTACATTTATTTGCTAACAACATGACTCATTGGATGGATGAATCATTCTGCTGATGCACAGATGTTCACGTCTCTCTCATGAGTTACGATTACTCTGGTAATCCTGTGACATTTACGTTAGCAGCAGCATCAGCTAACACGAGTCCCTTTTCCACCACAAGCACTTCTCTCATTTACCTGGGATTTTGAAAAACCTCTGTGCATTTCCACCTAAATTACCCAGGGAAAACCTTACCTCGACTCCAAGCTTTTCACCAGAAGACTACCTTCTCATGACAAGGGATTTTTCAGATTACCAGGAACTCTGGGGGGGCGAAGCTGTGTGAAGTGAAGAATGCTGATTGGTGGAAAACACATTGTGCAGCTGTTTCAGTGATGCCAATTTAGTCTTTTTTTTTAAAAAAGACAAAAAAAGACTTTTTGAGAAACTGAAGTAGAAGTACGCATTGTTCAAAAGGTCTATTCAGAACTATTTTGAGGCTCGATTTACAAACACTATTCCACTGAAGCTCTTTTGCAACCTCGCTCCACACTTCTTGTAATTTTTTTTTTATCGAACTTTCAATTGCGGTGGAAACACAATCCACACAGGGAATTACATACTGGGAATTATTTTCCCCAGGTAAATAAATTCCTGGTAATAAAAGTTCCTGGAAATGTTGGTGGAAAAGTGGCTGTTAACATCAGCCTCAACTGTCCTTTTTCAATTTCTGTTATCGTATCATGAGTGGAGAGAAAACATGAATATTTACTTAGTGTTGCATCTATGAGCGTCTATGAATGAATGCTATATCCTTGGAATCTCGTGGCCCAGGAAGATCAGTAATCAAGACCCACTAAGGACAGGCCAGGAACTGGTGGAAGTCACCATTAGAAGAAGGAAATATAGGGTGTGGCCTTTCCGAGATGGATAGGCCACACCCTATGAAAGCCTCCTGCATCCATCACTAGATCTGCCCTTGAGTGGAATCTTCAAGGGAAGAGAGGAGAGGTGTCAACAAGGACTTATCCAGAACCAACACCTGTATGCTCCCGGACGGGCGAGGAGGATTAAGTCAAGTCAAGCCAAGCATCTATGAGCATAGCACGTTAACGTTAGCATTTAGCTAAAGCGCCGCCGTATAACCACTAAAAGGGACTTCTTAAAAGTGAAATAGTCTGTTTGGAAACATATTAACATCATTTGTGTTCCTATTTATTCTACTCATAGACAAAACCTGCATTCATAAGTCCACCAAGCTATGGGATGAATGATGACTTTTCTTCTTAAAATGGGGTTGGTTTCACAGGGAAAAGTTGACCCACAAAAACAGCAGTTTCAATGAGGCTGTAACAGTGTTCCATTTTATAAACAATTTATTCATTTTAATCTAAGGCTTCAGATTGGATCCGACTGGAGCATTTCCTCTTTGACTAAATGTATGTGTGTGTGTGTATATGGCTAACCTCAAAGCTGACTTATTTTTTCCGGAATTTAATAATTCACGAGGAACGTGAACACGAAATTACTATAAGTTTCACGTAGCTGCAATAAATTGACCATGAAGCAGCACAAAACGTCCTTTCCCTGGACCCAAACAGCTCTGATTCATGAGCAGTTTCCCATAACAGAGACACAAATACCCTCAAACAATCTGAATAAATCCAAGGATTCAATCAGTTTCAATGAATTGCTGTTGTGGTCACTTTTATAAAAATGATCACATTATCTGAGCACGTTTAAAACAACCGTGGTTGACCAAATTGCTGTACAGAACCACATCGATAAAAATAATACAGCGCATAATAGCAGCAAACAATCGAAATACTATATTACACTGCGCCACTTGCTTTACACAACACAAGAACACAAGAAACAAAACACTTGATTATCTGTCACAATAGCTGCCAGCTGCGATAAATGGATACTCGGCTCATTAAAAAAGCAAACAGCAAACATACATCTCTTGGAAATGTCTTTCCAAATAATATCAGGTGCTACAGTAACAGGAGTAAAAATGGCCAGAAATGTTATGTGACGATTCATATTGTGAATTGGGTTGAAAATTATTTTTCATCTTGAAAAAGTGGGTTTCCCTGATAAAAACTACAGGGAACACTGACTTGTTGATGTCCCTATTGATGTTGACTAATATTTAAAAATTCAGAGTTCAAACTAAAGCACAGAGAAGAGAGAGGCTTTGCTCGGATGCCATTGATCCAACAGCCAATCAGCCTGAAGGAGGCGGGAAGAGGCCATGATTATCTAGTCTCTCGTGACCAGTGTGCTGCAGAAGCCTGATTATTGGGCTTTGTCCGCTGTCAACTGCATGTACATTCTCTTCTAGCTACAGATATTGTCTTTGAGTGACAGCTGAATGCATTACAGAAAGGAAGAAAGTTACTCACCAGCCACTATATTAGGTACACATGACTAATAAAGTGGCAGCTGGCGTGGTTTTCCTGCTGCAGTCGCCCCGTCTGCTTAAAGTTGGACATGTTGTGCGTTCACTTATGGTCTTTTGTGTACTTGCTTATGATGGGTTACTGCTGTGTGTTGCTGTTGCCTTCCTATCATCTCAAACCAGTCTGGTCATTTTAAGCTGCCACTCACTGGATATTTTCTCTGTAAACCCGAGAGACGGTTGTGACTGAAAATCCCAGTTTCTTAAATACAGTCACAAACAATAGAGAGTGAGTTACATAAAATAAAGTTGGCTTGATAAACAATACATTATCTCTGAATATAGAGATAAAACTGCATTTATTATATTCTCAAGCTGCCAAGTTAAAAACCAAGGAGAAATAACGCTGTTATAACGTTAAAAAATAATCTCACTTGGAAATCTCATATAAATAATATTAAAACAAAAAAGATCCTGAGTAATTGCTACATTACATACATCTAGATACACCTTAAATAAAAAATCTATGGTGTTGTTTTCTCTAAATGCCTTATATAGGGCATCTTTGAAATTTATGTTTAAAATAAAGAAATGACCTTCTGCCACAGAGAATAAAGAAGAGTCAGAGAGAGTCAATACTGACTTGGAGGAAATGAACTGTTTCAATAAAACAGCATTTAGAACAGATATCAAGAGCAACTGTGTATCCGTTCAGGTCTGTGGGTCTGTGGAGCAGCTGCAAAGAGGAATTACAATGAAATACTTCCCATTTTAAACTATCAATAGATATTTGTCCGGAGATAAATGTATTTTTCTTGTTTTGTTTTATAAATCATGCGCTGACGGGTAACAGAAGTACTTAAGGAAGGCAAAATAGGCTTGAGCTTCAGCCTGCACCTTTTCAGTCTATTTCTTTATGTGCAGAATGCTGCTATTTAATTTATAAGAATGTGTGTTTAACATGTGTCAACACAAACGAATAAAACTGACTAACAAACTACTCTTAAATCACTTTTCTTCCTCATTCTGATTCTCAGTTGAAAATTCTGGTTGCAGGTCTTTAGGCCTAAATGCACTGACTTGCTACCATGTGATAATTTGATAGATCGATATGTTTCTGAACAGTTGTAGCTAATAATATACGAGCAAGCAGGTATACAAGTACAATGCCTCTCAGCGAGTCTATATAAAGCCAACCTGCCTGTATTTCCATTTCCTAAGTACATTGATGATGACAATGGTAAACAGAGTGAGCTCCGCCCAGTGCAGACCGACAGTGAGTCAGCCTGAAGTGGAGCTTGAGGAGGAGGATCACTTAATGCCACGCTCTCATTCACAGCCACTCTAAAATGATCCCTGACTGCGATTACACTAAGATGGCAGCAGCGCAGCGTGCCAAGTGGCCACGCCCACACAGGTGACAATGATTCTGGAAAATGGCACCAAACACAAATGTCTGAGAAACGTGGGCGTAAAACATGGTGAGGACGCAGAAGGGGCAAGGAATTAAATGAACTAGGAAGCGTGGAAGGGCAGGAAAATGTCATCAGCAGAATGATCAGTAGCTTAATGGCACAAAGAGACAATCAACACGTTTATTTTTGTAACTGTGAACTGAGCAAACAACTCCTGATAACCTGGCAGGAGGCATGTTTGAGCAGAGGAAAGAGAGGGTCAGTCACTCTGAGCTGCAACCACTACAAATCTCAACTTGTAAGACATTTATGATGTTTCCTTCACCTTAGTCAGAAGTGACATCTACTGACAAAGAAAAGACATGAGTGTTTCCAGGGTGAGGGAGAGCGAGAAAAAAACAAATATGGCCTGAGATGAAACACAAAATGGAAGGAGAGAGAGAAGAAAGCGTGTTGTCCCCCAGGGTCAGTGGGTGTGAGATCCATCTGTTCCTGGAGATCACACACACAACACCCTGGCACACACTTACGCACACACACACACGCACACGCGCCACATCAGCGCGTCACAGGACACAGTGTTATCAGAGTACTATTTTCAAGGCCTTGAATTTCACAAATCTATGGGCCAGAATTAGAAAGTTCACTCTCAGCATGTGAGACTTATTTAGCGACAGCAGCATTAGGCGGTTTCAGGAGAAACAGCCTGCGCGTGACAAGAGCACAAAGACAGAATTACTCAGTCTGCTGAACTTCCTTACACACACACACGATAATCGTGACGTTTCTTCCAGAATAAAATAAATATTCTAAATAGTTAGAGCAATCACGAGTTGGAATTGTTTGCACCTTGTGGAACCTACAGCAGCAAAAGCATCATTTGGCTCTGTCACAGTGGTGAGCTATGGACCAGATGAAGTTACTGTCAATCAAGAAAGTGCATTTTCCACAGTTATGACAATTATTCAACAGTTTTTTCCACATAATTGCAAGTGTTATTCTCTCTTTAATGTATCCAATAATTGCAATTCCCTGCATTTACACCCCAGTTATTTCAACTCTGTATTAATTCCACCTTTTCCCCAAAAGCTAACCTAATAATAACCTCTTTTAAATGCACCCCATACTGTGTATTATGTATGGGTCACAGCCCTTCATAAAGTTCTTAACAGCTCTACCGACAAAAACTCACATGCACCGTCAATTAAAAGATATAAAATGATGCATCCAGCTCCAGAGCCTGACAGGTCTGCATTTGAATATAATTATCATAAATAATTTGCACAGCTAGTCTCTCTTGGTTAAGTGAGGCCACTACATTATCAGCATTCTACAGAGTGAGAGACGTTTCCACGTGTCTGCATAAACATACTGCATGTGTATAAAATACAGAGAGCGTTACTGAGCATACATGTTTCTCTGCACTTGTGTTTGAGTTTGAGTCTCAGTCTTTTATCTCGGATAGAAAGATGATGAGAGTCAGGCAGGATGGAAGAGTTAAAGTCCAAAACAATAAACACCCAAACAGGGTGTTTCACAGTGAATTTGTGCTCTTAATTTGGCTAAATGGAACTGAAAATCGCTATTTATTTGAATTTAAATGAAAATACCTCAAGTTGAGGGCTTTTCTCAGTCATTTTTTAGGTGAGATTCAAAAATATAACACAACATGACATAAAAGACAGAATCAGAAAAAACAACAGAACTGGTGGCGTGAGGAAATCTCTTCATGCAATTATACTATGCGTATTGTCCAACTTTAGACGTTTTCCCTTTCTTTAGGTTACTCTGCAATGTAGGCTATTGTTGCCAATGCTGGAGTTTGAATCTTTCCACCAAACTGATCTAAAAATGAAGCACAGTGTTCCTGTTTTTCTAAATTCCTGCTGAGCAGCTAAGTCCAAAATGAACCTGCTTTAAATACTGATTATTTTGTCAAGTATTTGTTACATAACTGGTTATTTTGGCTCTTGAACACTGCTGCCACTTTCTCTCCAGAGAGTTTGTCCTTTCAAGTACACAATAATGTGGGAGAAAACCTCTGCTATGATGGTTTGTCTATCAGCAGATGGCCAGAAGCTACCTGCCAGATCCAAGGAAGGAAAGACATAAACGAGGGAGATCAAGATAAGTCCCGCCGTTAGAACCAAGAGAAAACAAGCTCTTGTTGTCGTCCTTCGCTCCACTAGCAAGTCTCCAGGGTTTAACTAGAGATGGTTTAATTGAGGCCATTTTTGTGTGAGCGTGTGAGCGTGTGCGCCGACTCAACTTTAAATAAATCCCATTTCCCCATCGGCCTTCAACACACCTTTGATCATTCATGTGTTGGTTCACATACACACGCATGTCCGTCATGTGATTATTAATGTCTGTGTAAAACACGCACATACATATTATGCAAACACTAAAACCCCACCGAACAGGAACTGTAGCTTACCACCATCTTGTTGAGGGAGACCCAGCAGTCCGACGGAAAGTCCTGCAGCATGGGCACCAGGAACTGGAGACAGCCGTCCCAGTGACACAGCAGCAGCATCATACCAATCAGGTTGATTATTCGCATCACAGCGCTGGCCAGGTCATAGGTCATGTGGAAGATCTGTCAGGAGGAGAAGAGACAGGTAGACAGATAGACGGGGGGGGGTTACAGACGTGGAGACAAAGAAAGGCAAGGACAGATGTGTGAAGCGAACAACAAATCAGTGGATTCATTTCACAGTTTTACTCAAACCAGAACTTCAACTATCACTTAAATGTCTTTCCTATAATTGATATTTAATCGAATAAGTGTAAAAGGTGGAGATTTGACCGGCGCTACGTTGATGTATTGGACGTTCACTGCAGCCAGGCTCCTATTGGACGATACCAGCTGTCAATCACCCCGCTGTGCACTCACATATGTGCTGTGATTCATCCTATCTTTTCCCCCGAAAAATAATTTGCAAAAGTGAAACTAGCAATTGAGACCATTAACTCGTAAGAAAGATGTTTAATGATATTATTATAATTATTATTATTTATTATATTGGAGTCGCCCCCTTATTATTCAGGAAAATACAGGGTTCAGGCACTTCCACATTGGCTTCACAGATTAAATCCATCACTTACACACAGTCTGTTCTTATGGCTGCTCGTTAAATCTAAGAGAAACTGTCGTCTAGTGATTTTGTATTATTCTTATCATGCATTCGTTTTACACCACCAGAAGTGACTGTGTAAGGGTTGTACAGCTTTAAATAAATAATCAGCCTGGGAGAATAAAATGCAGTTAAAACTCAATCAAACTTTACTAAAAGCAGAGGTCAGGCTGAGGCTCTGAATTGTAACTAGGTGTAGAAAATGAACAAGCAGAGTCTGTGGTCGGCATTCCATCTTGATAAAATCTCACGCAGACCCTGATGAAGCTTTGATCAACAGGCAGACAGGTTTCGCCCGCTCTCGCCTTAGGTAAGAAGTCTTATTTGTGTGGAGACGGTGTTGTGGTCACAGCCTTGTAAACACCACTCAGTGTGGCTTTGCTGGCCACTGGCCAGGCCTTTTTTTTTACCATTTCGTGCCTGTGTATTTCTTAGCTGAACTTAATACCGAGGGGAGTAGACCAGATGTTTGTGTTTGCCTATAGAATATCAATGTATGCATATTGGAAAAACCCTAATTTATGAGCCAATTTGATAGTTTCTTGTATCAAAAACAACAGCTCATTTTTCACTTGAGACGTTTGTCCTACATGTGAAGTAGGCCAGACTCTCTGTGTGTCTGTCTGGAGACATGAAAGAGATGCCTCTGTTGTGATTTCACCGATTCGGGAGCAGCCGGGTCGGGACGTTTGTGACTCATCCTGTCACCTCAGAGGCCGCGCGATGCTCAACGCACAGCTCACTTGAATGTCAAAGCCTGCACTCCACTTAAACCTCTGCGTGCAAATTCCTCCTGTGTGTTCCAGTGCCAACACAAGGAGGCTGACCAGTGTAACATCTTTCCCCATCGCACCTGACAAACACTCGGATTATAATTCCACCTTTTTACGTTCTGTGTCAATGACGCTGATTTCTCTCCTACAATGGCCTTTGATCGTCTGGAGAAGGGGAAACCACACAGTGAGTCCCTGGTCTGATTAGGAAGAATTCCCATCATGATTAATGAGGCTCCAGGACTAATGTTACCCATGATACCAGACCAGCACCTGGCCATGTGTCACTGTCAGACCACAATCTGGGTCAGGGCACATTACCACGACCACAACTCCCCGTGCAAGAACACACACAGCTGAGACACTTTACTACTCCTGTCTGCCACACAAGTTGATCTGGTAGATTCAGATTTAGATTTAGTGACTCGTGATGAAATTTTACCCTCAGTTCAATTCCCCACCCTTGTGCAAACACTTTCAACCATTCACTATAATAATCTGACTCGTGTAAAAGGCACGTCAGACAGAGAAGGAGACTTGCTTCCTGCCTCAGGAAATTGCTCTGGTTATTCCTGACAACTCTTATCTCCGCTGCTGTGTCGGCACAACAAACAAACGCGCGCGCACACACACACACATTTGCATAGCATTCATAGTGAGGACACTGAGACATAATGCATTCCCTAGCCCCCTCACCTTAACCACCACACCTAAATGCCTAAACCTAAGTCTAACCCTCAAAAAAGCCTTTTCAAGAGGCGACAGAACATGAGGACCAGCCAAAATGGTTGTTTTTTGTCCTTGCAAAGATACCTATACAAAAACACACACACACATCATCTATTCAAGTACATGCTGTTAAACAGCATCATTTTGAGAGATGTCCACTGACTTAGAGCTGGGTTAAACAGTGAAAATCATCACAACTTGCATCTAAGCTGAGCTGAGCCAAGTCGAGACAAACAGAGCTTAGTTCATCAGCAGCTGATCAGGATAAGGAGGTTCAGTCTCAGTTAAAGCAAAGGAGAATTTGGTTGTGTGTGTGTGTGTGTTAGAGTCAGTAATTATGGTGCACAACAGGCTCAAATTACGCCGTTGTAATCAGAAGAGCAGTGGTTATTTTCAGAGTGAGAGAACACACATTTGATTCATACACTAGATGCCTGGTTGGGCCAAAATAGAATCATTTGTTTATATAGAGTACAGAGAGCTTACAGGTCATCCTGCAGGAGAACGGCCTTTTGTGTTTCCCTGCTCTCGGGGTAGATGCTGCTGCTGCTGCTCGTCAGTGACTCGCCACTTTATTAGGTACCCCCGACAAACTGGGGTTTAACAAGAATGGTCCAGAAGAGAAACTGGGCAAAAATGCAGCGTTGATGCCAGAGGAGAATTATGTAGAAAACCTCTGCACTGAATGCTCTGCTGCTACAGCAATAGAAGACCACATGGGGTCTCCAGCCAGTTTACTTGGTGTCTTGTAAATGGTAAATAGTTTGTATTTATATAGCACTTTTCTAGTCTTGATGACCACTCCAAGAAGCTTTATACTACGGTTTTGACATTCACTCATTCACACCCTTTCACTCACACTTTCACACAGTGCATTTTCTTTCATTCCTCTCATTCATATCTGTCCCGTGTCAGGCCACGCCCATTCACACGCCACTGTCACGGCAATACGGGCTTAGGCGTCTTGCTTTATTATTGACATTATTATCATTATTATTATTATTATTATTATTATAAATATTATTATAATAATAATGACAACAACAACAATAACAATAATAATAATACTAATAATAAATCTTGTTTTAAGGGACATGCCAAAAAAAAGATATATATATATATATATACAACAATTATATAAATAAAATTATACCTAATAGCACAGGAGTACTTAATGGATGACGAAGCATAGCAGCACAGTACTTTATTTCCTGCAGTGTAATGTAATTAGTGAAGCTGGTGCTCTTTTATTAGCCACTCTCTGCCACTTCTTTAATGTGTATTGGTTGAAATGCCATATTCAATCAACTGTGGAAAAGTGTGTTCACATTACAGTGAAAATAAAAAAGACAGTCCGGATACTCTCTGGTTGTTTTCATTCCTTGGGAAATCCCTTTACGGTTTCCCACTGATGAGCACAAATTAATTTTTCATGAATTCTTCACTGCATCACAACATTGACTCACTGATGAGCTATCAGATTAATTGTGATAGAATTATTATTTATTTATTATTAATTACACCAAACATTGCATGGATCCAAAAATAGCTTGACTTTTGATATATATATATATATACATATATATATATACATATATATATACATATATATATATATATACATACATATATACATATATATATATACATACATATATACATATATATATATATATATACATACATATATACATATATATATATATACATACACTGTATATATACAGTATATATATTTCTTTATATACCACTGTGGTATCAATGAAATTATCAATGAAAGAACGATAAAACCACTTTCTTTTTCTTTTTTGACATCAGCGCAGCAACAGTGATGTTTATACAAATTTTGTTAGATCTTAAAATCCATGAAAAGGTTCCGTATATAATTAAATAAACACATTCTTGTGTGAACGCTGTCTTGCGCTCCCCACATTCCTAGTTGAACTGCCATTAAGACGCCTTGTGATGCAACAGTAATTTTTAAGTGACTTTTTAAGTAACTTTCCATGAGCTGTACTCTTGCCTATCACCAATGTCAGCTGAGAATAGCTTCAGCTCCTCCCTACTCTGACTCAGGAGGTGAGAAACATGAATAACCTGAGGCCAAGGTTTATGGAAAATTCACTTTTAAATCCAGTGTGCAGAAAAGAAACATGCCTTTATGTATGCTTAAAGGACCAGAATGTAAGAATTAGTGACGTTGTATATTGTTCCTCACATATCACTATATGGATTGTTTCTCATATTCTTTAAAGTGTAACTAAATCCCTACAACACATCTTTCAGGTGAAAGGCAGTGTTTATCTACTAATGTTATTTGTTGATCCATGAGCCAGTATTGTGTGTCTGCTGCCTCTCTCTGGTCAAACACCAGCCACTGCATTCTAATTTGCCATTGGTTGTTTTTGAACCTTGCTTACATCACTGGTACACTCTTACATCACTCCCATATCTAATCAGCGTGAGGCTCATTGTTCCAGACTGTTGCTCTGTCGCCTTTCTCTCTCTCCATCATTTGAAGCGCGGCAAGAGCGGCTCAGTGTCAGGTTTCACTGCCAGACCACGCCCCCTAACTGGTCTGCACTCTCTCTCCCTCCGCCTCTCCCTCACTGAGGGCTCAGCCCACTTCTTTTGGCATTTTTCAAATAAGATACTGGGTGGAGTTAACTGCAGTAGAGGGGGTTTAGTTATACTTTAACATGTGGTTTACGCTCACAAGATTCTACACATGATCTGTTGTAATCATACAAATATTTCAATGTAAACCCAAAGACCTCCTTTTATCCACAGCATTACACAGTAGACTCCACCTACCTCCTCCCACTGGTGGATGTAACGGATGAGTCTGGAGAGCCTCAGCAAACGCAGCAGACTGAGAATCTTAGTGAAGCGGACGATGCGGAGCGCCCGGGCCGTCTTGTACATCTCAGAGTCAATCCCTTTCTCCACGATGAGGAAGATATAATCCACAGGTATGGAGGAGACAAAGTCCACCACAAACCAGCTCTTGAGGTACTTCTCCTTGATCTTCTTGGGGTCGAGGATGATCTCCGTATTGTCCTCAAACACAATACCAGTCCTGAAGTTGAGAACCAGGTCTATGAGGAAGAAGGTGTCGGAGAAGACGTTGAAGATGATCCAAGGTGTGGTGGTCTCCTCCTTGAAGAAGGTGATGCCCACGGGGATAATGATCAGGTTGCCCACCATGAACATCAGCATGGTGAAGTCCCAGTAGAACCTGACAGAGAAGAGACGTGGGGAGAAGGTGTTTCATGAATAAGACAACACACGCAGGAATAACAGTGTACAGTCTGAGCCAATAAAATACTGATGTCAAAACTGCTTCATTTATTTCACGTCTTTGGACATGTGGGAGGAAACCGAAGAACCCGGAGAGCGAGAACATGCAAACTCCACACAGAAAGTCCCAGACCAAACGCCTGCTTCGTTCCCACCATGTGATCTGTATCTGCTCCCGGTGAGAGAACCTACACCATCTGACACACAGCAAGGTCAGGCCAAGGACAAGCAGAGAGACAAGAATATTACAGGAAAGTCCAACTGGGTGTCGAGTTCCTTTTAAAATCCAAGGACAAAGACACAGAGACCTGAGTGGTATTCATAGCCACCGATTTATGCTCCATCACACATATCCACCGGTTGGTGTCGGTGACATTTACTTGTCTAAACGGAGTGTGGCACAAAAGTCAATCTTGACAAACAGCTGACCTGTGGTTTGGAATTTAAAGCACTGGTTTATGACGGGCAACTCCTGTGTTTTTAGAGATGAGACGATTAAATGTCATTAGCTGAGCAAGAAAATGAATCTGAAAATAACTTCATTGTTTATAGTTAATCAAATTGTGAGCATGTGATAGTCTATAACTGGATTGTCTATAGGTTTAAAGCTGCTGGTAAAATAACACATGACATTTGAAGGCACCACTTTTTGCTTGTACATAACGGTGATGGTGGGAAAAATTATGGACCGAATCAGATAATCGAGAAAGTTACTGGAAGAAGACTAACTGAGCGTTCAGAGTACACTGTTGCCTGATCAAGGGAAATGGGAGACTGCAAATGCAGAGGGAGGAATTTGAGATGGCTTTGCTGAGTCATGGGTGTCCTAATTAATTCAATAATAATAGTTAACAATTCAATCACAAAACAATCACAAATCGATATTCATTCATTCATCGTCTACCACATGAGAGTCGCAGGGCTGCTGGTGCCATTGTCACTCACACACACAGGGAAAAGATGCAAACTCAGAGGCCCAGACCGGGACACAAACCAGCAGCCTTCCTGCTGTGAGGCAACAGTGCAAGCCACATACACCACTATGTGACAAACAAATCAATATTTCTGTTTGAAAATTTGAAATCATTTGGGTCAAACCTCAGTCATTTTACAAATGAGATCATTTGGGGGAACTGTCCTTGGTGCTGAAACTTATCAAAAAACATCAGAAAAAAAACGAGTTTAAAATCAGCTGATATTGATAATTATTCTAATAAATGGTCAGGTATTTAAAGACGTTGAAGAAACCAGTTAATTGTTGCTTTTAAATGTCTTAATATAAATAAATACTGAAGAACATTATATAGCAACACACTGTATATTGTTATTTAATTATTGCTCAAAGTTTGCAGAAAACCACAACAGTACAGGAGCAAATGAGCTCCAGCAGCAGAAAAAACACACTTGTGCCACTACTGACACTTTATCAGGAGTCTGGTGTACCTAATAAAGTGGCCGGTGAGTCTGTGTAACTGTGGGTTTTTCATATTAGTTTGTAAAATATATGGGGTAGGGTTTCTGTTATGGCTAAATGGAGGACCATTCTCTCTTAATCCTTCACGCAGAGCCATGCAGATACACTCTTATGAACTTAAGTCAGTGGGACTCTCACCTGAAGTCGCTGTACGGATGAATAATCCAGTTCCCCGCAGACTTAACTCGCTCCTGCTCTTTCTCCACTGCCTTTTGGCTGCCGAACATGCGCAGGGAGAATTTGTTGACTCCTGGCTGAAGCATGGAGCTGAACTGCCGCTGCATGTAAGTCTGATTGCCCCTGGAGTCTCCATCGTCCGGCACGATCTGAGAGCCGTCCTCAGCTTTAGTGAATGTCACAGAACTTCTCGACTGCAGACTCGGGGTCTGTCCTTTACTAGTCGGGGCATAGGAGAAGGACACTCTGGAGTCCTTTTTCTCCATCGCTGCCACGGTCTTCACTTCGGCCCCGGGCCCCTGGTTGAGGGGCCCCGGTGAATTAATGGAGCCGTCCATGCACGCAGCCAGCCCCTTGCTGTCCTCTGACGCTGCTGCCGCCGTTGCTACTCCATCTGGCTGCTTCTCCTGCCTTGAGATGAGAGAGGAGAGGCTCCCTGAACTGGTCGGGTCCCTTCTACAATCTCCGTTTTTATTGCATATCATTCCGATGGCTGTCTCTCCTACCGCTGTCTCATCTGAGCCTGTGTATCCTGCGCGCCTGTGTTCCCACTCTGTGCCAGGAGCATCTCTGTGGCGCGACAGATCGGAGGAAGTGAGGGGTGCGCACTCCTCGTCTCTGAAGAGCCACAGCTCATTGTTGTTGGAGCTTTTACGCGCACCGGACGCGGCTCCGCCTCCTGGCACACATTTCTTCATCTTGGTTCCTCCGCTGCTCCCGTGGCCCTCGCAACCGCCCCAGCTGATTAGTTGATGTGGTGGAGGCAGATGCAGGAATTTGGGGTCCTCTTCGCCAACCTCCGCTTCCTCCACCACCAGCAGACACGATACAAGGGCAAGACACGCGCACCTGCAACCTGGTGAGACCGGGCAGCGGCGGCGGACGAGGAGGAGGAAGGTGTGGAGATCAAAGCCACAGCAGCCTCCTCCTGCTTTCCATTCACTTTAGAAGAGGAGCGCACCGTTGCTATGGCTGCAACCTGGCTTCTGTTATTTCATGCCCTGTGAGCGTGTGTGCGTGTGTGTGTGTGTGTGTGTGTGTAAACACTATTGTGAGCTCTTTAAGACCCTTTCAGGCATAAACAACAATGTGACCTTGGCAGAACCAGGGGTCCCGATGAGGAGAACCTCATTTCTGGAGATCTGAGTGAAGTTAGGGTTAAGGTTAATGCTTTGTTTTGGTTGTTTAAATGAATCGAAGTCAATGCAGTGTCCGAAGAAAAATAGCTATGTGTGTGCGAGAGAGAGCGAGAGAGAGAGAGAGAGAGAGAGAGCACGTGTCTCTTTTAGCCTGAGGAAACTTTAGGTTCAAACTAGGACTGCATTTTATTAATTGATTACTTAATTAATCAACTATTTTGATAAACGGTTTGAGTTTTTTGCTTCATATAACAAATAATAAGTCTGGTAAACACTGATGAACGATGAACATTTTCACCTATTTGCTGACATTTTTTAAAATAATCGAAAGATGAATCGATTATGAAAACAAGTGTTGGTTGCAGCCCTAGTTCAATGTGACGACATTGGGTCATCAAAACTTGAAGTGGATTTTTCAGGGTCATGACTCTGTTGGAGAGAGAGAGAGAAAACACATGTGAACAAAAGTCAAAACAGGACACACCCAAACAACCATTGTTATTAGAATGAAAATTCTTACAGAGATCTCATAAATAGACACATGGATAATATATTAATAAACATGAATCAAACTCACCTGAAAGGAACATCCGGACTAAGGTGAAAAAAATGAAGGTCACACCACCATCTTTTGCTAAACACCACTGAGCACGGGAACTGAAAATGGCTGATTAGCCAATAATCACTGGTGCCATGTCCAGGTAATCAATAACAATACAGCTTTTACTGTAACCGGCCTGGGCGCCTGCATCATCAGCGTCTGCCTGTTGCTTTGTGTTACCTTGTAACCTGCTGGAACAGGTCAGGGCTCTTTCTCTTGCGGTCAACAAGCACCACCTTGTGGTAAAAGACACACATTACGCTGGAGGCTTGAGAATTTCTAAACATTAACGTTTTCTTTTCAGACTAAAGCAGTACAAAGTATGTACAAAATCACAAATTGACATTGAGTACAATGTGTTATTATGTTAATCTGCTTTGTACACACAGCATCTATTACAGGTTTGTCCACCCTGAAATAAAAATCCATAATCTCTGGCTCTTAATGAGGTATCTTACTTTGTTAAATTTTAGTTTTAATTTTTCAGAGGATTGAGGCTCCTAAAAATAGGCAAAACATATTATAAAATACTTCAGTGAACACATAACTTTGAAATAGAATTACTGTATGTTTACGCTATTACCAATGAATAATACATCTGTAGTTTGACTTCTGAAAGGAAAAAAAACACATATACACATGTACTGTACTGATAGTTGTTTTGGGGTAAAGCTCCAGCATGAAACTGCTGCAAGTGTTGCTTACCCCCTTGAGACTTACCCCAAAATCGTCAGGTGAGCCTGCAGAGCTTTCTGAAAGGACGACTCTACAGATGATCCTTATTCCAAAAGTTCTGCTTCAACTTTTGTTTATATCTCACGATTCCACTTGTGTTTCAGATTACTGGGGTTAAAACCTTCACTTAAAGCTCCCTTTCAACATGTGTTTCACCTCACAAATGTTTTAAAAGAACAGGGGATATTTCCTTGAACTAAAATTCACTGCAATTTCACTTTATTTGCATAGCTGCTTCCACCTTCCCTCTGTTAATTTGGATGTAAAACGTATCAGTGTGAGCAGATAACAAAACAAAACACTGAGAACTTATCCTTCTTTGGAAGAAAACCCTTCTATTCACTGTATTAAGTTCAGCTTTTTGCTGGGCTTTCACTCAGGAGCCCTCCCTTGTGTGTGTGAGTGACGGATGATACTTGACCTGATTTTTGGGCATTTTATCCAATAAAAAGTCAACATTTGAGTAAAAAGATGGAGTAAAGTACACAAACATGTAAAATTAGTTACCTTTATTCAGTTTGTGCAACTTGTACAGAAGATGTTATTCCAGGTATTTGGAAGGTACAACAATCTACACAATTCTGGCTAGGTCTTTTTCATTTATGCAAGTCTGAAATGTTAACATCCAATCACAGCACGACTCAGGTTAAATGAGCATATGGCTTTAAATAATCTACGCAGTGAAGGAACAGAGACAGTGGTCGGGCGATCACACAAATGTTTCCTTTTGTCACATCACCGGTAAGTGAAAAAGAATAAAAACATACCTACTATTGAGCATCAACTGCCATTTCAAACATCAGTAAAAATGATTATTTATGCTGCATCCAACAGAAGTATCAAAACTGGCATCTCCTGTACTTGGTCCTTAATTTTGTCTGTGGGTATGACATTGGCAAAAAGAGATTGTGACTTATACCTGAAAATTGAAATGTGTTTTTTGACTAAAACCTATTAATTTCTTATGGCAACAAAAAACAAACAAAAAAAAGTGTGAATTTAAGTCATTTTAGTATTTAACTTTAAATGTTGAATTTAAAAAGGAAATGCAAAGAAAACAAGAGGATTGGTGCTTGTTATGGCAAAGTTTAAAACTCTGCGATGGTTTATGTTGGTGCGAGGATTGATCAAACATGTGAATACAAACACTCTAGTTGCTGCTCTTAAAATGTAAGTAAGTAAAGTTTCATGATCAATGTTTCAGATCCTTGAAACAAAACTTGATCTGGCTTTCAAAAGTCTCCATTCCAAACTATGTTACAAAAGAAAAGATCAAACAATTTGTGAGGTCAGTGAACGAAGCATCAGCAGAAACGGAAAAATAACCACAAACTACGCATTCCTCGCATGACCATACTAATGATTTCACAACAAACACACATTTCTCTAGAACAAGTATTTAAACTCATGCGATATTTGACCCATGCCGGGCCTCAAGCAGGAAGTATTTCACACAATGTTCTCTGGTTGCACAATGAGAGAATATAGCTGAAAAAAAATAAAAATAAAGAGGATATCCTTCAGTTTCTTAAAACATCAACACCCAAGCACAAAAAGATACTTAAAGTTGCAGGGTGCACAGTATAATGTGCCTCACAACAGTTGAATCCTGGACTGCCATCTGCTTGTCCATCTACAAAAAGAGTGAAGTACAATGACATTAATTGTTGACAAAGAACAGTCATCTCTAATTAACACACGCAAGGAGCAAAATTTGGGGAAAGGGGAAAAAATCCCATAACATGTAAACTATCGTACATATTTAATTGGGAACTCTCAAATGGAAAACTGCTCCCTATAATATACGCACCTCTTTCAGCTTCTAGTTAGAATTCCTTTGCCTCACATTCTTGTCTTTGTGGTTGGTGGTAGAATTGCTCTTCCTGTAGAACAGAGAGCAAACAGATCAGTGACCGAAAGATGACAAATTCAGAGACAATCAAGGTGCTACACCGTTGACTGGTACTTACAGAGGAGCAGATCCTGAGTCGTCATCTATGAACAATCAGTGGAGAAAGACAAAAAGAAAAAAAAGAACGTGAGAAAAATAGGTTACATTTGTGAGAGTGGTGTGAGTAACACATGCGCCCTCCCCACAGATGATGGAAGCACATGTTATAACATAACATCCTCTGTAACATGAGGTCCAATGAGGTTATGATCAACTCCAATTAACATGAACCGAAGCATGCCCGCCTGTTTCTGGCAATGAATGACACGACAAAATCCTCACATTATTTTAAAGCACACAATCAATATTGTGTGTTGAATGACACTCGACACAGTATGGTGCGTGTGTTTTAGTAAATCTGCAGCAGCGTTTGAAAAATTGCCATTCACAAACTGTCCAGATTCAACCCTTAGCATCACAGAGGCTCATGCAATACAAGCAAAAGGACACCAAAGAACACTGCAGTGGCCACATTAAGATAAAAACAGTACAAGTCTTAAAAACTGGCGGAGATAAAACACACAACTCGGGCATGAATAGGGTCTGTGGTGACACCAGAGCAACAGCATGTATTCACAAGGTAAGGCAGAGAAGCCCATCTTTGTGGCCAAATGGTGAATGAGACAAATAGAAAATGGTAAACTGGTCTGGAGAAGAGGGCTGTCTCTCATTTATCATGCACAGATTACAAGATGCAGAAGGCATGCAGACAAAATAGTGAAACCTCTCACTTTCCAACCTTTTCAATTTCATGACAAACCATTCCACTAGTTTAGTTCAAGTGTCTCAAGTTGACTCTTTCATTGGCTCAAACATGTGAATTTTCAAAATAAAATAAAAAAAATGAGGCCACAAATAAAGTGGAAAGAAAAACAGCTGAATCTTGCTCGGTCTTTTTTTTGCCAGGCCAGTGAAAGAGTGAGCAAACATTTGAGCGGATTCCTCTTTGTGTCTCTGGTGAACAAGGAAGCAGCTCATTCAAGCTCCCATAGCGTATTCCACGCGGTAATCCCAGCTCAACCACTTCAGTCTGACATGCAGTTTTGTTCACTTACCAAAATGCAAAATCAGCAGCGAACAGAGAAGTAAAAATGTAAATAATAAAAAATAATAATGTCTATCACAAACTGTTTACACAGAGGCCAATGCTGATTCTTTTAAAATGTAAATTATGAGAAAACCAAAAAAACAAAACAATAACGATACATATTGAATGCATGCCACCACATTGCATACATCTTCACCTAAAAAGCTTAAATAATCTCCATCTTAATCCTTTCAGCTCACAGTTCAGCACACTACTTCTACAGTTTATGGGCCCCATTTAGCTGATCTAAAGCGCATTGAGTAGTGCCCAACTCAGATTGTTGTGTAACATTTAAGACGAAGCTCGTATCCACAGCATTACGTGTAAGACACTTCCGTACTTCGACTGGCAGCTGAGAATCAGGAGTGTGACAATTTAATCATGACGGAGAGACAGAAGTACTGTCGCGGTTTTCTGTGTGCTTTAATGTGTGTGCTAATGAACACATGGTCCTTAGCCGGTTGACCCTCTGCCCCCTCAACAACTCCATTACACTGCAAAGGATAAAGAAATGCACCGACATTCAAACTGCATTAACCTGATGAGAAGTGATGAAGCATGTCCCCGTTTGTGACACAAGCAGCGTGTATGCGGCGCATCTAATGTACTGCTTACATAACCGTTAAAGTACTGTGCCATTCACTTAAGACTTTTTTTAGTCAATGGCGTTCTGCTGCCTCAAGATGGCGATGTGCCAACATTGAGCCTGGTGACACGTAATTTTAAGACAAGCTCACCCACAGTGCACTGATGAGCACAAGTACATTTGCTACCTACACAACGTGGGCACTGGGCGTGAAAATTACACTTGCACTGCGGTTTGTAAAATTGGGCCCTATGTGTTTTATTCTCTTATCACTTACAGTAAGCTAATTTAAACTGCTTTAGAAACATTGCTTCAGACAATGGCAACTCGCTGTTCAAAACATAAGGGCAATGTTTTCCAAATACAACTACTTTTCACATGAAATAGCAAATTGGCCACTAGGTTTTAGAGTCAATTGAGGCCAGTGTTCAGCTCCAGGTGTTCAAACAGCATCACTGCTATAAAAATGTATATGAAACATTGTAAAAGGAATGTTACGTTTAGGGAAAAAAACTGTGGAATTGCCAATTTAAGTTACAAAATAATAAAACGTCCTCCTCATACTATTTTGTATGTGATTAAAGTCCAGTGTGTAAGAGTGTAGATTCTCACAAAGAGGACTCTTTCACTCACCCCTCTCTTTCCCAAGTGTATTATGGAATACAGTGGCCTTCACATCATTCATCATTACTTGTGTAAGCTTCCAGTTCAAAACACAAAAATGCACACAATGGCTGGTTTGTCCATTCTAGCTGCTGCAAATATATGGCAGCACAGCAAGGTTCTTACCTAAACTACACATAAAGGCATATGTTAAAGCCACAAGAGCTATTATTAGCCTAAAATACACTACTGTATACAATATTTTTGCCTTTTTCTTTTTTTAAATTTCACACACTGGATCTTTAACTAACAAATGCATTTCAAATTATGTTTAACATTATGTGCTGACGACCTAATGATTGTCTATGAAGTGGTGAATGAGAAGTTAGCTTATTATCACAGTACTAATGTCTGTCTGAACAGGACCTGACAGTTGATCTTATGTGTGCTGTTGTAGGTAACACCACGTACGTACCATCAGTGATCTCATCGGGCTTTCTCCTCTTTTCGTAGATGAAGATGATGGCCACCAAGATGATGACCTCAGCCACAATGCCAAGGAAGGGCCAGAGAGCAGCCAGGCGACTGCGGACACGCAGGTGGACCTTGTCGGTTTTTGTGCCAAGTTCATTGGTTCCAGAGCAGAAGTAGTCTCCAGCGTCTTTTTCGATTTTCAGGTCAATGATGGTCAGACTGGTCTTGTTGGGAGTGCTCTTAATCTCGTATTTGTCACCAGTGCCGTTGCTGATAGGCTGAGAGTTGTGTTGAAGGGACAGTTTTTCAGAATAAACAAAAAATACAACCATTCTGCATTATTTCCTGAGAATAATAAAAGTGATTGCAGGGTTTAGTTAAAAGGTTTATGATGAGAAAGATGCATACCATTTTGACATCATTTTCCTCTTTGAACCAAGACCAGTCAGTGGGCAGTGGATAGCCATGGCTGTCACAGACCAACACAACCACGTCATTCTCATTGCCATGCTCGGAGTGTTTGTGGGCAGAGACGTGGGGAAGGACTAGTGCATGGTGGGAAATATAAATCATAAACCAAAGTCAGAACTTTTGTGAATTAAATTAGCCATATTTAAACTTTTATCCATCATAGGCACTTTCACACAACAAAACAAAACCAGGTCGCACGAGTAAATGTGTAATTGATGTTTTCTTTTTTTAAATTCATATTCCTGTAACTCATAGGTCTAATTTACCATAAATCTATCACATCTATAGTTTCTTTAATTAAATATATAAATGACACCCAGTTTTCAACTCCCTTTGGCACATAATCAATTTATAGTCTGTGCACAGCACTATAGAAATAAAAGAACACTTAGTGTACAAACATGTAAAAAAGTGATTCAAACAGACAGGAACATTTAAATGACAAAACTTACTTTTCACTTCAATCATCTGCTTCACCTCTGGCTCAGTCTGGAACACACATTCATACTTCCCAGCAGAATGGTGGTTGATCTTGTCCAGACTATGTAAAGAGAACAATATAGAATTTGAGAACCACATGCGATAGGCGAATAAATCGGGTGTATTGATCTGTGCAGACCAACCAAGCTTGCAAATAAGCAGCTAGTGAATTGTAATGGATTCTCCTGAACACACTGTAATTTCCGTCTTTTATTCCACATTATAAAGTAAATAAATATCTTCAGAGCTCAATTAAAGCTCCAGACCTGTGGGTAGGGATGTATCGGTCCGATATCAGCCAAAAAATGAGTATCGGATTATATCGGACTGCCTCTAAAATCTCCGATATAAGCACTCCGATACAAGCAGTCCATTCCGCTCCAGCACTTCTATCCAGCAGCGCCCGTTGTGCATCTGCGGGGCTGGGCTCCGGGTTTACCTGCGAGACGCGTCACTCACCCTGTGTGGGTTGGTCTAAACCAAAGTAGTGAAAACAAGGGGGATGTTCTCTGAAGACACACCCGTTACCTGTGAAACACCTGTGCTCTGAAAACACCCCCATTAGCACTTGGTACTTTCCTCCTGATGAAATTTACCATAGACTGTATGAAATTAACATGGCAAAAAAATCTAATATTCTTATGTTGAAGGTTAAAATTTATGTAACCCATTGGTTAATAATAAATGGGCCGGTTTTCTTCATACCTACTGTTGCTGACTATTGTTCTCCGTTTAAGTAATATCACTTGATAAAGCCTATTCCACACTACAAAATAAGTAATTAAAGTATGTATGATTTGTGCCGATATCATATCGGATTGATATCTGTATCGGCCAATACTCAAGGCTGCAATACTGGTATCGCATCAGAAGTGAAAAAGTTGTATCAGGACATCCCTACCTGTGGGTGAAAATAAAGCTGCTTGTCCAAATGTTCAAACTTCCCCTTGCAATAACAATCACACTTTTGTTTGATGCTGCTGTCCCGTACAGTCCTGCCCCCTCTCTCTAATGAGGAATTAAGGTCAGGGCAAGTGAGCACAGTGCTAGGGGCGCTTATCCCTGCTGCCAACACTACTGGCAAAGCTGCATATCTACATGGTCCATCTCTCTACCAATCGAGAGCAGTGAATACCCGAATGGTGCCCCTAGCTATGCAGCTGATGGAGGCAGCAAGAGAGGAGAGAGAAAGGGGCAGGATGAGATAAGCGAAAAAGAAGGAAATCTGTTAAGGCAGAGGAAGAAATGAAAAGAAAGCATAGCTCTTTCAAGGCCGAGGAGAGGTAAACAGCTTATATAACAGTAATGCTCAGTCAATATTTAATTCAGAACATGGGTAATGGAAGAATTACAGCGCACAAGGTTTGCTATTTTCTTATGCCATTCGTTCAATCTGCTACTAATCAGAAAATATTATAAAAGACGTGCATAACCATCGAATGATGAGTGCCTTTATTGTACCACAGGGGCTGCAGGGCAGATACCCCCACATGACACACTTTGGTGGCTGTAGCTACTTACCTCAGAGAAGTAAATGGAGCAGAATCGGAGGACTCTGACTTTTCAATTGTTTTGCCATTGAGCACCCAGTAGGATCCTTTGATGGGAAGACTGGAGTCTGTCAGGTTGCAGCTTAGAACTGCAGAGGTCTGATTGGTGACCTCTGAAGGTTCAGTAATGATGTTCGGGGCTTTGGATAAACAGAAAAAGATCATTATTTTCCACCCTTTTCCAAAACTGAAAAAAGGCTTGTTGACATTTAACATTTTATAATGTTTAAACATGTATTTCAAGGCATCTCTTGAAAAGAACCCATCATTAATTTTTCCTTTCTCTCTTGACACTCAACCATTTCTTCACAGAAATCAATAATTTGATGGTCAGTGACACGAACAAGCTCTTTGAATTCTCACTTTAACTTTAGGCAAGGTTTAAAGAGATCTGTGAATTCACCTTGTTTAACTGTACCTCAATTATGTTTTCCATCACTGGGTTGTACATACTGGTTAGGACTCGACAAGTAAGCATTGTAGAGACAATTGTTGAGTCCTAAGTGGCCACAGGAATAAATCTGTTCTTAGAATAAAGGAACAAAGGGTGACAGGTTCTGTCCTGATGCACAGAGCTACAAACCAAGTGGAAAGACGTCCCAATATAGAAACATCTTTCCGACAAACATGGGAGTAGAGGGACATTTAGGAGATGTAATGAAAGCTAATACATCTACAAGAGGTCAAAGGAAAGAGACATTTTAAAAATAACATGCAGAGACCGAGACCAAAGGGGGGAAAGACAGGTTGTCGACCCTTTCGCTGCCAAGCACATGATAAAAGGTAACAATGGAATATTTAAGTTTTAAATAGTAGGTAATACTGGATAATAATACTGGAGCACAGGGCAGACAGATGCCAAATGGCTGAAAATGTGGCTTTAATAATTTGTACCAAAGGAACAGTAGAATACAAGACACAGGAATGGTCTGCAAGCATAAATAAAAGGGGCATTGTGGGTGGTAATTAAGGAAACGCATTAATTAGTACTAGCAAAATCATTTCCATTTATAATTCCTTATAAATGGTTACAATCATTTCATACGGGAACAATTGACATATTTCCAACCCTATGACCAGTATTACTGCAGCTAAACCTTTGAAACGTGGCAAAGAAGGCATCAGATTTAAGACATGTTCTGTGTCTGGGAATACAGGATTTGCAGGGCGGCTCTACCACACCGTAGGACCAGGTTCAAACTCTACTACGGGACAAATTAAGACCTTCAGGAGAGAAAAGGGAGCGTATACTGGACGAAGCAGGATAGAGGGGTTTTTGGAGGGAAAGGCATGGGAGCCAAGTGTAATGGGGGCGGATTGTCCAGTTTACTAATTTGGAGTGAATAGCCAAGCTACTTTGACTGGCATCTCTGCCACTCACTTTCAATCACAATAATGTTTGCCTGTGAGCGGATCCACTTGATTTTTGGCGTCTTCTTCAGTTCATTGCGGTCAGGATCGTTGGAAGCACGGCACTCATACATGCCCGAGTCCTCGAGGGTGAGGCTAGTGAGGTGAATGGTGCTGGCTGCGTGTTCGACATACGTGGCATTTAGCTGCACACGGTCATCCCGTGCTCCATCAAAGAGCTGGGTGAAGTTCTCGTTGGGCTCCTCACCCTCTATAAACCACCACTGTACCTCAGGGATGGGGTTTCCGATCACTTCGCAGTGCAGTTCTGCACTGTCATTGATCAGCTTCATCCGAGACAGGGGAGACTTTATAAACCCAGCTGAGCACCGTTAACAATCGGTACAGCGGGCAGAGAATTTGAGAGTTGTTAAATTTAATGGATTTAAAGCAAGCCAGTGAGTTTGTTGGTGATAACAGGCAGCAATGGTAGAAAGATAAAGCAAAAAGGACAAAGAAAAAAAGAGAGACAACGTTAATAAAACACAACATTAAATGAAAAATGAAAGTAAGCACAGAGAAAAGCTTCAGATCAGAGCAACAGTTTTACCCAGTTACTATGGGAAATATTTTACCACTGCTGCTGCTGCTGCTCTGGCCCATTCAGAAAAAATAATATGCAACATAAAATGTTATTAGGGATGACCCAGATTTGGTTCCAATTTAATGGCCACATCTCATACATCTACCAATGGACAGCAGCCTGATGGTTACAAGGTTTTAGGGCTGGAACTAATGATTATTTTCAGGATCGATTAATCGGTCGACTATTTTCTTGATTCATCAATTAGTTGTTTGGGCCATGACATGTGGAAAAATGTTGATTAGTCTTTTCCAAACTTCAAATGATGTTGTTCTTAAATTATTTTGCAACACAAACTAAAATAATTCAGTTTGAATGATTTCTTTGTTATGGAGCAAAGAAACCAGAAAATAATTAGTAATTAATTAATTAATTAATTAAGAAGGTGAAAAGTGTGCATGCTTGTTTTCATCATTATAAAAAAAATCAAATTGATGAAACACTTCAAAAAAGAAGTAATTGATTAATATTCAATTCATCAACCATGTTGCATTTTTAGTGGTTTGATGCATCTTGGAGGCTGGAGTTTGTGTTGAATCTTATTTAAACATTGTAAAGTTTGTGATATTCAACCCCACAGGCTTAAGAACTAGATAAATGTTGTGGATTATGTTTTGAGACATCCCTGAAAACAGAATAAAACAGGACATAAAACGCAGGTGATTGAAATGAAAAAAGGAAGAAAAAAAATCACAGGAAATTAAATCAACAGTGAATGGACTGTAGGATTTGCACTAAGAAATTTGGGCCGATAGAATTGGTTAGTGTGTTAAAGCAAATGGTCACATCACGAGCACAAGTTTCTCAAGATATCCCATCAAAGATGAAATCAAGGCACATGACATCAACGTACGTAGAAGTCACAAAGTCCAGTCTGAACTTATCAGTATTAAACGTGTTTACATGAAAAAAAAAATGTTTAGCACATGCATAAATGAACGTAGACATTAAATTTAGCTATGAAACTTAAATGTTTGCTTTTAATGGGTAATGTAAATAACTTTTTTCCCCCAATGCTACTGAAAGTTCTCCACGTGCTAGTAATTTTAATTAGGCAGTCAAATCCAGAGAGTGTGGACAAGTAGCTGTGTCACACACATTCTTACGGCTATGCATTTGTTGTTTTTCCAGTATTGGGACTTTACTTAACTGTACGCACAGCAGGCAGAATCGATTTTGTCTGGCTATTCAGCGGGGGTTAAGGTGGGGCGTAATCCACTCGGGTGGATCCAGGGAAGAATAACACTCTCACCTCACTGGTCAAACAAACCCTTTCTTATCTTAAAATCACGTCACCAAATGAATCCCCCTACTTTCTACAAATTGTATTGTTTATAAAAGATAAAGTTCAATCACAATTGCCAGCATATACACACATACAAGTCCACAAATATAAGGTCATGTTTCTGTTAAGAAAAGCTTCCCCCTGATTACCTACAGACGGTCTCTTTCATAGCACATACCGTTTGAAAGATCAAATTTAAATATAGACTAGGCCACATTCCTTCCTGTGATTTGATGTAAACCAGGTGACTCTTGTTAGTGCAAGAATTCCCTCTGTAACATGAGAATAACCCACATGTTTTCAGACAAAATGCCACGGACACTGTTCCACACTTATTTACAGCAAATAAAGGGCTTAAACAGTACACATAAAAGGCCTAGACATGAGTAACTTTACCCTATTGTAAAATATTGACTTTGTATATGCAATTTTGAGATAGAATAAGATCAGTTCATAACAAAGAGTGGCAAAAAGGGCCAAGCTGTGGATGTACATGGTTTATCTTCTTCATATGAAGTTTGTTTGCATTTGTTTTACTCAACTAGCTGGTTGAAAATTAACCTCTCCTGTTAGAATGTAATCAGTCCTTTGACAAAAGAAAGGGTGTACACACCATGCAAACCTTACATCACTTTCAATACTGATGGAACCAAGTATGTAGAAATGTGCACAGTGGACAGGAAAGGCTTGTACAATGCAATATCCTTTTCTATAGAAGATGGATGCCATAATCCCAACACGATCAAATACAGTACATGAAACACTGAGATTAACTCATTGTCTTTTCATTACAGCCCTGTTTTAGTCAGTAAAGGTCAATGTTTGGAAAAACAATATTTTTTCAAGTAGGGCCAATTAATTTGTGCAACATGTACCATCTGCCATCTTATGATGTTGCTTAAATAGTACATAGTGCAAGTAATTTGAATATGACCATGTTAGATGTCTGCTGTTGTACTGCAAACTAATAATTGTACTAAACGTGAAGAAAGTGAGAGTGAGTCACCTAGGAAATTGAAGTGGAATCATTTTGCAAAAAATCCCTATGACTAAACATGACATGGTGCTAATTCAAGTAGCTAAGTGTTTAAAACAACTTTGAGACCCAAGATCAACACCATCTGGCTGTAAATTGTTCAGTCAAATTACTCTTCATTGAATTGTGGTGCACAACCGGTCCGTTTCACATTTTGCAAAAAAAAAAACAAACATAGCAGAATATTTATTTCTCCCCCTGACAGAAACCACTTATTATAAGAATGTCTAATCTGGAATGTAAAAGAATGACACTTGCTGCATTACAGGTTAAGCAGGTCAAGTCTCAAAATAGAGCTCACAGACAAAAAAAGAGTCTGTATTCTATATTCCATACTACTACCCAAACTGGGATAAAGATCAAGAAATGAACATAGGTATAAAAAATGGCTTTTCCCATTTCCCCCCACACTAAGCCTAGCCTACTTGTCTGCCTCGCAACCTACTTTCTAAAGTTAAACTAGAGAAGCTGAATTATTCAACTACTCTGCCCCTGGGACGTTTTTTAAAAAGCAGGAAAGATTTGATTAGCACAAAATACGTGTATAACTTGTACATAATGCAAATATGTACATACATTTTAGCTATCCTACAAGTAAAGTAAACAATAAAGCAAAGTGTTGTACTTTAGAATGAACACTGAAAAGAAATGGTAAAATGTTTAATGATAAGATAAGTCACAGTTAAGTCCCCACATTTTTGGTGCTGAAACCCCGGAGCAGGGACAGAAGATTACTATAGAAAATAGCCCATAGCTGTGATTAACAAATCGATAACGGACTGTACGAAATGCTGCAGCATTAACAGAGGCTAAAAGTGTGGAGATATACAAGTGGACAATTGAGGAGTAAACTTGCAGAGATAATGTGAGTCATGGTCGCCTGCAAGAGCTACTGTCCATGTTGAAAGTAAGAGAAATTAATCTCTAGGAATTGGAACGCAAGTAACAGCTACTGCAAAGCTGACACATACGCCTGGTGACAAACAGAAAATCAATTACTGATCACTGGAGCCTAGTACACAGCACTGATTCTTTGGGGGATCAAGTCTGTCAATGGTGACCCAAGTTGACAAACTATCAGGAAGTAGGATTAGTGGTAAGTAACCCTCCCCAAAGAAAATTCACAAATGCTGAATGTGCTGCGGCCTTCTCTACATGTGAACTTTGAGTTACACCCTGCTTCTGCTTAATATTTTGTGGTAAATACATGCATGCACATACTAATATTGTGCATGGGCTTATTGGTGCCTGCTTTTTGTGTGCTACTGCCTACCGGATCTTTACACTGTAAATTTACACTGTAGTTCCTTGCTCTATTTGTGTTGTCATTTAAACTGTATTATTGCTGCTAACATGGTATATTGTATTTCTGTTTAAATTGCAACTTCAGTCTTACAACTGGTGTAAATCTATTTCATCGTGGATGGGTGGACTTTAATTACTCATAGCCACGTTCTTATAACAATAGGTTTGATTCCATGGATACGAGCACAATAATACTGCAAAAAACATGATACAGTTGATATATTGAAAAATTGTCAAATCTTGGAATTTTAACGTTAAACAAACAAAATGTTGCCCACATTAAAGCAAATGATACACCAGGTAATAATTTAATCGCAGCAGGACGCCAACTACAGTAAGGCGTGCGTGAAATCCAACGTTACAAGACGAAGACGGTGTTCTTATGAGCGATACTATTGTGAAAGATGTACCAAAAGGACTAAAAATACAGCAACCCTTGAGATGTTGTTTTTCTACAAAAACAAGACGATTCTACGCTCGCTAGAGGCAGGAACCCTCTGTCGTGTTACGCAACAGCAACTTTGACATGAACGTTACGAATTTTTTTTTAAAACACCATGTATCCCAAAACACCATCGGTCGATGATTGGTGAACTTTAAATGTGCCTGGTGTAAAACACAGACATGAAGCGGATTCCGAGACCTAACATTCCACGGTTATGCGGCCACGGAAGGGCCACAACAGCTATGGCAAATTAGCAAAAATATTTAGCTAGCATGACCGCTAACGCCTGACACACAGCTACAGTCAATTCGGCGGTTTATTACCGACATTATATATATTGATAGATCATAATAAATGACAGTAAAAACACAACTGTCACAAGGCTACAAGAGTCTGAATGAACATGAACAATGATAGTCAGGGTAAAGTCTAACATCTCCGACCAAACATGGCTGACATCTTACCTGTGGATGCATTCACTCGCCAACAGCTCAGCAGAAGGGCACTGAGCGCCCACAGTAACTTCATGGTTAATAATTTACGACACACTAAATGGTCAAATAAATACAATGCCAAAAACTAGCAGACCGAGTCTTCTCCCTCCTAATCTCGTTCGTTCAGCGAACTTCCACTGGTGGATGCTGGGATAAATGTCCGACGGAAGAGCTGATGGACTTGCTTGTCCTCTACGAGCAGCTCACGCACACGCCCTGATCAGCACGTACACATGACGTATAACGCAGGGGCGTGGTGACATCAAACGTTGGTCTTCTTGAACAAACCTGTTTAGCTCATTTAATGGTTTTTAGTATTATGTAAGACAACGCGTTTAAAGATGAAACATTTGGAAAGTTTAATACGTTTTCACGATAGAGAAAGAAGCCATTTTGACAGGTCACAGAAGTAACATGAACTTAACAGAGCCATCGTTAATGGAAATAATTAGTAACACATTGTGCTTTTCCTGCTGAAACACGTCAAAATGGCTGCTGTGTAAAAGGCTAATTTCTACCCCCTCTCGTGACAGAAGACCTAACAAACATAATAGTTTCAATGTTATACGGAAAAATATAACTTATAATTGTTTTCTCTTTAAGTAACTCATTTTAGTTACACTAAATGGTTACTTTTATTTTATATTTGTTTTTACTAATTCATGTTTATCTTATTTTATTAAAGATATTCTGATTCTGAATAGCAAATTCAGGATTAGTTTTGCTAGACTACACTATAAATTAATAAAATTATTAAATTAACATTTGTTAGTAGCTACAGTATGAAAACATAAATAAGATGTTCTGATCTGATGGACCAACCAAGATCAGAATATTCCATAACCATATCAGATTATGGTTTAATCTAAATACGGCTTTATTCGAGTTCAGGTGAGAGACAAATGTCTTAAATTGGACATATTAGCATATTCCTGCTGTCCATATAAACACAGTGCAAAGAACAAACACTGCAAGTTTTGCAAGAAATGTGTGGGTTGAACTTCAGGATCAACCTTTTTGGTTTTCAATAACCATCTTATGTCATAAGTGCTAAATGCTCACAGAAGTATAGGTTTTGACACCATTTCTTCTTGAATTAATTTGCTGGGTTAGCATGGGATATTACACTAAACACACACATTGCTGCATGTCAGGATGCCAAATAACCACAGGGACAACTGGAGGTGGAAAAAGTGACAATGGAAAAAGTAAAATTAAGGGATGACAAGTCAAACACTAGAATAAACCAGTGTCATGAATTGTGTGTGGAACCTTTGTAAATTCATTAGAATATTCACCAATAAGTCAAACAAGTATGATGTTGCTGTATGTTGTATGATAGAAAAGACCAAAACTATAACTGTCATGCTGATACAAGAGGTTTCTGAATAAATTATTCTAGTACATTCCATGTTTTCACTTTTACAGGACATTTTGCAATGATACAAAAAACTACATTTCTTTAAAAAAAAAATCAAAGTGAATGACTTAAGAAAATCTACAACTCTTCATGTTCAGTTTTAAAGAAATAAACTAGAAGCTTTAGATACAGATATGCTTTGCCGTGTTTCACAAAAGCTTGTTTTCAAGGTACATTGATAAAAAGGGCACAAATGTATGTACTTCAACGATGAACTGTGAATGTGAGGCAGCGTTTTAACATTGTAAATCAAACTCATTAGCACAAGTGGATCCATTTGTCTTTCAGCCGGACCAAGGACATCAGTCTACATTGATTCCCTCAGAAAAAAGGCCTTTGAACCTAAATCCCAAAGGAGAGTAGATGTACTGTACAATGTGGAGGAAACACACCCATACAGCTCACAATGCAAGGAAGCTGAAAATATTGACTTAGTTACCAAATTTGCAGGCAAGTACAACATTAAAGGGTTGAGTGTAGTCTGTTTCCTATCGGCATGCCTTTGAAAATACCAGACAATCTGTATTGAGATCATGTTCAGCAGTGTTTAATAATGGGGTTATTGTTCCCAGTTTAGTTGTTCTTAGAGCCTGCAAGATGTCATTAAAGAAAAAATTAATTATTCTGGGAGACACAGATCAGCAAAGCACATAACTCAGCCCAATACATTACTTTCAGGCTGTTATTTAATACCTAACCAAACATGTAACAATTTTTGGTCAATTTCCAAAAAAGAAAAATATTGGTCTTGAACCAAGAGTGTAATTTCACCATGGTATACCTCCAAATCTATTTTACAACTACAGTTGCTAATGTTAAGACTTATCAAATAATTATCATATAGTGTATACACACACACACTGAGAATACATCCATGAATTTTGAGTGGTAGCACCCAAACATCTTTATTTCCATATCAGTTTCTTATGTATATATGATCATACTGCAAACCAATCATTTCTCAACAGGTAACTTTACAAAATACTTCCTTGAAGTTAAAAAGCACAAGCGCACGAAAATGTCTCTTGAGTGTATAATGTCAAAAGGGGATCAACATTTTGGGTTTGCAGATAAAAACAAACTTTGTCAAGATCATCCACATCACTACCCAAACGGCACAAAATAACTGCAATTGGACACATCATGAGCATCAAGAGCAAACAATGGTACTTGTGTGGTGTCAGAAAACCATAAAATGTTATTTATTTATTTTGGATTATAAAATACTATATTTCTTTTTGAGAAATAAAAGGAATCAAATTTGAGATGTTCCAAACCTTAATTGCACTCGTAAATAGTGTACTTTTATCAGAGATATCGCTGTCAAAAATGGGTCATTTGTAATTATAGTCTGGCAATAAAAAAAAGAAAAGTCAGCAACTCTCTTGTTGTCCCATGTCCTCTACCTTCACTGGATTCCTTTGCACTCTGTTCCCTGTATGAGGTGATTCAGGCCTATCAAGCCTCTCATAGTATCCTTGCTTCTCCACATCCTCCCTGAGAGAAGTTGCACTCCAGGGCTTCTGGCCTTCCTCTGTTCAGACTCCTGTAGAGAGAGGGAGGCCCAGGACTGACTTAATATCACTTACCCCTGAGTCAGGCTTGAGTGCTCCTGGTGAGATGCACTCAGGTCTCTACCCTATGACAGGGAGAAACTGGAGGTCACCTCTCTGAAGTAAAGCAGCCTAGGAGCTATTAACAGCTCATAGGGTTATGAGGAGAACTGTTTCTCTAGGAGTTATCAGTGGAGTTCTCATTGCTGGTCGAACTTGAAGACTGAGGGGTAGAAGAGGATGAAGATGAGGAAGAGGAGGAGGTAAAGTTCATCCCTGATAGTTGTGGAGGGTTTGTTGCTGTGTTCTGTCCAGTCAAGCTTTTTCTGCACACAGGGCAAGTGTCATGCTGGAAGAAAGAGGGACAAAAAACATGAGGGGGTTGTCTTACTGCTCCTCTACACCATCTATAACACCATACTTCCAGATTAGTGAACTAGTGAATGTGTGACTGAAAAGGGAATTCATTTGGTGATGGCTGAATGACTAATACCTGCTCCAGCCAGGGAACTATGCAATCATTGTGAAACATGTGATTGCATGGGAGCTGCCGCACATTTTCTCCAACACAGTAATCGTCTTTACACACAGGACATTCCAGCCCCGAAGCTGAAAAGAGAGTAAAATAATGACATTATGGACTGTAATCTGATCATTAAGTTATTACCGCCATCGTAGACCACAAAATTCAAAATTAAATAATGAGACTACATTTAGTTTGTTAAAACTTATGCTCAATGTATAAATCTGAGTGAAATGAACGTTTTAATGGCGGTCAATAGTGGCAACATGTCCTTGTACTATCATATAAATCTATGGTGAGAGCCCTCCGACTGCCAGCCATTATGTGGCCATGACAAAGATCATTATTACAAAAAAGGCAACTCAGAAATAAAAAAAACTCCAAAATCAGGATAGCATTTAACTTACCAACGTGTTCATCTGTAACTTGTACTGTAGGAAGACTTTTAATTTTATCTCTATCAGCAGGTGGAGGTCCTGTGTTCTCAAACTGGTTTAATAACTGCAGACAGGACAAAATAAAACACATGTTACAAACCCATTTCAAGTCTAAAGAGTTTATAAACTGAATTTGAGAATTTAAGAATACCTGTGTTATAATTGCATCAAGCCCATTGGCACCCCAGGCATAATCCATGGGATTTGAATGAAGAACTCCCCTTAAAAAAGAAACAATAATTAAACAGCTGGACATAAAGTGCATATTCTTGAGTAGCTTCTAGTTTACTAGAGCTCTATTCTATTGACTCACCAAGGTCCAACACCAATATTTGGCATTGCAGTAGGTGCAATTATTCCATTCACTAGCTGCTGAATGATTCTACAAAACAGAACATACAGGTGTGTTACAAATATGCGGTGGTCTCGACGTCAAGATTATTTAGCAATAAAATGGCACACTGAGGCAATACACCACAAAACAACATAAATGAGACTTCAGTCCCACAAGTAACCAAGTACATTTCTCACCCCTCTAAAGTGGGTACTCCCTCATGCCTCCCAGCTTGCCGTCTTGAACCATGACGACTTCTTGGTTGCCTAGCACCATATCTTTGCCTTGATGCCGCTTCCCTTTCCCTCCTGTTTTCAGTTTCCCGGTTGTCCTCTGTTCCCAGTCCAGCCCCAAAGTCGAAACTATCATCAAAGACACCCAAAGCAAATTGACCATATCCTGAGGGGAACGTGAACAAGTGCTGGTCTGCGCTCTGAAGAACAAAAAAAGAGATACAATAGACTCAATCTGGGTGTTGTAATCTCGAAGAAAACAAAACAAAAAATAAATCAGCTTTACCACAGAACATCCTCAAGTTAAAGGCAACCACTTAATGGTAATACAACCAACTAAATTCACCCAGGTCACATTTAAAGCCAATAAAAATACCATACAATTGTTGTTGATGTTAAATTATTAAATGGGGTGTTTTTTTCAGCAAATAACTGCACAGCATAAACACAATAACATATTGTATATGTCGTCCTGACAGGAGATTAAAAAAGCAGAAGTGGAAACTCTAAAAAGACGTTCATCAGTAAGATGTTAAGAAATGCTGATTTTATTATGCAACAGTGGACTGGAATCCCAGAGAGATGTTACGTGACACACAGAGTCTGAGAAAAGAATGAGTTAGAAACCTCAAATGTTTGCTGCTGGTTCTGGGGCCCACTGGAGATTGTAGACCTGGAGCCATTGTCAGCACTAAACAGGGGACAGATTGACAGGTCATGTATTGATGTATTACTTTTAAAAGAAATTGTTTTTCCACCATGTGTCAGTTTCCATCGTTCCTATTTTCTTGTATGATGTCATGTTTTGCTGTGTCCCGTTTCTTCCGCAAAAGTTTATCCCTTCAGTTTTTGACTTCACATGTAGTGGCTGGTTTCACAGTCCAACATGAAAAAAAACAGGTAAGGGGTAGTAATGCAAAGTCAGTCTAAAATTAAAGCACCTGCTATTATTGTTGAGCCAACAATTACTTTGATTTTATTTAGCCTCTCCCAATGTCAAGCAGGGACTCTATAATATACAGCTTGACAAAAGTATTAGTTAGTGAAACAACAAAACTCCTAAAACCTTCACATGATCTAAACTACTTATGTGAGATAAAAACTAAATGTAAATTATTTTAATTGCTATTAATCATGCAGTAGTTATTGTAGTAATCAATAATTACACTGCATGTAGGCAAACATGTTGACAGGAAGCAAAGAAAGCAATATCATGACTGAACGCATGTCTGTGATGACAGCCCTTATAGTTGAAGCAAAGCTGATTTTTACTCTCTTGTGCTTCGGTCCTAAATGTGATTAGTGTAGCATAACTGTTAGGAGTGATGGCCAAACATTGGGATTATTTGTAACAGTCAAAATATACACATTAAATCAAGTTTAAAAAAAACAACAAGTTTTATAAAAGACTTTATGAGACAATACATTTGTACACAAATGAATGGGAAAGGTTAATTCAGCATCTTAGATGGTGACAACTGAAAGCAGCATCACTAAACGTTTTTGAACAGCTGAAAGTGAAGAACTAGAGGATGTGAGGGAACTTTGTGGTTATACAGTAGGCCACAAAAGCTAGCCTGGTGAAAATCCTTGTATTGTCTTATAAAATAATAATCAACAGACATACCTTCTTTCTTCAAGCAGCTCCTCAATAAACCCTGAATCACATCTTGGACATGTATAGTCCTGTAAACAAAGAAAAACATAAACAAAAAGATGATAAGCTGGACTGTGACAGAAAGAAGATTGAAGATGCTTATCTAAGGAATACACCCGTCTCTGCCATTTCATTTATCTTTGTAAGACACAGGGCTACCCTGAGCTGTCAGAATAGCCGAGTCCTCCTGACATGATTTGCATTATTTCCATAGTTTAGCTCTCAAATCAGGAACTCCTCATTCCTTATAAACTGGAGTATTATCATCCCATTTTGACACTTTATTTTCTTGAACATGTCCACTCTGGACAAGAGAGCCCAGGAGAGGATGCACTGCCAGCAAAGACCTTGCCTTCTCTTAAGTCAAACACTGTTAAAGGAAGTGTTCAACATGTTATGACAACCAGCGTCACTATCTGAAATGGGAAGCTGTAGCACTGAGTGCAGCTAAGACAAACAATTGCAGCTCAGAGAATCCATCTCTATTTGATCCTTTCATCAAAGACAGATGATAACCAAAATAAAATCCACCAAAGGAATCACACCACACATCAATGGCCCAATAATGAACAGCTTCTTAGGCTATGAGGCGCCTCTCAGTCAACCGAACAGTGATGATGTGATTTTATTATAAAAAGAACAAAGTATCATAATTTGTGTAAATATGCAAAAAATTATACATATTTACACAGACTCAATGCACCCAATATCCTCTAATCACTAATTAAATAATAGACAACAATAAATAGACAAAGGCTTGCTCTTCTATACAAACCATGAGATATCCCAAAACATTAACATTAAAGAAAAAAACCCAGAATAAATATTTCTCTAAATTACAGTCTAGAGCTGAAACAATTACTCGATTAATCTATTATTAATCAATTACTAAATGAATTGACAACTATTTTGATAATCGATTAATTGGTTTGAAGCTATTATCATGAAAACAAGATTGTTTCAGCTTCTTAAATGTGAATATTTTCTTCATTCCTTTGCTCCATATAACAAAGAAATCTTTGTTTTGGCTTGTGGGCAAAACAAGACAATCAAGAACATCATCATTTCCAGATTTGACAAACATTGATCAACATTTTTTAACGTTTCTTGATATGTTATTGACCAGCCAATTACTCGATTAACTCTCTGGCTTCATAACTTGACAAAAAACACTAACCAGTTGCCCGTTTTAATGATGACCTCATCATACATATCTTTACATGATATTAAGTATCTACTTTCATCACATTGTGTTGCTCTATTGCTCCAACATTACGCAATGTCATGTCAGAAGCATTTTTATGAATCCATTGACAATATACACAGTAACTAACACACTGGCTTCCCCGAACAATTGAGACAGCAGTTGCACACAGTTGTGTGGGGTAAATGCGATCACCAGTCACTACTAGCACTCTACACAATCCCATAGCTGATGTTTCTCATTCCGAGGGACACATACACTTATGTGACAGATCATTCTAGTCTGTGACAGAGGGGGGCCACTTACTGAACGGCAAAACAAGAAAAAGACGTAGTGGCTTTGTTGCCACCGGGACATTCTTTTCGCACAAGGGATAAACATTCAGACGTATAAAAGAGACAAATATAAACGCGTTTGGTTAGTAAATAAAAATATGAATTCACGCGCTACTGGCGTTGGAAGTGAATATTGCAGACAGGGTTATTCTTAGCATGTTAGCTTAATTCACTAGCAGCATACATTAACAAAACATCCCAGTAATACAACAAAATGTGCCAGAAAAAGAGCCCTGTATTGTACGCAACAGATAAGCAGAGCTTGTTTACATTCTGGTCCGTCCAATAATAAGATACCAGGTTAGTTAACGCTGAAAAGCGTTAGCATGTCAAAAGGTAGTTGTACAAGCCTGCTAAAGCTGTTAGCATGCTAACAGTTGACGCCGCCGCCACAACGATTTCTATGATAAAAACAACACAACTACAGTGTCTTTCGTTTGTCAAAATGTCTCTGCGTTTACTTTCTAACTGTGTTACTCACGGGGAGCCGAGGACTGATCTCTGCTGAGCATCTGTGACAGAAGAAGCGACTGGGCCATGGAGGAGCTTCCGCCATCTTTAGCCACTAAACAGGGAGAGAGGGGAAGAAGTACGGAGCACCAAATAGGACAAATCTACTAGAAAATACGATAGCCGTTCATGCCTGCATTGTTCCATACGATAATATTTAATGTACTGTATGAATAAATCAACGAAAGCCCACTTTAAATAATAATAATAAAAAAAAAAATAATAATAATGAGTGAACGATCTACGGCTATTAATTAAAATGAATTAAATGCTACATTATTACATTATCAATTAACTGTTATCTTTATTGTACAAATTAGATGGTTTGTTAACCGATCTTATATTGAGTTGTCATTTTATAGTGGTATGTCCATTTAAATGTAAATACTCAAAGCAAAGAAAATATGGTGCTAGATTCCTTGGATGTGTCAAAATACACATAATACACAATAAAGCTATATCTGTGACTGATTGTGAAATTTGCTTTCACTTAATTTAAAGTTTATTTCAAAACCAAATATGAATATCCCACTGGAAGGAATAGGTATGAAAAAACGGACTACAATTTTCATCTGGCAGCCTCTAACACTGATATGTCTTATAAAATACTGCCACATGGTGGTGCTTTTGTGTATCAAGCGTGTGAGGAGTGTCACTGAATTTTACTTTGTAGTGGCTGAGGATATAATCTACTCTTGATATGTTTCCAGTGGAATTTGTGAGATATTTAGTCAGTTTGTTATGGCAATACTGGGTGAAGGTGTTCTTAATTCATATTCCATGTACATGCAAAATATCCAGAGATGTGAAGAGGCCAAGAGGTTATAAATGATTACCCCAACCAATTTATATCAAGTACCATCATACTGTGTCTCGCCTGCACTGAAGACATGTCTGGTCCCCAATGGTCAGTTCCCCCAGCTGCTCATATGTAAACCAGAGATTTGTTTTTGCAATCTGGTATCGCACAAGATTTATTTTGACTCATTACTTTTCCATTGGATTCCTGTCAACCACCTCTTTAGCCCAAAAGACATTCAGCAAAGTCATGGAGCATCTGTTTTAGAGCATCACATCTCGTCGGGAGGTGGATTTGTATTTTGACCTTGATTGTTGGACAGCAGTTGTTGGAACCATGTAATCATGCATCAAATCTGACACATAAAACTGTAAATAAGTAGCCTCTCACATGGGAACTATGTTGTGAACACACAGCTAAGTTGTTGAGGGCAGCCATCTGGCAGCACTAAGATATCAGTGAAGGTCTCAGAGATCACTAAGTTCCATTAGTTCTGGGGGGACAAAAATGATTGATATGGTTTAGTTTTTGCGTCTGTTTTTTATTTCAAAGTTGTAAATTAACATTTCCTAATTTTTCCCCCACAGGTATTCTTAATGTGATCACCATAACTACAGATTGATGGCTATAAACATGTCACAAGTTTGGAGTACCTCTAGTGCTTGGCACAACATGTGGAGTGTAAGTAGGAGTTCCCATCCGTCTGCTTGCCAGCCAATCACATCTCTCAAGCTGTCTGGCCTGATTTTTTTGCACAAATGTCCAGTTCAGTGCTCTTGAGGAGAGTAGCACTAGACGCAACCACTCATGTGGTGTTTTATGGGTTTAGAGTTTTGAATGAAAAACATATGGATAGTGATGCATCCACCTTGTATACAAGCAATAGTTGTAAATCCAGCACAATGTTTTCTGTTACGCGTGTCGTAAAACAATTTCATTAAAAGAGATTTACAATAAAAATTTTCCACAAGGCAAAGCTAATCATGTAATGTAGTTATGTCCTATTGTTCTTTCTGGGCCATTGTTGTGTCTGATGTGGATATTTGGGAGCAGGAAAGACTTGGCTGTCCTATGGGCTGAGATTAGAGAGGGACTGATAGCACCGAGGTTTGCAATGTCTGCCTGGCTGGAGATGAGCTTACATCTCCTTGCGACACAGTGCGTCACAGCCATCAGAGTCGAATACTCATTGTAACAATGCACTCTGGGGAGTGTGACTGTGGGTCAGATACAGGTCATGTAAGCAGCAAATAATAGCTCTACCCAGACAGAGTGGCCTTCTTTATTGTGTCGTTTGGTGTCATTCCAAATCTAGAGCTGGGCTTTGTTGACAAAACACTAACTAATAAAAAAAAACAAAAAAAAACCCCAGATAATTTTATTTTTCTGTGAAGTGGGTTGTGCTGTTTTTCTCTCTAACTAACTAAAATGTGCACATTTTAGTCTAGTTTATTAAATTTACAGGTGAACAGACACAATTAAATATAGAACATACACATAAATGAGCATAGTGCACACACACAATTGCTATATCACTTGTTATACATGTTGGATAATACAAATACATAAAAATACACAACATAAAATATAAAATACATGTGTCCACTATTGGGCATAAGAGTTTAAGATACATGTATCTGAAGTTGTCAAATGAATTCTAAAGACTGATGACCTAAATCATTTTTTTTCACACATATATGATATATGGAAATCTGCACAAGTTGTCAGATTAACAGGAAGTGTACAGATGTGTGCATACGTCCAAGTGTTGTTTTCATGGCCTACTTTTACAGTTCCTTCTTTGGGCTAAGAGGTAACAAAGTGTTACAGCCAAGGCGTCAGACGGATATGTTGCAGGGGACACTGCTGCTTTTGTCACTTTTGTCTGAGTTTTTCCAGACACTCCAGTCGGGACTGCCCCACACAGTCCCTCTGGGCCCCCAATTCACACTCGCATAAAAACAGGCACACATAGACACACACTCAGCAACAACAGTCGCCTGCTGTAACTTCCTGGGCCTCTAGTCATGCGCCACTTGTTTTCAGTCCCACCCATTGAAGACTCTGTCTCCTCCAGACACTCTCTGTTTTAGGCCATGTGTCACAAGACCTATGCATCGGACGCTCTCACATGCACACACGTGCTCAAACATTACATCCCAGCACAAACAGCAAGGGGGCTGTGTAGATCAACATGAGCGACACGAAAAGCTGTTTTTTGTTTTGATCGTTTTCATGTACTCATTTATGAATTGCAGCAGGTATCCCTGCTATTTTGTGCAGTGTTTTTCCTCTCTGCTTGTGTTTCCCAACAAAATTCCTCAGCACCGCATTGGCACATAATTGTTTGGTATTACATCACTGAGCAGCTATCAAAATATAGATGTTTCTAGAGAAGCACATGGGTACAATTAGCAGCCCAGTCTAAACCATCCTTGTTGTAGCTGAGTGTTTGTGGTCAGTCACTGCATATGTTTTAGCAACTTAGTTTGACTTTATCTGTTATTTTTGAGTCACCGGTTCATTACCTCATGGTCACGTCCTGATAATATGCAACCCAGTGGTTTTTATGTCTTTCATAACATTAGTGCCTTTTTTTTGTTTTTTACATTCACAGATTACATTGGGATTTAACTGTATTTAAAATGTCTGATTGCCATAAAGCAGCAGGAAGACCCAGGTTTGTGACCCAGTCAGGACAAGGACCTTTCTGCACGGAGTTTGCATGTTCTCCGTGTGTGTGCGTGGGTTTTCTCCAGGTTCTCCGGTTTTCTCCCACAGTCCAAAAACATGCAGATTTGGCAATTAGGCAAATTGGACAAAAATTGACTGTATGTGTGAGTGTGAGAGTGAATGGTTGTTTGTCTCTATGTGGCCCTTCGATGGAATGGTGACCTATCCAGGGTGTACCCCACCTTTCGCCCTAGGTCAGCTGGGATTGGCACCAGTGCCCCCATGTGGAGGAAAAAGTGATATGCAAATGAAGTTCGTTCATTGATAAATTAAATACCTTTGGTGACACCTTTAAGGTCCAGTTTGTAGAATCCAGGGGAGGTTGTGTCAACATAAATATACTTTAATACACCATTCAATGTATTTTTACACAGTTTTTTATAACCTTTTTTATAACCTGAAATAACTTTCTTTGAATGACACAGGAGTGGGTCCTCTTCCATGGAATCTGTCATGTTGTAGAATCATGTATGTACAGTAGCCCAGAGTGAACGAATGAAACACTGGCTCTAGAAATGTCTCATATACACTTGGATGGGGGAACATGAAGCAGTAGGTGGTTGGAACATGCAACTTGATATCAAAAAGCCATGGGATCTGAAACAGCAGTCCTTTTAATGTTCCATCCATTGCTACCATCATGCAGGTCATCAAGTTTATTTTTGTCACATATGCCCCGATCGCTTCATGCTAACAGTATAAACAAATAAACACACGGCCATTCATCTTCTACACTGCTGACAGCTGACATTGGGTTAGCTGGAATTGAATTTATATTCCAATCATTGTTAATATTGTGTCAGTGGCTTCAAATAATAAATCAATGCATTAATCACTATTTTAAAAAACGGTGGGTCTTGGGGTCGTCAGCTGTGGAGGTGGTCTTTACTGTGATCCAAGATCCAAGTGTGACTTTTGTGACTGGATCCAGGACTTTTGGGATGGATTGGGAGCATTCATATCTGTATTTGGCGTGATCTGTATATGTAGAGAATCACTATCTGAATGGGGTCTTAGAGTCTCCAGTTAACCTGCATGTGATTGGACTTCAGCTGGTAGACCCAGAGAAACCTTTCCACACACACACGCACACGCCGGGAACCTTGCTGCTGTGAGGCACAGGTGTTAACCGCTACATCACAGTGTGTCATTCCTGCTGGGTCCATAACCTCACAAGCCTCCAAACATGGTTGTAAATGCTCAAATGATAAAATCAAATGATGCAATGCAGCCAAAGAAAAGACAAGCACATAAAGTACAAGATATAGAGGATCACATGTTGGAGAGATGTCGTATTATCTGTTCTCGCCAGCGCATACACGTAAAAGACCACCCATAAACCTACACTGTGGACATGAAGGACTCCAAATGAAAGGAACAAGACTTACAGTATCTCAACAATAAATAAGCTCCCCAGCAGATGCTGAATCTTGTTGCTGTATTGGTTCTGGCATACATTATATACATTATTTTTGGCATGTGTTGTTGGGTGTCTGTGTGTATGGGTGTGGATTTGTCTCAACTGTGTGGTTTCCCAGGTGGTGAGGAGATTGCACGGTGCATACAGTACGTGAGAGTGTCTGAGTTTTCTCATGCAGTTGTGGAGCGTGTCTCCAGTCCACGGCAAACAACACTGGCGCTTTTAACATTATGCATGGAGGCAGTTACTCCTGTAATCTAAAACTGATCAACAGCCTGTTTACAAGCTGTTCAGCTCTGTAGTCTGGGTAAATAGATACCATATGGGCCTCTTGAGTTCATTTGTGGTACACTGTCCTATTTAAATACGTCAAATATCACCCAAGTGTCTCCTGGTGATTGTTTTAACTGATAATGAGCAAGCAAAAAAGAAAACAACTAAATGAACCAAGGAAACTTTCCTATTGTCATTTATTGCTGATTTTAGAGGGCTTACTTTAGCGCATTACAGCAAATTAAATGTTTAACCAACTTTCCATGATACACCAGCAGATAACTGAGCCAAGGTTCATAAAAAAGGTACTTCTGACTTGTTTCTATGTGAGCGCCACCTGAAAAGCTGATGTGAAATTATGGCCACGGTCTGGTGGTCTTCCAAACCTCAAATTGCACAATTGGTCTCAATTGGAGTCAAGTTTATGGACTAACTGTAACACAATTATCACACGTCACAGTTATGTGGCTTCACGCTTTAACACAAATTCAAACCAAAGTGAATTCAGTGACAATTTGAGTGCAACAACCTCATTTACAATACTCGACTCAGGCACTCACGTTCCCACACACTTTAAAACCCTCAAGTGTCAGGCTGCACTTAACACTTGTTTACTGGACACTATATCTATATTCTTTTTTCTTTTTTTTTTACATATTTTACAAAGAATGACAGTATAATTAGTTGTATTGCAAGTGCATTTTATATTTCTGGTAGACAAAGAACATGTGGGCCAGACCACACACCGATGTGCAGAAAATGTCCCACAGGTCAAAGTGAGGAAGTGGAACAATTTACCGGGAATAATTTGGGACAATTAGCATTGGCACAACTTCCTAACGCTGCCGTTTTGTTGTTGACGATCTGATTTTGTCCAGATCGCTGACGAGCAATGCACACGTCCCGTGAACCTGCTTGGATTTTCCGCTGTTGCTGACTTGGTTTCGTTAAACAAATGAATAATTCATTTGTTGTTGAGCACAGCCGATTTTCAAAGGATTTTCCTTTCCTTGACATTCACCTGAGGCTCTGTCTAGGATTATTGGTTTTAAAGGACTAGTATGTAACATTTTGAAGGGTTTATTGGGAGAAATATGCCTCCTCTATGTACTTTATGGAGGCCATCTTGTGCCGACTCAAACAGACAAACTAGGCTTACATTTTTACATACTCTCCATGATCGGAAAAACAAAACCTGGTATTATAAGTCTCGATTTTAGCTTTTGATGGCCGAGCATTGTTTAAATGCCACTGACATAAACCCCAATCCAATAATAAAGCACCTTTTGAATGTGGTGTAATGTATGTGCAGCAACTGTGTGACGCAATCACGTCAATAGTTCCCAGCACCTACAGAAGAATCCACTTTGTTCTAAATCCCAGTACTAGCATTGTGCACATAATAAACTGTCGTGTTATGCCTCCATATGAAAGAAGTTGAAAAAAATATTTCTGGGAAATCCAGAAAAACGTCATGGGTAAAAGTATAATGGATATAACTGGAGTACAGGCTCTTGTCAGTTTAATGATGAATTGTCAGAAGTTTCATATCGTGCACATGTAAAAAATTAAAAGACAACCGAAATGTGGGAAATTATGTCTGCGGCAGAAATACACTGATGAAATGATGGATGCGATATCTATTAGTTTCAGATGTGAGACGGAACTGTTTACAATCCAGTCGTGCGATCCACAGAGTGGGTGGTCTCGGAAAACACTCCACAGCGTCTAGTTCCATCACAACATCATTTCAGATCTCACTGTTGGCTGTTAACTTACTGGAAGTAGTAGAGCAAGTTAGCGGAAATGATGCCATGTGGACATAGTTGAGAAAGAAGCGTGACATATCAAAGCAGGATGATTACGCATCTCTGAAATGTCAGTGTGGGCGTCACATCATGGCCCCGTGCGTTTGCAGGGATATAAACAACTCAGCCAGAGGTTGTGATGTAATACATGTGGCTGATCCCATGCTCATTACAGGTGAGTGTGAGCTGGACAGATGCACCCACGTACTCACCCACACGTTCAAACATGGGGACAAACAAACACAAAGTGGACATGATGCTCTTTTCCCGCACCACAAACCATAATATACAGGGGGGAAAACAACAAGCGCGAGTAAAGTGGGCATTGAATTCCTGAGGTCTCCTGTTGAGTGTAATTATAATAGTTCTGAAATGGCTCATAGGTTTACGCTGCGGTCGTGTCATTACCACCACTCATGTAACAGAGGTGCATCATATCCGACATCCATAAGAGCGCCGCGTGGTAATGAGACACAGGTTGTTTAAAGTGAAGGTATTACACAGTCATAGTTACAAGGGCAAATGGGATTTTATGTGCCTTGAACCACAGGGTTTTTCCACGTACATGCACCAAAACTACTTTATCAACCGATGTTCACTTGTGTGTTATAACGGAAGACCTGTGGCCAATGCTTTATTAAAAGTGATGCAGATATTAGGCAGTTTGGGATTTTAAAATGTTTTAGTGTTGGCAAAACTACAGTATTCTGTTAAATGACGTCTAAATCCAGACGATAAAATGTGCTTTGTCATGACAAATGTGAGTGGAGCTGCATGTTTTGCTTTGAATGGTTGCAAAATGAACTGTAAACTGACGGCGATGATGCGTATCGCGTCGCATCGCGTCGTACATTGCGATGACTAAACTGTCTTGAGGCCCTCGTTAAACGAGGGGCTTCCACTGCCCACACTGATGACTACGTGTGCACGCCTGATGACAAAATCTGAGCAAACGTCATTTATGAATTTTAGCACAATATTAAGGGAAACAGCGAAAGGATGATTTTCTCGTACGTATTTTGTGTGGGGCACAGCAACATCCCCTCCGTGGCATTGTTACTTGCCTTGTTCGAACTAACAAAACATTTAATTCCATTCCCAGTGTAATAAAAGGGTACTTGGACAGGAATATAAACATCTCCCTAAAGTTGAACCAGATGCTGCTGCATGACAGAGCGCAGGATTTAGACAGGGGAGAGAGAAAGACAGAAAAACAAGGGAGGTACTACACAGGAAAGTGAGTCAATGTCCAGGCCTGAGTGCTTCAAAACATTCACTCCTCAGCTCCTTCACCCTCCATCCCCCTGACCTTGATCCTGAGCAGGGAGATCCCTGAAGAGGCAGAGGAGTAAAGCTGCCCAGCCTGGATTTGATTCTCTGCTGCCTCTCACGTGGGCCCTTAAGAGGTTTGTCAGTGAGGCTACTCAGCCACTGCACGCACAGGAGACGAGGTCTAACCACTGCACGCATAAACTGTGTGAGTGCCTTGCTGGCTGGAGCTGGACCCACCACCCTGAATGAGAGGAATGCCGATAAGTTTCCACGTGGGTGCAAGTCTGATCGTGATTCATTTGGCTGAAAGCAGCACAATTAAGACTGTGACACAGTTCCGAAAAAATCCAAATATTATAAAATACACGTCGGACACAGTTTCACGGTTGGGTTTATTGTTATTTGATGTATTGGATTATGTATCGGTTGAGACACGTGAAGGTCGACCATGATTGAATGAAGGAAAAGACATTGGGACACTTTGTAAACATGCCGAAACATTTTTTGAATCATTTTTTTTTTTAAACGTACAAAAATAGAATGTTGCAAATTTGTATATAAAACAAAAAAAAGGAACAAAAAAAAAAAGCTTAAAACAAACCTGGGAGAGTTTGCGAGACTGAAAAACAAGTAATGTTCTGGATGTTTCAGGTAAAACCACTTTGTGATATCTCAGACAATATTCTCAGCTCAAGTCTCTGCTGAATGTGCATGAACATCAAGCCCTTGGGAGGTCTATGAGGAACCGTTGTGTTGCTGTGATGGATGTAGCCACATGGGCTCGGAGCACTTTGGAAAATCATTGTCACTTAACACAGTCTGCTGCCGCATCAGGAAAACTAATATAGAGACTTTTGAAACGCAGCTGAGTTCGAGTTTGAGCCTAAACTCATCTCAGACACTCGAACAATGGAAAACGTGTTCATGTCCATGTTTCAGCTCGTTTTTGGACACTGAGATTTATTGTGCAGGGGCGTTTCAAGGGACTTGAAAGGACCCAGGGCACCAACATGTTTGACGCTGTGGACTAATGTGGACGACGTAGGTGCAGCTGTAGGAAGGCTTCCAATGATGCAGGGATACTGCTGCTTTAGTTTCTCAGGTGCCAAACTGCCAAATGGAAATGTAAATGGACACTAAACACTCGTGTTCGCAGCATGTATTTAAATATGAAACAAGTGTCACATTTATGTTATTATGGGCCGTTTAAATTTGATTTATGGAAAACTCTTAAATTCAGACATTATTGCTTTAATTGCATCTTTGGTACAGTAACTGGCATCATGCAACTGCACATTTACTTGACATATTCTTCTATTTCATTTTAGTTTATTCTTCTTCTTCTTCTTATTATTATTATTATGTAGTTTTACTTCTTTCATTGATTTTTTAGTGCGTAGTAGCTAAATTCCTCTTGGTGTGGGGGAAAAAGAAGAAGCTCCAAACGACAGAGGACACGTTGTGACAAATATCAAACTTTATGTTGTTTTGGAGTGTCAGTACAAAAATACAAAAATATGCTGATGCATTCATCATTCAAGGTTCACAGTATACACAGTATAGGTACACATGAGACTGTTATGTACAGGTGGGTCATTCAAATGTTGCGTAGTATACTTAATCAAGACGATTCAATGTATCCAGACATCTGCTTGAGTTTATAGAAGATATTTGTACGTGTTGTGTGAAACTATACCAGGTTTATCAGTGTTACAGTCCATTCCCAGACAAATTCAGTTTTCCTCCAGGTCAGACAATGTTGATTACATTTGTCTCTCTAGCCCGTTCTCAAACAACCCTCCATCACGTCAAAGCAGCAGAACAGCAATAGGAATACAACGAACATGACCTTCAAAACTCCCTTAACCAAACACAGCCAAGTGTCTAACAGAGGTGTTATTGTCACGGGTTTGGGGTTGTGCCAACACAAGCAAACTATTAATTTTTAGTGATGAGTGAGGGCTACAAGATTGGAATGGGTTCCAGAGTAAACTGTGTGGAGGGTGAGGCGGACTGTTTAGGCTGAGCCCTTTCCTCACCTTCCAGACTAAAGCTTCAGTACGTACAGTGCAGCTGTAGCTGTTCTATTCCTGTTTGTGGTGGATTGAAACCACACTGGCAGGCTGTGAAGTGGTATCAACTTTCCAAACAAATTAGCATCGCTTTCCATCAGCTTAAGAGGGAAAGCTCTTTGTTTGTGGAGAATGGAGGGAGACTGTGAAAACTGTAAGTTGTAAAAGACCAATGCCAGCGACCACTATTGTATGTACACAATAAACACAATAACACAATAAATACACACATTTTGCATCAGCTTTCCCATGGGTAAATGCAGCTGTTACTAAGATAAAAACATAAATAGAGTTTGATACCTTCTCCAATAAATAGCAGTGGTATTCTATTTACAATATGCACACATCTCCCAAAGAGCTTGTGAGATATTTCTACCTCTGGACACATGCATCGCTCCTGACTCTAACCTCCAAACCATGGGCTGTATATAAAAATGGACGTAGTCTCCTGGTTTGAAAAGTGACGCCCAGGAAGTAGGGTGGAAAAAACTGGGAAATTGAGCCTACTTCCTCATTGATTTACAAAATCGTTGTCGTCTCAGTCGCGGTCACGGTCACTGTAAATCGCCCAAATCTCGAGGTTATTTTGCAACCGCAATACTACGTCCACTTTTTAAATACAGTCCACGTTCTGAACAAAGACAAGATCAACACAGACATTAACCGACAGCGTGTCTTCCACAAGGGGAGGATTGTCAAAATGAAAGAGGTCATTTCGGAAGCTAGTGGTGTGTCACTTGGAGATCAACTCATCTCTTGAAACGGGGGCCCTCATCCGAGTCGCACATCTAGACTGCATTCTCCTCACTGCCATCAAAACTGTGAGCTTTCCGTGGAGGAGCTGCATCAAAGACAGACAGAGTTAAATGAAGGCATCATCATTTTTTTTTTTTTCTTTTTTTTTACATTATGACAGATGGAAAACAGGAGTTTGCGGTCGTACTGTTGCAGTGGCCGTAGTGGCGGAGTCCTATGGAGCGGCCAAGGAAGCAGGTGGCCCGGCGCAGGTGGCAGGCACTGGGGTAGGTGATGTTGTCATTGCCACAGATTGGCTGCTCAGACGGCATTGGTATTGGACAGGGTGTCGTGCGGCACATGACACAGTGGGCACTGTTGGTCTGGTCAGTCACGCAGGTGTGAGTTCCCGGACAAACCACGTTGGAGCAGGATTCTGTGAGATAGAAAGTAGAGAGGTTTTTTGCTTCCGTGCCGAGCAGCTGACAGACAAGATAAATCTTGTGCTTCCTTACTTTTGCACTCTCCCTGGTACATGACCTCCAGGTCTGGGTGTCCCATGCAGCGAGCCAGCAGCAGAGCACACTCATCCTTGTATGTCTTTCCATCGCTGCCGCACACAGCATGCTTCCGGGAAATGTGAGAGCAGTCTGGTGAGCACACACACTGCGGCCTTCCCGTCATCATCCGGCAAACCTTCCCGGGACTGCATTTGACTCCCTCACAAGTCTCTACAAAAGCACAGCAAGTGGTATCATATGTGAGAGTGTGTGTGCGTGTGTGTGTGTGTGACCACAGTGCACTGCCAGTGTAACATTACTGTATTACCAGCTCAGGTGACACACAAACATTTTCATACAAAACAAGTCTGGAATCTGGGGTTTTCCCAGACTGTTTTTTTTTTTTACCTTGCACAATATTTACATAAATCACATCTTTTTATTGACGTTACACTCGTGGGTGTCTCATCTGGTGGAATGTGAAGCCAGGGCTCCTGTAGAGGGACGGGAGGGCTCAGAGGTAGACAGAGTTCAAATAGCTGTCAGAGCTGTTTTCAGACGGAGAAACAAGGAAGCCCGGGGCTCTTCTGTCACTCGCGTAACGTCATTGTCGTGCCACATTATGCAGACAACGCATATGGGATATAGTTCCGGGGATCTTTCACGGTATACAGAAATGAGAGCTGATCAGTCAATATCATTAAAGACTCTTAAATCTATGTGCGGCTCTTTGCAAGATACTTTGTTTACACAAATACAGCAATAAGAGGTCACCTGGTAACAAATGGAACAACCTTAAGATGATGTTGGATTCATCGACTTTTATTGCTTTTTTCTTCCCCATCACGGCTCACATTGTGAGTTCCAGACATGTGGGCATGTGGCAGGCATTTATTCCAGCATGCAGGAATGCGTCATCTTATTTTGTTCATGAGAGCAAACAGGGCTCATTTTGTAAGAGTGAAAGAGAATTGGAACACTTGACGCTTCTGATTCTGTCCGCTTGTCATGCCGTGTCTGCGGTGCGTTATTTGAAACGCATCTAAGACACGAACACACATTTCCGTCTCTTCACCGCGTGATGATGTCACAGGAACCTGAGGCTGTGCTTGAGTGTGTTTTCCAAAAAAGAAAGAGGAAAAAAAAAAGCCAGAAAAAAAATGTTTTTGCTGGAATTTAAATCCTCACAGACACATGCACATTGTTGGCCCCCGATCACATATTGAAAGTGCTGCTTACGAGAACAGAATCTATCTGCAAGTGAACCTGAATGAACCTTGCTTAGATTCCAGGGGAGGAAGTGTCTCAGGACAGCTGAGTGGAGTGATGTGGAATGAACGCCTCTCCCCGATCCACGTCTGCATTTTGTTAAAAAGCTGCATCAGGAACTCATTGTGTAAATATGTTGATTCTCGAATGACGTGGTTCAAATTAACTTGAGTTATTTTATGAAGCTGAATGAAACCGATGAATTCAAGTCTGCATGTGAGCATGTAAGCAGTGGCTAAAACCTATAGTACTTATATACAATCTGATAGTAGCCACCAGAGTCCTGTCTTTTAAGTTTAAAATATAGATGGAAAGCATTTCAATTCAGAAATTCCCTAATAAAACAAATCAGGGCTATTCTTTCAGCTTTTTAAAGGTTTGTTTGTTTACCTTTGCATGGTTTACAGGACACAATTCCCAGGAAGCCCAGCAGGCTGACCTCATTCATGGGCAGACTGGTGTTGGACCACGCTGTGTCCAGACGGTCCCCAGCACAACACTCTTCTCTGGTCACTCCTCTCATCAGCACCATGTCGCACCTTTGGCCCTGCTGCAGCCAGCACATCCCGGCTATAATAGTGCAATAAATACACATTAAATCGTCTTAATTTATGTAGAAAGTAGAATATAAACACATCAGAATGAGTATGTTCAGTGTAATACTGTTGTATTCTACATTCTATTATAAAATGCTACTAGCACACTGTATGCTGAATATCATGATTACAAAGTTTAAGAGTAGAAAACTTATCTTTTGAACAATGATACACTACTTTTTTAAAAGGCTCAAATGTGATCTTTGTGAAAATGAATGCACAAATACAATAAAATAAGAGAGAGAAGAGAAGAGAAGTCCACTTACCACTGGCTGGATTCCTCCCAGTCTGATACAAAGTCAGTATCAACCCAAAAACAAAAATCAAAATGCTCATGGTGTTCTTTGCTTTGCACAAAAACCTTCCTGTGAAAACTTGTGAGTGCAAATGTCAGCAGGGAAAAGTGATGTTACTCGGACCAACGGAGTGGGATCACTCTTGCTCCACTCTGGAAGTAGCCCTCCCTTATGTGAATGGATGTGTTGTGGATAAGTGATGTCGTTCCCCCTCAGTATAAATATTTAGCCCAGATGGAATTATGCTGCTGGGATGGGCGATCCTCTCAGCCAGTCATAAGCCAGGGCAGGACACAGTTTGAGTCTGACTCAATTTTCAGAGTCGGGAAATGATCCGTGCCCTCCAGCAGCAGACGCTGGGCACTTGTATGACCTCACAAAATATTTTCACTCCATGTGAAGGCTACGCAAGTCCTGGTTTTATTAATGAGCTTTAAAATAATAATAAACATTTAAATATCCACCAGTGTTTCTTAATGGAACTTGACTATGAGCTTTGGAAAAACACTTAATGGTATAATAATCTTTAAATATGATTTAATAGGATAAAGATAAATCCAATTTATCTTATTTCCAATGTTATTTGAATATTGGTTATAGTCGTTTTATATGTATGGTGTGTGGTTTTGGCTGGGAAATAACATTAGTATTTCTTTCCACATTTTCATTTTTGAAGCAACAGTCTTTTGAAGCTGTTGTGTAAATGCAAGTGAAGGAAAGTTTTTTTTTTTCCAAAGCATCTGTGGCTTGATTTCCCCATGTCTAGTTGATATAAAGTGCCTCAAAAATACAAACGACTCTAATAAATGTTTCAGTAGGAATGACAACATATGATGTTGTCATTCCTCCCTTTGTTGACTGTCTGGGCTTCTCACTGACTGCTGATGTTTCAGCTGCGGTAGGAAAAACAAAGGGGAAGTTGTTGTGAAGGTGATCTGGTCTTGAGCAATATATTATGTACAATGATTACAAAAAAGCATTGGTGTCTGCCCACTCATTTGTTTTCAGTCTCTGATCAAACACAGACACGGCGGCAAGCGAGACTGAAAACAGTGGAGTACTGTGGATATATATACAGTATCTGTCAACTATAGGGACAAAACAGCCTCCACTATTCGTGTTATCTCTGTATTATCATCCTGTTTGATCAGAACATCTGCACACTGCTCTTCCCCTTCTCCTGCACTCGTTCACCCCCTGACACACAGAGGTATGCTATGCACTCATGCTAAAGTAATGTGACTCTGCCCATTTGTCTGTCACAGGTTTTTGTTTTTTTATGTTTCCTTTTGATCGTTGGCGAGTGAGAGAGGAGGGAAGGGTGGGGTTCGGCGGCAGCATATGCTGTAGTATCAGAGTCTTTGTGAATGATGTTGAGGTCCTGAAGCGAAGATCCCCAGGGCACAGAAGGAATGCTGCGTGACCTAGGAGGGGAAGGGGAAGACAAAAAAACGAGAGGAGTGAGTGATAGCTGTGGGTGGCCTGCCTCTTTTTTGACTGTCTGCAGATCCACTCAACTCCTCATATGGTTTGGATCATCGCTGCCGAGCCATACAAATGAATGCAGCATGGTGGGGATCCTTGATGCGCCCACTAATGTATGATCTTTATTAGGGTGCAGCTTCCTGTGTCCCATCCCACTGAAATATAGGTCTCTTTCAAGTAGCTGGGGCCTGCGGGGTAGCATGAAATCAATGACGCCTGTGGTGCACTGACGGGAGTGTGTCTCTGAGACTGAGGCGCAGGTGGGGAGCTCAGAGTATGTGCAGGACTGTGGCCTGCAGGCTGGAACGTAAGAGAGAAAAGACAAAAACATCACTGCCATCTAGTGGAGGCAGTTGGAATGTGTACATACGTAAAGTCTGAAGCGCTGGGTTGCATATAATGACTTTTCCTTAGTAGATCCTTAGTCAGAAAAGTAGTAAAAAACACTAGGCATAAACAGAGTTTATGGTCCTATAACAACATGGCTTGTTGTTCTTCTTCTTGTTACATTTTGCATCTAAATAAAAAAATAAACTACATTTATATGCCTATGTACAATGGTCTACACTCCAAAAAGCTACCACCTATAATATATATAATGATGATAATAATAATGTAACAAATGTAGCTTAAGGTCATAGGCCAAAAGGTGAGAGGCGAAATGGAATCCAGCCGTTCATAATTACATAAAGTACACGTGTGATTTTACTTCTGTGACCGGTAGAAACGCCATGCCATGAAACGGGCTGTGATTAGTCATACATGCCTAACATATTTTGGAAATTGAAATGGTGCTTCTTCACGCTGCAATTCCCTGTCGTCCATATTCTGTGTGTAGTTGCAATCAACACAAAACGCCAGGTGAGGGCGCCACTCACCAATCTTGTAATTTTCCATCCATCCGTCCCTCCTTTGAACCAGTGTTTAACATCACTGAAGCCTCCTCTACTCGCCACATGTACCCACTTCATGAAAAGGACATTAATCCTTTCATTCAGGACATGACAGGGCTACTGATTTGAATTTGTTCAAATCAGGTACATGTGTCGTCGTCGTCTAGATACATTAGTCACGTTTGCCACAGTGACTGTCCTGAGGAAAGACAGCTTACTATCATAGACCAGGTTTAAAAATGGACTTGGTCTTCAGGGTTCCTCCTGAAGCCGACCAGGAAATAGGAATATATCGATCAGCCACCAGGAGGCGACTCCACTGGTTACAAAAATGTAGACAATGGAAAAACTAGCTCTGCACTAGTAGATATTTTCCTGGGGAGCTAATGGTTACAATCACTACTTTCTGGTGTTTAAAGGTGACATAGAATGCTTGTATCACACATATATGTTAGTTATGGAGGTCTACTTACATATATTAATTTGTTTTCATGATTAAAAACCTCCTAGTCGCTGCAAACGAGCCGATCAAAATATCTCCTCACTGACGCTCTCGTCAGCCGCGCTGTTTCAGACCAAAACCACACCCCCAGAACGTGGACTGTGTTGTGATTGGCCAGCCAACGAGAGCTTTCCCACTGTCCTGTGATTGGCCAGGTACCTGGAAGTGACGTAATAGATAGGCCAGCTCTCAGATACACAGCTCCCCCTTCTGGCACGGTGGATGCTCTGCATCTCAGCAGCTACAACGAGAGTAGTTCTTCTTCTTCTGCGGTTGAATGTACGCAACCGGATGTGCCCGGACTAGTGCCCGCACCAGGAGGCGCTACGGTGGTGAGAGGAGTGGTGAGGATTTCTGATGACGACATCAAATTACGGAAGCGCCGATGCGCTTCGCAGAGCCCAGGAAAACAATACAACACTATTTTCAGCAGTGGCTGAACTGTTTGTTCTGAAACTTTAGGGTTTCATAAACGAGGTAATGACGCAGATACACACACGAACGCAGCGTTAATTGGAGTTTCCGGTCTTTGTCGCCTTTAATGGAGTTTAATGGAGTAAAAAAGACAGTGGACTCCAGAGTGACTGACAGCTATTTTGGTCGGACAAGAGCCCGGTTGCAGGTGAACTTGGTCAAATGTGTGAATCTTCACGACTGGACTTGACGTCATGACTGTTTGCCACTTGCTTGATGATTCAGTGTTATTGTGTGAAGTTGCACTCATGACTGATTGAGAATATGAAGTGTGTCTCCTGAGCATGAAATAAAGCACTTTACACTTTATTTATAAACCATTGCAAATCTCAAATCAATTGACAAGAAAACAACACACCCCCCTCTATTTCTGTTCACCCACAGGCCTGTCTTAAGTCATATAGTGCCGCTTTGGTCACAAGGCTAAACAGGACTCATTGGTGGTAATTGCTCAGTGTGGCTCAGACTGGCCAAAAGCATCTGCATCATCTCTCCACCCAATTTACTCCTAATGTGTGTTACTGATTGAACTGGCAACGAGGGCAGCAAAAGTGACGAAGCCGGAAAGAATCGCCCTCTCCGTCCCTCTGCACGGCGCCTCCCCCTCAGCCTCCTCGCCATCTCCTTCCCTGCTTCCTTCCTGTGTTAGTATATTGCCCATGTCGTCCCTCCAGCGTTTCATTAATGGAGAAGGTTAATGTTGGTGCACGCGCTGCTCATGCAAACAACAACCCCCCACCACCCCAACCCCACTCCTCTTCATCACCTTTCTCCCTCGCTTCCTCTTTACCAGTCCCCCCTTCTCCTGCCCCCACGTCACCTTTTTCCACACTCTCTCATCTCTCCCTGCAGTCGAAGCAGGACACCGATGAAGTCGTGACTAAGGGTCTCCCTGAGGACATGAGGAGTGTCTTTCATTTAGCTGTGACTGTGTGTTGCTGTGGATTTCTTTGCTCTTTCTGAACACCCCCTCCAGATTTAATCTCCTCCTCATGGTCATGCATTCATCAACACATCAAAGCTGTTGCATTCATTTGTCAAAGCTGTTTTCAGTTCGACTTGTACAACAAAGTCACTTTCTGACATGTGATGTAATGGACTTTGTTGAAGTCAAGAAATTATTAATGATCGACGTTTAAAGCTGCCTTTTTTGATGATGTCAAGCAATACTATCAGACCTGACTGAGAGAGTGTTTGTGGATACACCGGCAGCACAGGGGCAGGTGGGGAAAACAGAAGCGTTGTCTTGCCGTTCCGTTATGCTGTCTTCTGCTTCTCTGAGTTGGGGGCAGCAGCCTAAGCAAGGACACCCAGACTGCCCTCTAACCAGCCACTTCCGGCCTTCTCTGGTCAGCCAAGGGATCCCTGCAGCGTGTCCTGGGTTGACATGCCCCCAAACACCTCCCCAGGCAGGCGTCCGGGAGGCATGAGCATGATGTGGAGGAGCAGTGGTTCTACTCCACCGCCAGGAGGGTCTCTGGGATGCCCGAGCTCCTCACCCTATTCCTAAGGCTGAGCCCAACAATCTTGTGGAGGAATCTCATTTCGGCCGCCAGTTTTCGCAATCTCGTTCTTTTGGTCATCACCCGAGATACTTAAACTCCTCCACCTGAGGCAGTCGGCAATCCACCCTTTTTCCAGCTGAGAACCATGGCCTCGGATTTGGAGGCGCTTCCCACTCGTTTGATGGCGCTAAGAGGAGAACCACATCGTCTGAAAAACATAGAGACGAGATCCTCCCACCACCAAACTCCACATCCCAGAAATTAAAAGTTCTGAACAGGATGGGTGACAATGGGCAGCCCTTTTGTGGGCACAGGCATTTTACGGAGAAACAGTTTTATCCTACACTGTATTGATCAACATGCATAATGTGTGTCTATATTATTGTCATATGTGGTTAATAAAGTACATATTTATTTCCTCAGTTGAAAGGCTTTGGTATGCTCCATGCAGATGATCATGTGACGGACTAGAGTGCTGGGATCTAGGAAATTCCAGCTATTTCTCCTGAGAAAAGAAAAAGTGATGTTGCTCTGTTCCTGTATGTCAATAACTGCCATGGTTCATTTCATTATACGAGCGCTGTAAACTGTGTCAGTGCTCAATTGATAAATCCATGTTTTTTTGTTTTTTTTTAAAGTTGAAAAGCTGATCGATTATTATAAATCATGAGGTCCTGATCATTCAAAAATAAATCACTAGGCCTGTAAACGTGCGCTCTACAGCACTCCTGAGAAAAAGTCATGCTCTTTTCTTACTCGTGATAACCATTCTGTGCTGTAATGTGCCATAGTGACGCACAACTTGTTTGCAGACATACGTCTCTGTGATTTACTCATTGTCTTCTTGAATTATGATCATGTTTTTAGCGTTCATATTTCATTTCCATTTTCTAAAAGAACCCAAAAAAATGAATATTCTGCTGCTCATGACTCACCCTCACCACCCGCAGGCAGCCCCGACTTACTCATGGAGTCACTCTCTGGATTGCTGGCACATCTGTCACAGACTTTGGAGTATTATGTAACAAGGGAGAAGTCACACTGATGTTTAGCAAACAAACAAACACAGAAGTCAAGGAGAAAAACAACTTTTCGAGGTGTCAATGTAATGTAATGTAACTGAACAAACACTTGACTATAGAGTTATTTGGCATCTACTTCCTTTGTAATCTATTCTTGGTGATCAAACAGAGAGCAGCCAAAAATGCATTAGTGTTTGTTATGACACCATTTCCTCTGTTAGTGTAGTCAGAATCCATGCAGTACGCTGTATATACAGTATAATAGAATAGCCTTTATTGTCATTGTACTGTGTAGGTACAACAAAATTGAGGGTGAAAAAAACAATGAACAAGAAAAACAAACGACAATGCAACACAACACAATAAGCAGTATTCTCTTAAAATAGAGGTAACGCAAATATGATATACAGTATATAATCATGAATATACACAGATGAGATTATGAATACATTTCAATTAAAAAAGTGGCTGTAAACATGGCATGGAGGTAGATTGAGTCCTTGGTTCTGTATGAGTGGGTGTGTGTGTGTTTGTATGTAACTGGTGATGAGGGAAGAAGATAGAGGAGAGAAGAGGAAGGGAAAGGTTGTGTTTCAAGAATGAATTACAGATCATCCACAGAAATGAACAAAGGAAAACGTAACTTAAGTAAAAGTTCCAGGTAAAATAAACAACAACATATTTTGAGGAATTCCTCTCCTTCCACTTCCTACTACAACGTATGACTACTGTTAAATGAAAAGTCAGCGACGCTCATCACATTTTAACACGTACTGTATCATAAATGTATTTTCTGTCACGCTGGAAACAACGCCTGCATGTTTTAGTAAAAGACATATGTGAGTATATGTGAGCATGTTTGCTGCACCACATGATCAAAAATCATTCTTACTTTCATACAGGTCTTTGGAGAGTGCTCCAAATAATGAAGCGCTGCTTGTATTTGTGAATAAATCCAACTACCCCTTTGATATGTCTGTGGGGAGCAGTTTGTATGGATGTGTGTGTGAGCGAGAGAAATAGGCTGTTTGATTTTGTCATTTCCATTAAGCACGGTCGTTCTTTTTTATCAAAACGTAACATTATTTTAAGCCCACCATCCTCTTAAATCGTGTCTTTTGTTTTGTGCTGCTGGATTTGTTCCTATGCTGAGATTACACACTGCAGAATAAAGCAGAATGTTCCAGATCACACAGCTCAAACGAAATCATGTATTGACTCAAAGAATCCCTTTTTTTACCCCCACGTATGAAATTTTCATTAAGTTTTTTTTTGTTTTGTTTTTGCAGAAACACACTGATAAAGCACAGACTTCACCGTGTTGCATAATCACAGCGGCTTCAGCGTTTTTATATTTGTTGTCAGATCAGGAAAAACAAACAATCAACCTTTAACAACATCCAACCACCTGCAATTTTGCAGCCCGTCTCTCCGTGAGCGAGCCCTTTAAAGACTCTCCACTGCACAAGAGCTCCTGCTCCTGCTCCTGCTGGCAGTTACCATGGCGACGTATGAGTGAAGTGTATCTGTTGCCGTTGTTACAGTGAATGCTGTCGGAAACAGGGATGAAAGAGTGGTGGGCAAGTTGTGATTGTGTCTTTCAGAAAGTGTGCGCTGAAAAACAACAACCCGAGTCAAAAGCAGATGCAAACCATGGAGTTTTCACACTGCCACTGTTGATATTTGCTGCTGCTCCTTTGGTTACACAACGACGTTGGACCTGCTGATTAATGAGCGTCCGTTACTGACCTCTCTGGTCGTGGACAATGATGAATTATTCCAGAAAAATGAATTGATCCTTCTTTTTTTTTGGTCGCTTTTCTTCAGAGTGCCGGGCAAAACAGGTGAATAGACGGTGACTAAAAAAAGACTGACTGCTGCATAAATATTTAAACAGGCAAAAGGGCAGATTGATCTTTAGAATTAATTACCCCACTCTGAGTAAATATGAACATTAGGGGCTTACAATGAGTAGAGCAACCATGCTGGAGTCTGTGCAGTATTAATGACTGACAGTGGAATATGATCACGGGACTGCACATGCACGTCTTTACCTTGAGAGCATTTCTATTAGAAGCTATTTAAATATGGGAAGCACTTAAACATTAGACTATAGGCTATTTTACAGTGTGACACAAACATGTGGGACTTAATTAAAGAGAGCTGAAGCAAACACTTACTGACTGTTCACCTTAAAGTTATTGCTACACCCAGGAGGAAGCAACTACGAGGTCCATGAACACACACACACACACGCACAGATACACACTTTATGAGTTATCGCCAGCATTTATGAGTATGATAACATTTTCACCATTAACAACCATCACTTCTTCTTCTTCTTCATTCTTAGAGGATTTTGGCTGCTTTTGTCCATTACTAAAACATACAGATGCTATAAGAATGTGCAACATAGAGTGTCTTATATCCTTTTTTTCAGCACAACCTATAAGCAGTCTGATAAAAAAAAAAAAAAGTCATGTTGACGTGAACAAAAAGAAAAGAAAAACAGTCTAATGTTGGGACTTCTAGGGTTCTTTTAGGGTCCCGGGAACCTCAGGTTGGTATCCATGCAGCTGTTTTCTAACATTAGAATCAGATTGTTATTAAAAACATCAAATCTGTTTGGGTTACATCGAGGTCAGTGTTGTTATGTGATGCTTTTGTGTTGTAAAATGTCCTGTTTGTCACTTACGGGTTTGCAGAAGCTTTATTGAAAATCCTTGTTTCATGTCAAGTAGTCCATGTCTCTTGGTCACATTTGGGATTAGCTCAAATACCCCGACAAGCCTAGAAAATGGCACAATCAATGTAGTTTTTTTTTTTTTGCAATGAGCCAGAAAATGTGAAGAAACCTTGTTACACAGCAAAGCACAGTCAAAAATAGACTTTTGGAACCAAGTCCAAACATCATTCTGCTGAGGACCTGCTCTTGTTCATTGTCAAACTTGTGGAAAGTGACACATAATAGCCTTTTTTCTTTTATATAACTGCAGTGATGGAGGTGGCGGGGGTAAGATGAGCTGCTGGAGAATAGGAGTGGGTAGATGAACACTTTTCGTTGCAGGAAAAAAAAAAAAAAAGAGGAAAAAAGTCATTTCTGGAAATAATTGACTTTGACGACTGCGGGGAGGAGAAAAATAAAATGATGTGCTCAATAACAAAGTAAGTGACATGTACATGTGACAACAGCAGGAAGCAATACAGTATGTTCCAACAGCAACATTTCCCACTCACTCTCTCTCTGTACTTGTATTTGTTACCTCTTTAGGACCAAAGCCTGATCCTAATCAGAACCTAATTTCTGGGGAACTGGTTAAGTTAAACATTTCAGTTGTGGTTAGTTTATGGTTAGACCTTAACTGGTTGTACATGCAGAGTGTGCGTGTGTAAATGTAGAGCATTATTATAACCTAACTGTGTGAAGTAATACACGGGTATGTGTGGGCACAAGTGTGTGATACGTGGGAGGTGCTTGTGTGCTTTCATGTACTCTAGTCAACACACACACACACACACACACACACAGATTGTGCAGCTATTATTCCCAGGACACAAGCATTCATTTTCATCCCTAACCATAACTAGTTAAGGCCTCACCCTAATCTCAACCAAACCACAATCCAAATCTTAGCTCCCGAAACTTGCCGGTCCTTAGTAAAGAGGTTACAAATACAGGTATACACACACATACACCCAACCACCCCCACACACACACACACACACACACACAGTCATTAACTGCTAACCACCGTGTGCCCCTGTGGCTCAGCGGGCATCACTCATGCTCTGTGAGCTGTTACAAAACCAAGGTCTCTCCATCTGTCCACTGCCAAACATTACTCACCGCTCTCACACAGAGGATGCTGTGTGTGTGTGTGTGTGTGTGTGAGTGTGTGTGTGTGTTATATGCAGTGGGCTATACTCTATTCAATATTTCCCTCAACATGTGGGCTATTTTTCCTCCTGGATGGGAAGTCATGCTAACAGGAGAAAGTCTCCTGCAGGGGACACACTGAGTTTTACAGTGACAGTGAATCTAAGTCAGTGTGAATGCACCTTTAATGAGTCCCATTTCTTATTTTTGGCTAGAGGTCCAAAGCTTTCATCAGCTTTTAAAGTTAATACTCATCCAAGTGGATGTGGATGTATATGAACAGGTGTCATCCATTTCCACCAGGGCCTTAATTAGAGCGTACGTGTGCACTTGCGTGTGTTACGTGTCGCTTCTTGCTCTCTCGGCCTCTCTCGACCTCACTCCTTCCCACTTGTCCTCTGCACTGTGCTGCTGCTGTGAGTGGGGGAGAGGGCGTCATCGTGGGGAGGGCCGGGGGAGAGCGAAAGCAGAGGACGACACTGGGCAGCGAGTCTTCCTCCTCCTCACGATTGTTTTTTGTTATTAACTTAGACGATGAGCGATGGCGCCGACTTTTCTTCGGTTTTCTTCATTTTTGTTTCCGGTTCTGGGTCTTTGTCACTTTTTGTCAGGATCTCCAACCCTTTTGGCTTTGTTCACATTGTTTTTGAAGAATTAAGAATTCAACTTTGTTAACTTCATTCAACTGCTGGCGTCCATATTTTGTTCAGTCTCCCACTGAGCTTGGTGAGGGAAACCAGGGGTAACGCGCGCGTGTGTGTGTGAAAGCCAAATAAACAAAAGTCTGTTCAAACAAGTGGAGCAGTTTTATTAATTTCGGAGCGAAACAATGCCAAAATAACAAACCAAAACTTCTATTTTTAAACCTAATGTTATCTACAAAAGGAAAACAGAAAACAGGAGAAAAGAAAGGTGAAACAAAATGGCTTACTACTTACCGTAGCTTTCAAAATGAACAACTAATAACTACTTTCAACCTTTTTTGCAACGACACAGACACAGGATTTGTCTGGAGAGGTGAGGAGGAAGCCCAGAGTGAAGGGTTTTTATAATCCAGACCCAATCACTCACGGTTACTCACATCCAGACTGACACTCACACAGACACACTCTCAAAGCAGGGGAGAAACATCATGTGACCTCGGGGCAACACAATGCCGTAACAACGCGTGTTTGTCACCTCTGGTAGTCCCAAAACCTGGTCCTAATGTGGCAGAACCTCATTTCTGAGGAAGTTTGGGGCTAAGTTTTGACTTGTGGTTAGGTTAAGGTTAGGGTTAGGCATTAACTGGTCATGGTTTGTCCACATGAATGCAGAGTCATTGTCGTTTTATTATGGGGTGTGTCCATCATCTTCCTCAGAGCAAACTAACGTGTGTGTTGTGTCTCTGGGGGGGGGGGACATGATGTCATTTGGACTTGAAAACCCTCAGGATGTGACTAAAAATAAACACCACTGAATAATTATTACAATATCGCAGTACCAGCTGCAACACTACACAGTATGATTTATTTTGCTGCACGCTGTCTAGACCTGACGATGTTCTCTGTAAATCTGTGATCCTGCCTGCCCTTATTCCAGCTCCTTCATTCATTTTCTCCCCTGACCCGATGCTCATTTCCATTGCACTTTTCTTGACAATTTTGCTCTTTCTTTTTTTTTACATTCTATAGCACTACACTCTCCTCCTCTGTTCTGATTGAGACACCTTTTGTCACAGGGTGATAAAGGAACTCCTCCATGTGGTGAGGCACTCCATCACATGCCGTTCTGCAATGTCGTTGTTCCTGAAGCATTTACTGTTCCAGTACAATGACAAATAAGGGCTTATTATTAGTCGGAGTAATCATGGCAGGGTTGGGTGGTGTAGGAGGAGGCTTCATGTTAGCCTTCGTGTGTGCTCATTTTATTTTTGAAGGTTTCCACTCTAAGGGTTTGTCTCCCTCTTACTTTGCCACGGTAGAAGCCACACCGGGTAATACAAGCTGGAAAAGAGCTGTCAAAATTAACACGTTAATCTCTGAGATTAATACAGCCCAGATTTAACGAGAGAAAATAATTTAACGCAGTTAACGCTAAGTTTGTTTACTTCTGGTGTGGCTGAAGATGGAGAGTGGTGATTTAATGAAAGTAAGTGGCAAACTAACCACCATGCATCACAACTAATCCTAACTCTTACTCTAACCCTAATTCTAACCCTAACCCTAACCCCAACCTAAACCTAATTCTAACCCTAAGCCTAATCCTAGAACCTTGTGCAAACCCACGTAAAGCCAAAGTTTTTTGGTCCACAAAATGAAACCCATACATGAACACACACACAGTCTGGTTTCCAGGACTTCCGAGGACATTTCATTGGTTTAGACCAGGGGTGTCAAACATATGGCCTGGGGGCCAGAATCGGCCCGACAGACGGTCCAATCCGGCCCACAGGATGAATTTGTTAAAATTTCACACTAATCTAAATGTAATGTCAAATGCTCCGAAACTCGTGACTAAATGTGTGTGTGCTAAGTGTGCTGTGTAAATAGTAAATTTCGGCATGATATTGTTGAAATTGCACTTACTCTCAAGTAATTTCATGTTTTGTAAAATTATCCTTCATTAAATGTAAAACAAAGGAGTTGGTCATAGGTTATTATTCTATTATTTTGCTATTTTTACTGGTCCGGCCCCCTTGAGATCAAATTGTGCTGTATGTGGCCCCTGAACAAAAATGAGTTTGACACCCCTGGTTTAGACTCATTTCCTAGCGATTTACTCAAACCTTTACTGTAACTTCACCTTAAAATGTAGTCATTTACGTCATAGAGACTTGCTTTTTGTCCCCATGTGTCAACAGATTTAGGTCACAACAACATTAGTAATGCCTGGAACACATGCACACACACACACACAGACAGAATAGACATGACATCCGCGCTTTAAAGCTGTAAGAAAACTGCCTGTGAATAAGTTAGTGCTGGGATGCCACTGTCAAATCATTTCACCATTAAAAACAATAGTGAAAGTGACATCTGTGAGAGACTGTTGTTTGTTGGCGGGAAGCATCATATTTCTTCTGTAGCAGCAGCAGCTGGTTGTGTTCAGTCACAGACGAGCGGCAAAAGCTTGAAAGTCATTGTGTCTGAAAGTCTATTTTTTTTCCACTGTGAGTACATACTGAAAGGTGCAATAATAGAGTTATAAAAATTGATATGATATCGTATTGTTTCCGCGTGGCTCCAGTGAATTGGACAAAGATTTATTGCAGTAGCTGTTGAGTGCTGAGGGCTCAACTCGGGTAAGGGTTCAGCAGAAAACAACCTTTACTGATTCACAGCAGGTTTATTACGCGGGTCAGCCGACAAGGAAAACAGCGGTCCCACATAAAGCAGAGCGAAATCTAACCGCCACACTCTGGGATCAAATAAGAGGGGGAATGCTCGGGCAATTACTGAGGACAGAGAAGATGAAGGGGCAACAGTAAGAAAACAAAGGGAAACATAACCCTTTAACACCTAAGCCTCAAAATGTCCACCTGGGCTTTTATTTTTGGCTAATTTTAACCATAAAAGTTCCAGATAATGTCCTGTGAATAAGTGCTTTTGCCTATTTTTACAGAATAACTTTCAATATCTGGCAGTTATTTACAATTTACTGCATGTTAAAATGGTGTATTAACAATTTAAAATGAAGTAAAACGAAAAGTTTTATTTGGAAAAAACACTGTAGTTGTACACGAACACCAAATTTTTCCGTGTTAAATTTGAAATTTGAACAGTATAACACATATTTTTAAAAAAACAGGCCAAAAAAGCTTATGTACGACAGAGATGCTGATTTGCCGGCTTCCTGCAATGGAGCGAGTGAAATTACCGTAATAACCACATGTCGGCTTTGACTTGAAACTTGCAAAGTGTGCTTGTGCAAATGTGTCGTCTTCGATTTGCTCTGTGTTAAACGGTTAAAACAACAAAGACAAAAGACAAAAACTAGGGTTAGGAAATATCAAAACACCTGGAATATGAATCCAGAAATTCAAAACAAGCCTAAAAAGCAGAACAACCTCGTAGTCTGAGACCTCTGGATAGTAAACTCGTTCCACGCCTGTTAGAGAATGCATCGTATTTATAATCACAGCCTTGGGTTTCTCATCCACATCCTCCCGGAGGAGAGACACTACATGGAACTGAGAATGCATGACCCCATGCATGACTGCAGGTTAACTATCACATTTAACCCAGGTAGCACTGTCAACAGGGGGCACCACTTAGATGTTGACTCACTGCAGTTTCTCCGCCACAGGCATGACGGCACGATAGAGGCCTACGCCCATTAGGTGAACACGAAAGGACTTGCTTTGCTTTGAGGTAATGATGCAGGGTATGAGTTGGCACCTCCCAGACATGCCCACGATACAGTATATCTAGAGGGAACCGTGTAATGTTTGCTGTCTTAAAAAGGACGACCTGCTACTACAGCACGCTGCAGTGAGTGATGCCGTGTGCAGGATGATACTGTGGTTGTGTCAGCAGTTATGGCCTGAAGAGGGATTTGCAGGCTGACTAACAGAAGGTGCTAGCAGCGCTCAATATGTCATTGTCTCTTGTTTGGCTAATTGCAACATGGTGTTGATGTCAGCCCTGTAGCAAGCCAACGCAAAGTGACACACACACACACACACACACACACACACACACAAAAGGCACATCTTCACATATCACATTTTTAATCATCTCAATAGATGTGTTTGTACTAGTGCTGCCGGTTTAACGCGTTATTAACGGCGTTAGCGCAAAGCCATTTTAACGGCGTCAATTTTTTTACATTTTAACGTAAGAGTAGTAGGCTAGTAGTAGGCTAACGTTTCGAGTGGATCCCCACATCCAAGTAATGATGTATGCAGTGTTACCAACCAAGCTGGCAGACCCCCAAACCGTAGTAAGGAGTCCTCCAAAGACCGCTAGCTCCTTTAGCTCGGATTAGCTCATCACGGCGACAACACATTAAACCACGGGCACTTTATTCACGGCACTGCAGGGTGATACACAGTCTCTCTTATTGTTGCGCGGCTCTCACAATAAGAGGAATAACTCAAAACATGCAGGGTGACAGAAATATTGTATCGTTTCAATTAAAAAAACATTTGCAAGCCGATCCACTTTTCTATGTTACGATAAGAGCGTTAAAATGAGAACAAATAATGGGACAAAAAGAAATCAAGGGACATTTAGAATAGATAAAAATGTGCAATTAATTGCGATTAATCGCAAGTTAACTCTGACATTAATGTGATTAATCCCGATTTTGACATTAATGCGATGAATCATTATCTTCTTTCTTATTGCAGTGGTTTTCAGCCTCTACAGATTTGTTTACAAGGAAACCTCCACCCTGACAAAATTCTAAAAGCACTTTTTTGGAGGCCAGGAAAACTATTTGGAATTATAGACACACCTACTGCCACAGACTTTTGGTTATTATATATACAATATATATATACAGTTTTGTCAATACTCCGCGTTATGAAGAGAAAGTAAGTTAAGAAATATTCTCCCCTCTGTTTGTGTTCTAGGTGAGTCATTTCTGTTATTACATATCTGGTCGTGACTTCGCCGTGACAGGTCTGACTCCGTGTCTCTGGGGTCACGCGGGGAAATTACAACTATTTATTTATTAGCCTATCTTGTTTTATTGTGTTAGTGTCTGAATTGAAACATTTATTTTTCCATAGTGGAGCTTAATGAGGTGTCTGGAACTGTGACTGAGTCCACAAAGGACCCAATTAAATTAAACATGAGTACCATCATTCTTCTCTCGTCTTGCTCGTGTGTTGTGTGTGTGTTTTTTTTGTGTTTTCTCCAGAATGGAGGGATGTGCGGAGAGGAACCGTCTGATTCATTTTCCGGTGCCAATTAATGGAGGGCAAAATGTCTGTGACCCTTGTATATTTGTGTGTGTGTGGGATTATTTAATTTCCTCTTCCATCTGAGCTATTATGTTTGCTAAACATAAATATATTAAAGTTTAAACTACGTACTTAATTCAGAGACATAATCAGGGAGGTCATAACAATTTATTATTTTAGAATTTAACATGCAAGGTCCAAATATTAGCTTTCAGTGATCTTGCTTTGTACCTCACCATATTATTTTGCTGAATGCAATGTATTAAAACACTTATAATTATACAATTATTACCGTGTTGTTTCTATACTGTAATGTAAAGGTTTTTTTTTTTAATTTAACTTTATGGTCAATACTTGCACTTGTACATTAGAGGCCAATGATCAGAGTGAAAGCATATGAATAACGGGAACGAGCGCAACTTTGGCTTTTAATGAATCCTCGAAGGGTTTATTGTGGTGGGAGGTCAGACTTTATCCTATGGCTTTTACTTACCATGGGCATTCAAGCTGAACACCCACACACATCAGTCCACTACAGTGTGGAAAAAGAAGCCACTGGGTTTCATTCTGCAGGGCTGACAGTCACACACACACACACACACACAAAGAGAGGGAAAGAGAGAGGTGTTGCTGCGGCGGCTGAGCATTTTCTCTTTGTTTTGTTAATGTCTTTTTCATATCAAGGATTTATGCTCACTGTGTGCACCCATGCGCTGCCCTCTGCAACCCCTACTCCCTCAGCGATTTCTGGATTTTCTACCCATTAGCCGCCGCCGCCTCAGCAGCAGTTGAAACAATACATTAAGAGAGAGAGCGTGTGTGTGTGTGTGTGTGTGTGTGTGTCTTTATGTTGCCATAGCAACAGGGTGAGTCATTCTACTGCAGTCAGTTTAGTCACACTCGTAGTGACTGTATGTGTTCCCTCTCTTCCCTGTTTTTATCCCCTCAGCTCACTGTCGCGCTGTCTTCCTGCACACACACACACACACACACACGATTATTCTACAGGCAGGGTAAAAGGTAGCGTGTGCCTTTGTGATGTGTGTAAGAGAAGGCTGATAATAAGGGCAAGTGGAATGTCGCTGCTCTCGCTTTGATTACTTATTTATGGATCGCGTTAATCAGTAAACCCACAGCTGAGAGGCACAGTGTGAAGGAGGCAGGTGGAGTGAGAGGAGACGAGGGAGACAAAAGAGGAAGGGGCCACCTAACGCTCATTTCCTTCTGAAAACACTTGTTATCTTTGATTAAATGAGCATCATTTACCAAAAGCTGATTATTTATTTATTTCATTTCCTTTGATTGCCTTAATGGGAAGCCGTTTCCTGTTTGTTTGTTTTTGAACGGGTTTGTTTTTTTTTTGTTCTGCATCTTCCAACATTAGTCATCGGGCCGTCATCACAAGCAGCCTCGTGTGTTTGAGAACCAAATGAATATGTCACATTAGCCAAAGCAGTGAGTTGTACAATCGTCAGACAATCACGTTCAAAAGTCATTGATGATGTAAGTGTCCACTGTGGTGACCCATAGAGAGGGAGGAGCCGAATTAAAGGTTTTTGACCGATGGTCATAGGTCTAGAAGTTTTAAATGATGTCAGCGTTGATTCACGTCTGGGTCACCTGGGTTGACGAGACGCTGACTGGCCTCTCGGGAGTCATGTATGTGACATGTGAACAGGACTTGTAGAACGGTCTGGGAACAAGATTTTCCACTTTCAGCCATAAACAAATATCCTTTCTTCTGACGCTGACTTGCACCAACATTTGATGAGAATGATGAATGATGAATATTCAGCCCTGGCAGGGATCTTTCAACAAGCTTCACTGAAACACTACTGCAGCTGAAGGAGATTTACAGGCTGGTTGATAAATAAATTGTAACTCTTTGTATGGGTTTGTGCGGACTAATGTCTGCACGTGTGTATGCTCTGTTTTCTTTCTTGTTCGACCCGGCGTGAGGCAGAACCACGATGAACAAATACTGCAGAAGCATCCGTTTGCATGCGTTGACAAAGCTACGGACAGTGGAGAGTTCTTCTCTGTCCCCTATAGACGTGTGTGTGTGTGTGTGTGGGGGGGATGCAGGCACACACACACACACACACACACACAGTGAAGAGGTGGATGACGCAGCTGGGAAAAGACCGACAGGGAGGGAGTAATGGATAAAGCAGAATCCTGAAGAAGGAGAAGAGAGGATGGAGGAGGCGGAGAGAGGGAGCGTAGGCAGACTGCGTGGGAGGGAGATGCTGCATGATCATCTTTCAAGGGTTTTCACCTGCCCTCGTTTTCCCTTTATTTTCTTCTTTTTAAGACATTTTCATTTCAGAGTGATGCCCCTCATTTCTGTCGCACCTAAATGCATTCTTTTGTCACTGTTGATGTCCAAATGTTTCCTCTTTTTTCCCTCTCTTTTCCTTTTTTGTCCATCATCACTCAGCGGCACAAGTCTAAGGGTATTTTAACAGACTCCTTGTGCCCAATTTGTTTGGTGAAACAGTCATATATGTCAAATAGAGGGGGTTTAGGGTTGTCATTGTTGTTTAAGTGAAGTGGAAATGCCTTTTGGTTGTTTTATGCACACTAATTTGGCAGTGAACTAAACAGTGGAGCTCTTTATAGCAAGTAAAAGTATGTAAAGTTCAACTGAGAGAAAACGATTTCACACTTGTGGCGTCATGTTTGTTTTGCCTCATCTAATTAAGAAACCGAAAAGCCTTTGAATCGTGAGCAAAGAGGAAGCGGGTGAGTCATCGGCATCGTGCACACGTTCAAACGACACCTGCGTTGGTGTACGAGAGAGAGATAGAGAGGGAGGCGGAGAAGGGAGAACGAGGGAAATGCGTGGGTGAAGGGAGAACAGGGGGGCACATGATGGAGGAGGTGGTGGTGAAAGGGAGGGAGGGAGGGAGGGAGGGAGGCAGGGATAGATGGGGTTTTCCTCTCAGAAACATCCCTGAATACTGAGCACCTCCCCGACAGTCATCGTGCACGGTGTAGAGGCAGAGCAGGAGGGGAGGTGCAGTACGTGGGTGGGCGTGCGAGGCAAAGGTACGGAAACAGGGAACGCCATCGCCACCACTTTTTCAGGTTCTAGACAGCATATGAGTAACAGTTAAGTTGTGAATGGTGCAGCCCAAACAAGTTGCAGCTTTTGAGTGAAGAATAGAATAAAATAGAATATACTTTATTAATCCCTTGCGGGAAATTCTTTCGTCACAGCGCTCCAGTGTACAAAGGTAACAAATATTATAGCAGCAATTTTTTTTAAAAAAAATTTACAAAGTTAAGAACTATAAGAATAAGTGAGAATAAACCTAAAAATAAAATTACAAAGTTAAAAGAATACGAATAAAATAAGAATCAATTTAAATAGATTTACAAACCTGCACCTCCCCCTCCCCCCATATTAACCTATTTAACCTATTAGCCTATTTATCATACAGAAAGCAGAGAATGTGTAACATTTCATTACATCTACATTCATGCTTTGTCTGCAGGATTCCCCCCCCCCGTCTGTGGAAATCAGTTTATATCTCCTGCATGAGGTTCAGTAATGCAGTTACAAAGCAGGAGCACAGAAGAAGAAGTGGTCGGGGTGAATATTGGTGGAAGGGAACATTCTGTACACATGTGACACACAGTCACAATGCACAGGAGACACAACTGAAATCCTATGTGTCTGGACTAGCCCGCCCTTTTAGGTGTAATTTCCATCAATCTAATGTCGATGTTATCGCAGACAAGTCCAAACTCAACTTTTGACGAGCTCCGATCCTCAATATTCACATGACGAATCATTTTCATTAACAATATTCAAATGCACCATCACGTTTTTAAAGAAATTAAAAACGTGACTTTAATCTTTGACACAAAGGATGCATTCTTTTTTTTTCGCCTCTGCTTTCTTTCTTTTTTTTTGGCACGGCTATAAACAGACTCTCAAGGGTGATTTGTTGGATGTGCTGCACCACACAGATGATGACGTCGCTTCTCATATAAGGGAAACCCCCTTTCCAAGCCCCCAATTGGCTGACAGTTGAGGCGTCTGGCGCAGCGATTGGCCGGCAGCTTAATAGTGACTGACGATGAATAGTGATGGGCAAATGGCTCGGGATGATGGAACAGGGTGAAACACAGAACAACAAGGGAGGTCGTCTCACACAAACACTGCTCCCCTCTCATTCAGAAAAAGAATAAAAAATCAGCAGACTGACAGTTATTTCACAGATTCTGTTATGGAAATTGTATTTTTCAGTGTGAGAAAAAGATCGGCTTGAGGCAGGAAAACCCGTATTTCATCTCTATGCACTAATTTAAAGAGATATTTTATTATTCTTTATGAATCTACGTATACCATGTTGGCATACTGCATCAAAAGCAGTCTCCACTCCCCTCCATGTGTTCTCCATTTCATCCACCAACACCACTGTGATGAATCAGTTTCAGTACTGTGGTTTCTGTTATGACAAGCCAGTCCCTGTGCTGTGGACGCGAAGCTTTGCATCGATCTGGATCAATGTGTTTTCATCACTTCCCGTCCCCCTCAATAGAAATATGCTCTGCGCTGATGCAAATGAGTATTTTACTGTAGCACAGTCGTCAAACCCACGCGTCCATTCACCGCTGTGGCTCCAGCTGTTCCCGCATTAGTCACCGCGCCCTTTGTGAGGTGTCGTTGAATAAAAGCTCGGAGTGATGCTCTTTTCTTCTCGTTGAGAAAATACAAGTTTAGAAAGTTTGAAACATTGGTTCTTTATTCATGCTCAAGCTGTTGCTCTGTGGGTGGCAACACGAGCTGGTCGATGACATAGACCTTTGGTTTCTCAAGCTGTGGCACGTGTACCACCAGTGGAAACTGTTCTATGCCAGGTGTGAGAGCCACTCAAAGTAATTTTGTAGCGTTAAGTTTAGTATATGTAGTGTAGTATGTGTAATACATTGTTAATATATTCAAGTTTATTTGTGAGTGTGAAACTGATTTGTGTTGGATAAAAGCATATGTGTTATATTTGAGCTTTATGACAGTTAGGCGAGGTTTTAAGGCAGTTTGACCGTGCGTTTGTGCATATAAAATTGAATAAGGACTGCAATATTCTGGTACTGGACCAGACCTTTGTTTTCTTGGTTTTTGTCTTCAAATAAATCGACGTAAACGTTTACCTGCCTCCTGTGGAATACTTGTGAGTAACATTGGGTTTCTCAAAAATAATTAATCGGACACGAGTCAGAAACAAAACCACTGCAAAATAAGTGGCCGTAGGAACTTGGACTGTGGTATAAACGGCCATTACACCAGGGTATGTGATTGGAGCGGAGCTGAGGGAAAAAAATAACAACAATAATAATTAGAGTCACCTTATCTCTCGCTCCATCTTCATCTAATTTCAGTATAGACCCTTTCATTGTGTACAAACACTCCAAGCCAACGTCATAACAGGTAAGCGAATAGCATGTATGTTGTCGATTAAGGACCGCGAACAATACCTAAATAAATTAGTACTAGCCGACAGCAATACTGTGTCTGACCCAGCTTCCATAAAAGATTGGGTAGATGATATTAGCACGTGGCCAGCTATTCACTCTTACGTTATAGATAAACCTATCCTGTACACGCGAGAACGTCTATATAACGTTTTTAGCACACCATGTTTACTTGTTAGCCCGCTAGCCAGTCGGCAGCTAACTACAAGCTAGCTACATCCAAGAGCACAACATAACTTTAGGCAGCATAGGACACACAGCAGTACATTAGCAGTAGCATCACCCCAGTCTTCTCTTTTTAATGCTTGGAGCCACAGACCATGTCCATTTTTGAAAGGGACGAGATGCTGAAGAACTATTTTCACAGCCAACTATGCTACACGTAGGCATCTTATGTGTTGAACTGTTGTACAAGTTAATGGTACGAGTGTGCGAGCGCACATTTCTATGATAGAGTGAATAAGTCAGCCTCCTGTGTCACACCGGGACAAGGACTTGGACCCAATTGCACGTCTCGGGAGACAAAATGAAAAATTAACACTTTTATTTTCAAAGAGCAACAAAAAACAACTAAATACTACTAACAAAACACAGAGCTAAAGCTACAAACATTTCTGACAAGACGTTGCTCTGGTCCACAAGACCAACTGGCAACAGACAAAGGGAGACGCAGACCATATATACACAGGGTAATGAGGAACAGGTGGAAACAATCGGGGCGGGGCAGGCAATCAGCCTGGCAGGAAACAAAACAAGGGGGAGGAGCAAGTTACCTGAAACGAGAGGGGAGAAATTTCAAAATAAAACAGGAACCACAAGACGACAACTTAACACCACCAGCTTTCTTGGTCATGACATCCTGTGAAAAGTGCACAGCTAACTTTGCTCGACCTTTTTACACCACTGTATTTTACTATTATAACTATACTGTTATGTTGGTATAAAAGGTTTGAGAACCTCTGACATAGACTGCATATAAATAATGGACATAGTCCATTATTTATATTTATATTCATATATTATTTACACTGAAATAGATAGACTACAGTTCACACACACAAAAACGAACATTGCACCACTATGATGTCGAAATTTGAGTCAAATATCTCAATAATCTTTGGACTGCTGATATTTTATTCTTTTAACTTGTTACCACCATCATCAAGTTATCAAGTGACAAGTAATTCTCTTCTCTGTTTGGTTGAGGATTATGATGTCAGCGTTGTATAACTGTCACTATTGAAATCACAGTTTCCAGACCAGAGGCTGACATCTTGCTCTCCCCCTCTCATCCTGTGCTGCTAACACTGAAATAGTATGGTTATAGTTACTTGGGGCTATTTTCTGAATACTGGCACTGCAGTTCAAGGTGTTTTGTGAAGAGGAAGGCAGACATTTTAGATGATCCCTTTCCAGGCTGGATTTGGCTTTTCTCTCCAATTAATAAGAGAGAGGCAAGAAATCAAAAGCCTGAGCAAAAAAATGAGGAAAAATGGAATGAGAAATCAGGAGCGGGAACCTTACCTGTGCTCTTTTCTCACATCTTGAATAACAGCCATTTGCTTGAAATAAGGCAAAAAAACATCCTTTTCTCTCTTTTTTGCTTTATTCGTTTATTCACAGATTGAAAAAAAAAAAAACAACCCTAAAAGAACACTTTTTTTATGATTTGGTCCCTCAAGGCTCAATAGATTTGGCTCAACAGAAGCAAAGTTGATAAGAAAGCTTGGCTTTTTTTTTTTCTTTTTGAGAAATTAAGCAGTTTACTAACAAGCAAGGAATTACAGAAATACTTCTACATTCAAGGAGAGAAATCTCACAAAATCTCATCAGTTACAGAATTCTAGCATGACTCTTAAAAATGGAGTCCATGAAATACATCCTCTGTAGTCATACCAACATTTCATCTTCTGCCTTAAACAAATGAGCAGTAACTATGGACGTGATCAGTCTGATAAAACATGAAGATTCTCTTTTCTTTTTTTGACTAAAATGTCGACTCTCATGCAGACCTACACACAGCTATGCATCAAAGCATTTCACAGGCTAGTGGTTAGTACATGAACACCATTTACCACAGTGTCCCCATTTGTACAGTATCTGTCTAAACTTATAGCAGAGGACACTGATTTATAGTCTAGCTCCTGTAATGTTGTGCTTTTCTACACAGTGAAGTCAAACCTTTGCACACGTGTACGTATTTTTAATCAACTTTTATGGCTGTTTTCGTTGAATTGTTTGGGACGCTGTACTGCTGCACCTCCTTCTGCCTGAACACTGGGATACATTGACATTTGATCTCAGGGAAATGCAGCTGCCTTCCTCATTTCCCAGAATTTGCTGAGTAATTATTATCATCGAGGAAACATCAGTTGCATTATAGCTGAGAGGGGAATAAGTAATGTTATTTCCTTCCTGCTGATAAATGTCAACATATATATATATAGAGATATATATCTCTATATATATCTATATATATATCTATATATATCTATAAATATATATATATATATATATATAGATAGATATATATAGATAGATAGATATATACACATATATACATATATATATGTATATATATAAATATGTATGAAATAAATATTTTAATTGCAAACAACGGTTTAATGTGAATCCGGGGGAGCAAAAACAATCCTTATTTGAGTTCAGCTCTACTCACCTCAACCATTATTCCCCTAATGAGGTATACAAATTCAGCCTTTGAGCATTCGTAACAACAAAAGGGGAAACTCCTGCCACCCAGCAGAGGAACATCTAATCTGCTCAGGCATCATCATCATCATCACACTCAAACAACGTGAGGAGGATTATGCCTTTGCTCCTTGGATTTCTCTTTACTTCCTTTGATTAACTACATGCCGGCAGCCTCAAAGAACAAAGAAGGAAGGATGAAAGGGGGACTTCTCTTGTTACCATTACTATTCAAGACCATCCTCTGCAGTGGCTCCGTGTACTGCACAGGGGAGATTGTGGGGGGGGAGGGGAAGCCCAACAGCCCCACTGAGAATAAGATTACATGAGCAAAAGTGGGTTAAAGTCAACATAATGCTGCTGCAGCAGAGGATACAGACGCAGTCTCATTTCAATGACAGTGCTGGTTTGTCTAAATCGCGCGAGCAAGCCAAATGTCGCATGTAGAAAAAGTAGCACGGATTTAACGACAAAATTGTTATGTTATGGAGCTGGCAGGAAGTGAAGAGCTCAGGCCCCGAGGGGAAATTCTACTGTGCTGTCAACTTTCTCAGGAAAAAAAGAGCGAAAAGAATGTCAGATGTGGACAAATAAGGTCTGTTCTGGGAGCCACATGCACAAGAAAGCATGCTTTTCTTTTAAATTAAATAAACAGCAAATGCTTGCGAGGGCAGCCATCCTGTCTAATAGCTGAAATGTAACTACCAAACTGTGTTTAGTCATAGTCTGAGTTTAAGTTTCAGAGTACTCAGGGAGTGCACGGTCATATCTGTGACTTAACAGAGCGTTATCGCATAAGAACGACAGTGTTCTATTTAATTCAGCAAAGAAGTACGTCCCCTTTGAACCGGCCACACTGTCATTGTTGTTCAAGCAAAGCAGACACACACATCATTTACAGTTAAACAAAGTAATACAAAATTTAAAACGCACGGCGAGGGTTTCATTTAAAAAAAAAAAACAAACAATAAAAATCATGACTCATCATACATTCAGTCATGACGTTCAAAAATACCTTCCGTCTAAAAACAATTAATGTGATTATTGTTCATCTCTCTGGGCAATAAACCCAACATTGTGTGTTTGTTATCCATTAAAACTACATTTTTATGAACCAAGGTGGCCCAAAAAACTCAACCCGAGCCTACTTATGTTTGACTTACTGTGATATTTGCTCCTGTGGGGGATTCAGACCCGTGGGTTTAAAACAAGTAACCAGTCTGAACAAGTAACCTCTTCCATACACAGTCATTCAGCCTTTAGTCGGACATGTTCAAAAAGGTAAAACCCAGAATAAACCGACATCAAGGTACAGAGTGCCACATTTAGTTTTGATTAATCGTGGTGGTCAAGCGAAGCTTTAAGCGTGTTTGTATGATAGAAGTACTTCGCGTGATCACAGACCTTGCAGGTGCCTGTTTTGTCCAAATCAGTAGCTCTTTTCATGTGAAATAGCACCTAGTTTCACAGTGGATTTAACAAGTAAAGAGACAAAAGTGGCCCTCAGTTTCATTTATGCTTACACTAGAACAGAGACAGGAGTAACAGCTGCAGAAATGTGGGAATAGACAGTGTATAGACTACAGACACAAAAACAATGGACAAACGGTTATTACTAAAGCCATTATTTTGATATGTTAATTTAATGTTTTTACTGTAAACTGTAAAATGTCAATGTTAACAGGCATAAAGAGAGACTGAATGCATTTTTTTTTACTGGATCACTGTTATCTAATTATCCACAAAATAGGTGTTTGATTATCGACTGGTTCAAAGCATTTTCCGTTGTTTTTGTTCGGGGTCTGGGTCGCACCATTCAAATTGTACACAGAGAGACATTTAATCTGAGGAAAGGCAAATCAGTTGTGTCACGTTGGCGTGAAGTTGACAGGGAAGCTGAATGGAGCTGAGCTACACTGGGCTGTTGTCTGGAGAGGCGCGTGTGGCCGTCACCGTCACACACTCAGCGGCCGTGTCCCTGGTCCTGCGAAGGCCAGCGTACAGCCTCTCATCCAGGCTAGCAGTTAGTTTGTCTGTAAGCTCTGCTGTGATGGTTTGCGGGCCGAAGCCCGAGGAATCAGGCGGTCGAGGCGGCGAGCGCTCGTCCGGAGGCTCAGGCGGGAGTCCTGACTGTTTGCTGTCCTCCTGAGGGTCAAGCTGCTCCCCCAGCCTTTCATTTCTGTCCAATGGAGAGGACGTGTGGTCCTCAGTGTCTCTGACAGTGATGCCCCGCCTTCTCTCTTTGCTTCCATCTTCCGCAGTTGTAGGCTCTACTTTTGGAGTGTCGGGAATGCTGCCTGTCCCATCGCTGGTCTCCTCATCAGGAGCACTGACGATGCGAGGCAGGGTGCTGTGGTAACTTGTGTCTAGTGGGTAATTTACACTCTCCCCCCTCCGTAGTGGAGTCCGTTGTCTCTCGAAGGACGACTGGAGGTGTCTAACGCCCGGGTCGCTCCACTGCTTGTGCCGCTGCCACTGCTTGCGGAGGTGGATACGGGACTTGTGTTTTCTTAGAGGTGACTCCAGCTGATCGAATTGAGGGTCGTGACGGAGAAACTCGTGGAACAGAGCATCTGTCTTCTCGTCGATGCTGTAGTCTCGTCGGTGTAGGGTTGGTGGTTGAGGTGAAAGTTGTGCAACATCTCGAGGCGTGAGCATCTGCCCGTATGGCAACCAGCTCAGCGAACCAGCACCTGTTTCTATGGCAACTCCTCCACTCGCACCCAACAACAACTCCTCTTCTGGCTCCTCTTCAAACAGATGAGACTCAAAGCTGTCGCCGATAGTGCCACTTCGCCCCGCATGAGTGAAGTGGTGCCTCTTCTCGTGTGCTGTCCTGTCCTTTGGGCTGCTGCTGATGCTACCGCTTCCAAACAGTCGCAGGTCTTCTGGACCTCGAGATGGAGCTTCTATTGATGCATAGCCACTGTCCATCTGCAGCAGTTTACGAGTCCCTGTTTCTCCGTCACTGGCCCCTCGCTCTGAATCTGTGCTGGCCTGTTTCCTCTTTTTCACCTCCTTCATGCCCCACTTCTCATCCACACACATCAACAAACCCTTGTCGTCCTCCCCAACCTCTGCTTCATCACCTAAATCCTGGGACGGGTTGCTAGGAAGCCCTAATCTTTCCGCCTCTGTGCGTCCACTCAATGAGCATACACTGTCACCGTCACTGCAGATGGAGTTCCTGTCATTGTTGCTACTGTGGTCCGAGGTGGCGTACTGTTCCAGGGATGCACGGAGGGTCCAGATGTCTCTGTAAAGTGACTGGGGATCCTGGGGGTCGCGGGGGTCTGAGGGATATGCACCTTCCATTCTTGCCAGGTTCAGTGCTTCATCTTGGGGATCAGGGGAAAGGCCAATCACCCCTGGTCCTCCATGGCTGCAGTGGGGCTCCACCGTCACCTCTACCTCTACCCTGCAGTGTGCACATCGGGATAAAGAGGAGAGAGAAAATGAAAGATATAAAGAGAGAGGAGGGAGGGGGGGGGTGCAGGGAACACAGACATGCAAAACAAGTGTCAGTGCATTCACTCACACTCACAGTCACCTGAGATGGCCGTGTTCACAGTGCATGAAATGATTTTCATGACTGGCAATGGGTGCGGGTGCATGTTCTTAAACTGAACTCAGCTGATGAATCTGAGTGTGTTTGAAATCCTCTGCTTTAAACTGCAAGTACATTTAAAACATGCATACTGATAAATGGAGTAAGCAGGAGGATTAGCAAATATAGACATGAAATACTAATAAGAAGAAAAGGTATGCAAGAGCTTCATTTGTTCATTTATTTTTGGTGCAGAAGCACTTTTGTGGGCACCATCAGATCATGTTAGCGATGGAATGGTTTCCTATGCCGTTTATATCCCGAAAGGTTCCAATTCTCACCTCCACTCTCCTATTTGAAAAAGTGCACACAGGGAATCCCCCGATATCGACCTCATTAAATACATTTTTAAATATGAAATATTATTTATAGTGAGTCAGCATGGAGCATTTTGATTAAATGTCTCATCAAAGCATTTTATAAAAATGTTTAGGGCCATTTTAAGGGACACTGATGTTTTAAATGCACACTTTCATGTTTAGGCAGAGCGGTGGAGAACTGCGTCAATATTAGGGATGCACAATATTGGACTTTTTGCCGATATATCTGGAGAACTTGGGTCGAAAATCATTACCAATAGCAGTCTTTCCTTTTGCCCAAATGCAGATGTTATTTAGTCGCTTTTGTAGTGAAATAAACACAACATTTTTCAGCAGATGTGGATATAAAATATCTTTATAGCTGTCAAGGAGGTAGCAGCTTCTTCAGGCTACTGTTTTAGTTTTTAAAGCCAACACCTGCTAATAACCGATATAGTGCTGATAATACTGTGCGTCCATAATGTACAATACACATAACATTCAAAAATTGACATTATCTAGTTTCTGTGAAGAAATGAGTGCAAGGCAGCAAAGCAGTGGACAGGATGAATGGCAAGGGAATTAAAGATACCTGCCGAGGGAGGGGGGTGGTGTAGAGGGCGGGGAGAGAAGGCGCGCGGGCTGGCTGGGACAGTAGACGACGTCCTGCGTGCGGGCGATGTACTGGATGAGGTCTATGTGGTGTGCGTCATTGTCGTCCTGGTCCATGCTCTCACTGGCGGCTCGTTGGCGCTGGAACTGCCGTCTCTTCGGCGAGCCTGGCTCACGCCACATACAAGGAAGTGCGAGAGTGCTGTGAGTTATACAGGTTGTGTGACGGCAGGCAAGAGTGAAATGACACTTAATTCAGGACAAAGCCTCCATCAACTGTGGAGGTCTCTGGAGGTGGGGGGGTGGGGGACTGAGCCTGAGGAGGAGCAGGGAGAAGTGTGTGTGTATAGGATGAAGGGGATCAGCAGGGAGGATTCACTCTGGGGCTCAAACCAACTTGGAAAGACCACTCTTTGCGTCACTGAGCCATCTGTCTTGTCCGTTTGTGCATCCGTGTGTATGTGCGAGTCTTTGCAGCCAAAAGGTATCTCACAGTTGGTTACTGGAGCCCCCTGTTTACCCATTGTCTGTGTACCATGAGAGAATATTGCCAAACACAACACGAACAAACACTAAAAAGAAATAATACATATACAGTCACACACAACTTTTGCTGATTTTTGTTGTTGATGATGATGATGATGATGTTATTATTCTTTTATAATGAATTAACATGATTTGTATGCTGCATCATTCTTGTGAGAATGGGCTTTGTCAAGCAATACTATCAGACCTGACTGAGATAGCGCTTGTGTGTATACAGCAATATAGCAGAGGCGGGTGGGGTCAAGAAGCATTTATACCGTCAAACTTTATACTGAAGACAGCAACTTCAATTTGAAGTTGGGAATAAACTATAGCATTTGTTTACCTCTGATGACATGGCATTTTATGTTATAATACAACATATATATTTCTTTATGCTAAATGATCGTAAATGGCTTCCATTTTATTCGCTTTCTAAAAATAATACAGTAATAATACAATTTAGACCGCCAAGGATCCATTACCTCTGGTGTCCAGACTCGACGCTCTTTGGCTGCTGTCCAGCTTCCATTTCTTGATCTTGAAATAGGGACTAGCCCCCTCCAAACTAGCATGGCGTCGCAGTTTAGTGAAGAATTGCAGCACCGGGCCCTGGCTTCCTGCACCACCAGCACCACCCCCACCAGCAGCAGCAGCAGCAGCAGGAGGAAGAGCGCCACTGCCGCCCACCATGGCCCCTTCTCCAACACTGACACTGCTGCCTCTGCCCCGAGGCCCAGCTCCCATCATCTCGATCTGAGCAGAGACATAAACACAGTGCGGGAAAAAAAAAAGAAGCATGCCAAGATTAGTGGTGTGTGTATAATGCTCTCTGGCAGTTATATTCCACATGGGCTTCCTTGTTTGGCCATCAACCATCACTACAGCTCGTCCTTCCTTGGGCGCTGTGACCCTCTAACATCCGTGTGGATGAATCACTGGCGAACTGACTGAGGAACACATTCATTGACCTAGCTTGTGAGATATTTGGAATAAACTGCTTTTCGCATAATGTAAGAATGAGTCATTACTGTAATAGTGTGTATCCTCCAGTAAATGGAGATCACTTACAGAGCTGTAGGTGGGCTCTTTCGTGCTGAGTGCTACAGTGTTCTCAGTGAAGCTGGTGTCCACCATAGAGTTGAGGGTATCTTCAGGGAGAGCACAGCTGGGACTGACACTCAGACTGGTCAGCGCTGTTTGTGGAAGGGGGCAAAGCATTGGCTGTAGGAAAGAACACACTCTTTAACCTTTTTGAATTCTGTTCTTTGTTCTGCAAAGATTTTAAATGCATTTAGTTATACACAATAACTGTGGAATCACAGTCTACTGTAAGTTGTTACATACCAGCCCATATATAAACACCCACATTATGCATTAAAAAGCATTTTACAAAGACCACACTACACAGTGTCTGTACCAAAATGGGAAATCAATGAGTGGAGTCAGTTTAAAAAACTAACAGACAAAGAGTTCTTAATCACTACTTTTTGGGGCACATGTGCCCGGATACATTTTCTTGCCCCGACCTGCGTGATAGATGGTGTAATTGTCCCCGGATCAGGACTAACTATGCATCAAGACTAATAACAGGTTGTCACTGTCACCTGGAAGATGGAAAGCGCTGACTTTGTGACAGGACGTGTTGTCATGGTGATGGTGTTCTCGGCTGAGTCGCACTCATGGATGGTTACTATCTTGAGGGCTGGGGGAGGGATGTGCAGGTGCGTGAGGCGGGCATTCTTCAGGTGGTGAAAGTCACCCTCGGTCAGAGTGTACCTGCGGGGCAAAACGCAAAATCCAACACGATGAGGTTTGAGCCCGATGAGAAACGTGTTTCATATACTTATCCTCGTAAAGGAGACCGAGGCAAATATCCTCTCTCTTCAAACTCATCACAGCGTCTCTGACTGCTGTTTACGGTCTTATCAGGAATCTGCATCTCAGTTTCAGGACTTTAACAGAAAAGTGGGGACGTAAAATAATGATAAATAATGAGGGTTCACAGTGTCCAAATCATAAATTGTGCATTTTGAATGGATTTTGAACCTTGAATTACATATGGATATGGACAAGTATATACTTTGGTCTTTGTAAATGTGGACTTCTGTGTATCAGTTGGGTCATCAGTTGCTGACCTGCGGCCCTTCTCCTGGGCTTTCTTGCCATGATCGAAGAGTGCTGCCTCATTGAAGGAGACGCGGCGGCCCGTAGTGCCCGTGGAGAGGAAGCGCTCCGTCTCTTGATCGTGAGCGCTGCCCATTGACAGGCAGTCTGACTCATCCACCCTGATGGTGATTGCTATAAAGAGAAATAAGAGGAAACTAGATTTAAGTGCATATCCTAAGTACAGATGGGAGAAGCAGTAAGAGCAACACACGGTACATGGTACAAAAAAAAAAGAGAGTATTCCATCTTTTCATCCAGTTTATTTGTGACTCGCTAGCCTTTGTGAGTTCCAGTTAATCAGTTACATCCTACGACCAAAGAAAATAAGAAGTGGCGCTGAGTGTAGAGGCTATTTTGAGGAATAAAATAGTGAGATGAAGGACCATGGTGACCCAGGGCTGCTGGCTCAAGCCTCTTGCTGTCAATGCAAATGTACACAGCAGTGTTTTGTTATAACGGGACAATGTGGCCATCTTCAAACACATGAACATGGGAACTGCCCATTCTGGTTTTGCTTTGACAGTCAATCAGAGCACAATTTGGACAGCACAAGCGCCAGTGAATGATGAGTTCTGTTCAGCATAATGAGTGTGACAGGGTGCTGGGAAAAGTGGGCCACCCACCACCAATTCGATTCAGGACTCAGCGCGTGACAAATACTGATGACGAAAAGTGTCACACCTGCAGAACTGTCACGTGTCATATATGATTGACTAAAACTCATTTTGTAGTAGCCAATAGCGCACACTGCAGCTACGACACAGTATGACGTGCATTAAAGAAGTAATCCGAAGCCAAACCACATATAACGTAGCTATAAAGCAGTCGACATAACTCTAGACTCCTTTTAGAAGCATGAGTGCTGACCGCAGAACAAAAAAAGCCCTACAAAAGCAGACGGGTGACAAACGGGTGCTGCCTTTTCATGAATAATGTTCACTGAAGCGTATTCACTGGTTCCAAAATAATAAAATGTGTAACAGGACTGGCTACTTTAAGTTATTGGGTCAAGATCACAATATTTTACTGGACAGGGACATTCCACATTTGTGCTGATGCTATGAAAAAGACCCCTGCCAGCTTTCCGGTCTCTATTACTCCTCCCTCCCTCAGTTACTCATCTCTTTATCTGTCCCTCTATTCCTAAACCTCTCTTTTTTTTCTTACCATGGGTGGGCTGAGCCTCCTCCATGTAGGTGGCGTTGGGTTTTTCAGGGTCATCGCTGGCCCTAGGGGGGAAACAGCAACAATCAGATCAATAAGATGATATGATTTCACCTGAAGTTTCTCTATCATGGAAAAAGAAAAGTTTTATTTAAAAATATTTGACCTTTCCATTCAGTTAGAGTTGACATATCGGGGATGTGCGTTGGCTAGAATCTGGTGATTCAATACATTTACTGATACAGGTGTGACAGGATGACGTATTGAGATATATTGGGATTATTTCACCTCCAAAATAGTTTATTTTATGAAAAACTCAAAGTAAATATAGCAATGTTGTATGTATAATCAGTATACAGTCTTTCTTTAGTCAAATGGCCAAAATCCTGCTGCTAACTAGTGGTCGGAGGCTGAAATACAACACAAAACATCTCAGTAAACAAGTATATTTCCACACATTATATTATCTTTATCTTCCTACACATACAGGTCAATGGTTTAAAACAATCAAGAATATCATCAAAATGGATAATAAAGGCCACAATGTTTAGTGGACTAGTCTGAGCAGCTGTTAAACTTCCATACTGCTGCTTAAATCCCAGGATTTACTTGATGAGGCAGAAAAGAAAGAAGATGAAAGCTATTTCCAGCCATTTTTCTCCATCTAATTTCTCTGTGCAGAGATATGAGACGTTGGAGTGTGTGTGCGGGTGTGGGTGTGAAGTGACTTGAAGGATTTCTGCCGTTCCACCCAGATCTGTGTTTCTCCTGCCTTTCATTTCCTCTGTGGCTGCCTCTTCTCTATACCTTGTCTGCGAGTTAGAGTGTGTGTGTGTGTGTGTGTGTGTGTGTGTTGCCGGGTTGCGACGCAAGATTAATCACTGCCGATGGCTGCTATGAAATCTCATTACACTCATCATTTGTACCAGTCTGCCAATTCTCCTCCCGCTCTCCCCCGGCAAGCCTCGTCTTTTCACAGCTCAGCCTCTGTGCTCTGTGTTTATCTGTACGCCAGTGCGCTCTCATACACACAAGTGCATGCGCTGATGAGAGGGACAAAGCAGCTCAAGGGGGGGGAGCCATGCTATCTGCTGAATTAACACAGATGCATCGCAAATACACAAGCATAAATATTGAATGTGCCTCCACAAAGGTGTTTTAATAGCGGGGTCTACAGGGGGTCCTGACACTCAAACAGTGAGAGAACGCACCGCTTCAACAATGCTCGCACGAGTGGGGTTATACAATTATTGCAATCCAGCGTTCTTTCATTTGTTTAATGGATCCGAGTCTTGTGTGGCAGTGGAATCTAAGTGAGGATGAGTTTGGGATTCACTTGGGTGGAGTAAACAGGAAGTAGTCTCGCTTCATTTTGTAATTGCAATACGCCTTATCTATTATCTGTGTCTAAACATGTAATAGTTTAAAAAGCAGTTGTGTGCAGAGCTCAACTCAGGGGGAATAATCCCTGTCTATGAGATTGTATGCAAGTACACATGTGTTTGTACATATATATATATATATACGTATATATATATATACGTATATATATATATGTATATATATATATATATGTATATATATATATATATATATATATATATATATATATATATATATATATGTATATATATATATATATATATATATATATATATATATATATATATATATATATATATACATATATATATATACCCTGGGAAAACTGAACTGAACTGAAACTGAATCTCCAACTATAACTATATAACTAAAAATAACTAAGTTCTCTGGTTTCAAGCTTATTAAATTTGAATATCTATGGTTTATTTGCTCCTCTATTCACTAAACGTAAAACATTTGGTTTAAAATCAGGGGTTTTTCGCCGGGTGTAATAAAGGATTTCTGCAGCGCACCTGTCACAGCATCGCCCTCCCCGGTAGCAGCGACGGCAGGTGATGAGGAGGATGGAGATGAAGATCAGCGTTCCTACCAGGAGGATGGAGAGGATCACCAGGATGAGCACATAGCCATCCTGTTGCTCCTTGGCCTTGAATGGGATCTCCTGTCGCAGCGAAGAGGGCAGAATAAATCAGTGAGATCCATAGATAGAGTGAAAGGACGCAAAGAGAAGTAGGTGTCTCCCTGATGCTGTCCGGGATTTAAGAGAGAGGAGAATTAAAAAAAAGCTTCCTACACAAACATCATATCACTGAACCACTCACTGGATGAACTTTTCCACGTCTTAGTCTTGATATCAAAGCCTGATGTGAAGTAGGTCGACTTGTATCGTAATTCTGAGATAATTAAACATTTATACCTGATATACCAGCACTGCAGAACAACTGTTCTCTTTGCAGGTTCCCAGACATTCGTCTGCGACATGAAATGCATGACACCTCAACAGCAGATGAGATTTACAGTTGTTTTACCTTTGGCCGCAACAACATAGATCTTAAAAGATTGATTTAATCCCACTGGCTGTTTGGCTCGCCTAAAATGAATCCATAAGTGCAACAGTGCAATTACTCAATAAGTGCCAGAGCTATTAACCTGTCTGCAGCGCACCATAAGCTAAGGGAAAGAACTCGCAGGGAGGACTGAAGTGGAGTAAATTAAAACGCACAAGGAGCACCGGCACGGCAGAGACCCTGGAGTACTTTTGTACCTGAGTTTTTACAAACAAGATCATTTAAAATCAGTTTACCATTCATCATTTTTGAATGATAAATGGTATTTTTACAAATGCTTTTTCCTGGATGTAACTATATGTGTATGAAATCTACTTTTTTGTGTGTTTTTCATAAACAATATAAAAAGTGCATGTAATCTTCTGGTTTGCAGAGTGAGACTAAGCAGGAAGTAGCGTTTTTATTGAGTAGCCACCAGGGGGCGATGCCACTGATTGCAAAAAACAACTCAATGGAAGTCAATGGGAAATTCTCCCTTGATTTATAACGTCAGTGCTCATTCTTCTGAGGAGTTAATGGTCTCAATCACTAGTTTTAGGTCTTCTTCAATGGGGCATGATGATCAGTTTAGTAAATTCTCTTCCCATTTGCAAAAAATAGAAGATAAACACAGCGCATATGAGTGGACAGACTGACAACAGGTATCAATAGAACAAACTGACATGACATTGGTCAAATTTTCCAAATCTCAAGGCTTCAAACCTGTAGTTTGTTTTACAATCAAAAGATCAATTCAATCATATTATCGACGCAGTTTTAACAGCAACATAAAGTTGTCTAATTCAAGTTTTCTTTGTACCATGTCAGCTGCAGAACAGACTTCAAAACGATCAATAAAATGATAAATGGCAGTTTGAACTGAAAGAATAGAGAGGGTCATGTGAAGATAACAGACTGTTGATATCAGAAAGATGATCTTGCAGTTGGAGTGTTATGTTGGGGGAGTGGAGAGGGAACGTACAGCAAGTGTTAATAAGCACCGGACTCTGACGTCACACTGTAATTTCTCTGCGAGGGGAAATTAGAGCTGAGATTAGATCAGAGATTGAATTATTTCAGGTCCAGGTCAGGATGTTCTCTATTAGCCAGTCAAACGATCAGAGGCAAAAGGATGGTTCTGGTCGTGACCTGGACACAACACTCACACAGAACATGCACAGGAAGTTTGAGAATGAGCCCGTGGTGAAAGGCAGACTTACCGTGGAGTTTTCTGGTAGGGTGTTCCAGACGGTAGACTCATTGCTCATGGTCCAGGCCAACGAAAGAGTCCCCCTGAGAGATAACACACAAACAGAGAGAGGAAATACCTGTTACTGTAGCTGTCCGTCAAGTCTCAAAATCAACCACCAAAGTTACTGCAGTTTATCACCTTGAATTCAGTGGCCAAGAGGAAAGTTAGTTCAATGGTGTGTCATAAGGAATGGATTAGTTCACTATCACCAAACCACGAGCAGTGGAATAAGATAACTGTGTGGAAGATACCAACTCACATCCTGTCCCATGATGGTGGCGGTCGGACATTAATGTCATATGTATTTACTGATCATATAGGACTGTACTTTCCGATCCAGTGATTTTGGCCACATGTGTCATGTCGTCTCATTCCTAACACAAACTGTGGTCCACTGACGTTAAAATGTATAACGTGACATAAATGCTCACTGCTGCAGAAGAAAAACCAGAACTTGTTGCATCTTAACCAGCCCTGACAGACTTGTGTATATGCTTGTATGCATGCAGTGGCCTCTTTGAAAGATGCAAATGTTAGTATTTTGTCAGTAGATCATTACCCATAATCCCTTATCAGCCTAAAGACTCTATCTGCCTCCCACACACTCACACACACACACACACACACACACACACGAGTGCATGCAGTGAAAAGAGAGAAACGGGTCTTATTAAACACTGTGGCTACAATAACGCGTCCATTCGTACACATCATAGGCAATAACACTGCTGCACCAAATGCCAACACACACACACACACCCTAGATAGATCTACTCACCCAGCATGGGAGAAGCAACATGCCAGCAGTACTCAGGATGATTTGCTCACTGCTGCCAGTCAATGCAGCACTCAACTTCAGCACCACAACCTGTACGCTACAGCTGAGCTCTTTGCTGCCATCCTGCAAAAATAACTCCCTGCATCCACCGAGGAAGCATGAGAAGTGTGATCAGAATGCTCTCCTCTGCAGCACTGCACCCACATCCTGCTTCCTAACAGCCCAGTAGTCTTACCCTGATGGAGGGCAGTGCGCAGCAGCAGCAGCAGCAGCAGCTCTGGATGTGTGTGATTGTGTTTGTCAGGCTGTGGCTCGGGGAGTCTCCTCCTCAGCTTCCTTGCTGCATCCTGAGCGCCTTCACCGACACAGCCTAGCGAGCCTGAGCAGCAGCAGCAGCAGCAGCAGCAGCAGCAGCAGAAACGTTGTTCCCCCTCATCAGGACTGGCCCACTGGCGTTGGAGCAACAGGATGGCAGTGCTGCATGGCTGATAACAAATATACACATACAGCACAGCAGCACGACTGTTTAATTATTCAGTTGTTTGGGAGGATAAGTTTTGCATTACATAAACGCCTGCCTTCAACAAATGCTTCCCCAGAAAACTGCAATCCTTGACACACTTGAACATGGAATGACGGCAAACTTCAGAACATTGTCTTCATAATATATATAAATATGCAACCTTGTATTTATGACCTGAAACAATAGTGATAGATAGTCGTAGAACACATAAATCATGGGTAAATATGAAGTCTTTTTATTTTGACACTTGCTCAATTCTGTGGTCCTGCAGCCCTTGAAGATTGATTTATTGATTAGTTTCCTGAGCAGATGGTGAGACATGGGTGTCCCAGCAAAGGCTACCAGCTGCCTGGCATCACTCAGTCGATACAAATCGCCTTTTCTCTATTTAGTTCCATACAAATATTCCCTCGGTACTGCCTCCACAGGCAATATGAGTGCTGTTTATTACATTTGAACCGAGTACTAACTTGTTTATATGTTATACATATGTATATATATGTGTGTGTGTGTGTGTATAAATGGTTGAAGCAGCTCCTCGTATTGCTCGGTGTTACAACATGTTTCGTTTGTTCCTCTAGAACAATATAAGGCAGCTGTTTCCTGATACAATCATGTGTAAATACTGTGGTGAAATGATTGTAAAAACGGAGAAAAGCACTAAAACAGCGCCCTGTCGCCTCATGTTAATAAATACACCGCTCTGATGTTTCATGATTTCCATCACACACACACACACACACACACACTAGAGCTCGAGAGGAGCTCACGGCTGCACAAAACGACAAACACGCGGCGGAGGAAACACTCACCTACTCTCTCCTCCAGCTTGGTCCACGGATGGGTGGGTGGTGGGGGGGGGTGGACGAAAGCAGTGGCGTGAAACTCTTCCGTGAACACTTTAATGTGGATTTTAAATCTAAAACTATTTATGAATGAAACCTCGGCGCGTAGGACACGCCCACCACCCAGTCAGAGGCGCACCACGTGACACAGAGAGTTACTGGGAGAGAGAGAGAGAGAGTTTTTTATAAAAAATGTAATCTCCTCTCAGCTGTGGTACACACACACACACACACACAGCCAAGTGAGTGTCCCTCCCTCCCATTTACCCACAGTAACTGCATCATGTTACATGTGTTTATTTCAGGATACATATCAGCAACTATATGAAGCTTGTCCTATATGTGCCTTTAATTGATCCTTCACACTGTGTGAAGGCAATGACCTGCTGGAAGTGGTTGAACAAGTAGTATTTGTTCTCAAGATGTTGACAAGATAGTATCTTGGGGGCCCTTCTGTGGCCACAGGGGGCTCGTGTCAGCTGCGTGTCGTTCACTCATGTCAGCTTTCTATTTCGACTTTCATTCCACACGCTGCATTTGAAACTTGGAAAACAATGTGTGAAATGTGTAGTCCAGAGTCAAACTGAACTGAGTTTCCCTGCTTTCATTGTGATGTATTTGTTACTATGTCCAACAAAAGTTACATCTTGTTGATTTAACTGTAATAATAACCTTATTATACGACTAAAATATTCCTCTTGTGCAATATTGTTATTTTGTCTGACAGTTATTATACACAGTTAGTTGTTTGTAGATGTTGAGAAACATGTACAAAGCAGGTTTAAGTCACATTCAACAGAGCAACTAAAACTTGATACCACACACTGGAGTGGTGACTCTGAGGCATGTGGTTTTAGCGCTCTCTAGTGGCAGTATAGGGTCAATGACTTCCTCCTTGAATACATGAAATACACTATTATGGAATACATGTTTTGTCTTATTGTTGTGACAAATTAAAGGTTGTTTAGAATTCAGAAAACACTGTTTCAGCATCCACGGAATCATACTTTAACAACAAATGAATGTAAAAGTTTGACGTGTTTGCTTTTTGCACACGCTGTTAAATTTCTTTGAGTGTTTTGCGTCAGATTTGGGTTTCACTCTGTGACAAATGAGTGTAACAATCAGTAACATCTAATGGTTGGTAGCATCTGATGATGGCAGAGTGTAACAAATGGAGAACTCATTTTTTCCAGTGGCGTGCACAAACATTTGAAAGGGCATGGGCAAAAATGAAAATGGTGAAAATGACCAATAGTAGGCTTAATGCAGGCACGTCCAAAGTGCAAACCGATGACAAAGCCAGACACTGAATTTCATGTGGACCTCTGCACATTATTGTTTTATTAATTTCTGTCATCAAGATGGGCATTTTCCATACAGCACGGAATATCATTTCCTCTAAGGACACCCTTTGGGGAAGTAGGGAACTTCATACTAACTTTTTTATACATATTTTTTGATTGGAAGGACACCCAAGTTGCAAGGGCATCACTTTTCTCCAAAGGCACTCCTTTAGAAACAATACAGTTTTTTTATTTATATATAAATAAAGCCAGTTGGGGTACTTGAGCATGCGTCTTGTGACTCAAGAGGGCACTTTTTTGTTTTTCCCAAGCCTGTCAGTGAACTACAGTGACCTTTTTACATATAAAAACCCAATAGACCTTTAAATATATTTTGAAACCACAATAAGCTGTTTTAGAATTAACAATGACTCTATCTCATAACGATATGTATCGGTAATTGCCAACCTTAACTGGTTTAATTTGGTAAACTTGCTTCTTCTTTTAGGGGACTTCACATCGACTTCATTACCCACATAGACTACATTACCCAGCATCCTTTCCGGCACCTCAAAGGCTTATGGGTAGGTTACCAACGTCCTTGTCTCGCCAAGCACAGCACACTGACCGCCTGCACGGAAAGGCTTGGGGATACCTGCGATTCGCTTGCACTTGAATAAAACCCTGTTTCAGACATGATGGCAGCAAGATTTCTCCGCCGCGCTCTGCCCGCGCTGAGGCAGACTCGCTGCTACGCCGAGGTAGCTTCTGGTTCCCCGCAGATGTCCTTCACGTTCGCCTCCCCCTCACAGGTAGCTAACTGACGGCGAGGCTTCACGGGCCCAGTCAGCCATTCATCTAACTAACTTGTTTATGTGTCACCACAGTTTATTCTGACAATGTGAGACTAACTCTGCCTCTTTGGTTATGTAGAAGTTAGTGTTTGTGTGTGAGTGTTAGCTGTAGTTAACGCACGCAGTTTTAGTGGAGGCTCAGTAGCGAGTGTTAGCGTAGCACGCTAACGATAGCTAACCTAGCTGTCATTCATCGTCTTTGAACAGGAGCCTACACTCGAACCATTGAAACCGTGACCCTCTTATTGTGACCTTTCATGATAAACGTGCACACCTGCACGCTTTTATTGTAATTGTTTAAAGCCGTTAAATGTGAAGCGTGAAATACAGCACTCTCTAACCTTGACATTCGTGTCAGTGATTACATGCAGTAGTTGCACAGTTCAATTAATGACATGCAAACTGTCCTAATACTATGTTTGTAATGTTTACAATTTGACTGTGGTTTCTTTGAATAGATGCTAACTGTTCAGGCTGGGTGATATCAATTCCCTCAATATAATAAAAGGCTAAATTTATACACTGGTAGAAAAGAAATCTATTTAAGTAACAAGTGTGGCATCCGGTGTGTCTAGACTTTAAAAATATGGTTTTCTACTGAATGACAATTTTCAATAAACCCTAGAAATGGTTGGACAACCCCAGTAGATCAGCAGTGTTTGACATATTTAGACAAATAGGCAAACCTTTTAGACATTCCCTTTACTTATATCTCTATCTCCCTTCTTTTACATTTCTGACGTGCAGTTGTAACTTCAGCAGGTTATCTTGACCATGTCTGCATCCCTAAATTAATTCAGCCAATCAAATTGCTGCGATTTGATTGGCTAATTGGGTGTTATAAATGACAGGTGTACGTAATAAAGTAGCTTGTAAGTGTATGTGTTTTCATTTAATTTCTCATTATTCTGCTAATGCAAAATAAAGCTGTTTGTCTAAAGCATAATACAATTTTTTGTGTGATTTAAGAATAATTACATTTCGTATGTATGTATGTTTGTATTCACATAAGTGTATACATACAAAATGACAAAATGTACCTTGTGCTGTCTAATTAGTTCTCGTTGACCTTGGAAAAGATGTATAAACTGCTGAAAAGGTCGTCATGGAATTCTTAACATCCTTGAACTTTTCGAGTTTCACTCATTATCTGACATTTCTATCTGTATAAACTGATATTTTGCCCAACCCTATGTCATTCAGCAGTTCTTAAATCACCTCATGTATCCCTCTATCCCCTCTCTCCAGGTGTTTTTCAAAGAGGTCAGTGTGAAACAGGTCGATGTGCCCACACTTACTGGTGCGTTTGGTATCCTTCCTGCCCACGTGCCCACCCTGCAGGTGCTCAGACCCGGTGTTGTCACAGTCTTCGGTGATGACGGCTCCACAGCTAAATATTTTGGTGAGATTGTGCTTTTAAAAAGGAATTTATTGATTGTCGCCATGCCTTAACCGAAGGACTGTGATGTTATTTTCCTGCTGATTAAATGAACGACAGTACAAGATTATTTGTCATTGCCACAGAAAAGAGAGGCATTTGATTAGGCGTTAGATTCACCTTGAGGAGGTGACGGAAATGTTGAATGTGGAAAATCCACCCTGAAACCGCGACTCAGGAAATGTACTGTCTATATTATACAATGTTGATTTTCTTTTAAATGTCAAGGAAAAGATGTTGTCATTTGTATTCACACTTTTTGTGTGTATCTGTGTACACAGTGAGCAGTGGGTCAGTAACGGTCAATGCCGACTCTTCAGTGCAGCTGCTCGCAGAGGAGGCTGTTCTCTTGGACCAGCTCGACATTGCAGTAAGTGTAATGGCTTAATCACATCACTTACGACAGAGGTATCTTTATGTACTGTAACATTGGCCAGTATGAATGTGAAAAACACTTGACTGAATTGTTTTCTTCTTAATAGCTTTTACAGGATTTTTATCAAACTTTTGCTAACGCAACTACAGTTTTACGTTTGGGTGAGCAGGAGTTTGCAATACAAAATTATTAGATGTGTAGCATCATTATTATCAAAATCTCAACATGTGAAATCTTGATTTTTTTCCCCAACATTATCCAAAAACATTCTGTCCGTCAGACTAAAAGCACATAAAGATATTTTATTTATCAAAATAACTTGTTTGCGTATATGTATGCATGTATGTATTTATATATATATATGTATATATATATATATATATATATATATATATATATATATATATATATATATATATATATATATATATATATACATACATACATACATACATACATACATACATACATACACACACACATACGCATGTGTGTGTATATATATGTATATGTGTATGTATATTAGTATAAAGGTAAATAAAATAATATACAAAATAAAGTTATTATAATTAAATTCAAGTTAAATATTCTTCTGAATGTTATGGGAGACATGCTGGTGTCTATGTAGCTGCCTGACCTGCTGTTGTTGTGGTGTATTTTCTTTAAATGCCACAAGAGGGAGTATCTTTAGGTAATTTAGGTAATTTATCTTGTTTTGAAATTCCTTTTTATTTTCTGCCCTTTTTGCTTAAAAGTTCACTCTAATGTTTCTTCCTTTCTGTGAAGAGGAAAAAAAGAGTCTCCCCAAAATATAAGGTTAAGTGATTTCACCATTGTAAGAGTCTGAATCATCACACAACATCCCAAAGAAAAACTCCCGCTGCTTGTAAATGGCTAAATGTTTAATAGCAAACCAGCACAGAAAAGTTGGGTGTGGACTCAACAACAGTTAATTATAGTTAGTTAGTTAATGATGCAGTTAAAAATGCATCAACACCTTTGTGACACAGTCCCAAGAAACTATTGATCTTAATTGCCATAAAGGTGTAGTATCTAATGCCTTGATAATTGACCTGATCACATTATGTCCTGCAGGTTTTCCTGTAATTGGATGCGTTTTAATATGTATTTGCTTCAATGACTTTCACAGCTAATGGTGACATTGATCTTTTTTAATATCAAGTGTGTTATGGCTCTGTTTGATTCTTGTAGTAAAGATTTTGAATGTGTTGTAAATGCCAGAGGTCAGTGTTTTAACCTGCCTGAACATGCCGTCTTAAGATATGAAGTCAGCCTTCATATCTTAAGAATTAAATAAATATAAATAACATTAAAGTGAAAACAGATTCATTAGATGATAGGTCATTGGTAAATCTGTTTTACTTGCTGGATCCACGCGACATCTTAAGAGTTAACTTCCCTTTGGCCTTAGCATTAATATTATAGCACTTACAATTTACATTGGGTTGTTTTTGTCCCATTGTCATAAATAATGAAACAACTTCTCTGCATTGATTATACAGGCTGTTTTCTTCACTCTGCACTTCTCTTTTGTACCTGACATGTCCTTGAGAGTTTGAAATCTGGAATGTTTCTACAGTGTTGACTTCACAGTGGAGGAGGTTAAGCAAACATGAAGTACTGCTTTATTATGGTGCTGTGTGGGTATCAACTTTCAAAGCTGTTGTCATTATGTGTCGGATTAAAAGGTTAACGTCAGTGTCTTCCTTTCTCTGTAAATGTGTATTACATCTCTGAGAGGAGAACATGGAAATTCTCATGCTTCGCCTGCCTTGTCGTACACCTTTTAGATTTCTTCTTGCTGATGCTGGTTGTGAAATCAGAAACCTGCCTTTAACTTTGAGAACTTGAAATTAGAAGGGATTTACACTATTTTCCCCTTAAACACTTTCAGTTATTGTTAAAATGGTTTTAACAGTAACTAAAGATGACTTTTGTACACTTGACTTGCTCCAGTGGATGCTTAAGTGACAGCAGGTTTCAAGATGAATTCACTTTAGCCATTTCACTTAAACATTGTAAGCCCCCTCGCCCCCTTATCTTCTTTCTCTCCCAAAATAGAAATTAAAGGGTCTTTGAATTAAGCAATTATTTTAATTGACTCTCTGAGTGACTGGATATTTCAGCTGTCTCTCTCTCATTCCTCTATCCATTGTGGCCCACTATAGATTCTTATTTTTAAGATGTTTCCTATATTCAAACTTGCACTGTAGTGTACAGCTTAAAAAAATAATTGCTTTTCAAATGGAAATTGCGATTTTAAACAATGCAATTAGGAAATGGCAAAGGCTGCAATTTATTTGTTCCAGCGCCGATTGTTCTGTGTTCCGTGCAGACGAAGAAATAAAAGTAAATACCGATAACATTTCATATCTTTAAGTAATCATCTTGTTGCAGAACCCTGATTTTTCACTTTTTAATCCTTTTGTTATACAAATAATCTCTGCAAAATGTCAGCAAAGTGTGTGTTAGTCAATTTCTTATGGATCTTTTTGCGTTAATGACATTTCTGTGACATGTGTCCATATCCAGTTTGTGGAGGCGTGCATAATTACTGGCTGCTCACCCTGGTTTGTCTCTCAGCAGGGACGTGGTCTTTGACTGCAGAGGCTTAGTCTGAACCCACTCAAGGTTTCTTCCTCTTGTCATTTTGATGTGCTGTGCTGATGAGCACCTTCCAGCTCGTAATTAACCATCTGATCAGAGCTGCAGTCGAGCCCTTGTTCAAATGTCAGTCTTGTTAATGGCCGGCAGCATTTTTATGCACTCGCCGTGGAGGTGTTTGTCTTTGACCTTGGGCAGTACTGGTGTCACTGTCAAGTTGACTTCATCGCTGTAAATGAGTTTTGTTTTTCGTTTTTTTTTTTCCCCTCCCTTGTCATCTTCCACTTTGCAGTAACAATGCACATGGGCCCACACTGTTAATAAGGAGAGAAAGGTCAGTCACTGTTGAATTATAGCAGATGTGTCAATTCCCTACTGGGAGACCTTTAACTTCCAGCTATGTTTGGCATTTCTTGCTTCTAATCGCGACTGTGACAAATGGAGCTTTCAGAGCAAAGAGGCAGAAGGGATTTTCTCCCCACTTTTGAGTCTTTCTTCTTCTTTTTCTTTTTTTTTTTTTCCAGCCTTTGACTTTTATGTTTCAGTTTGCCTCAGAGTGTGGATTGATGACTTGATACGGGTTACTTGGACAGTGTGAGAGGTGAAGCAGGTTGCAGATATTGAATACCGAAAGCATGTTAACAAAGGTAGACAGAAAATTACATGTTTGTGCTTAAACAAAACAATTTTCTTTTCTTTTCTGGTTATATCACACAGTCACAATGGCCTTATACTTGTAGTGTTAACACCGGGATAGTTAGTTTCGTCTGTTTATAAAAAGTGCACATGGTTGTTTTCAGTAAAACTCGCGTTGTGAATCCTCAACATTTGCGATGTCGATCTCAATGCTGTCCACTCTTGTGCCATTTAATATCCTCTGAATGGGAAAATAATTAAGAAAATCCAAACTAGCGATTGAGGCCATCTTACTTCAATCAATACTGTATCCATTTTTATGAACAGTGAAGGTGTAAAAACATTCAACATTGTCATTTTTGTTATTTAAATGGTCTTTTTTTTTTTGTTCCAGGCTGCCAAGGCCAACCTGGAGAAAGCCCAGTCTCAATTGGCCGGCACATCTGACGAGGCAGCGAAGGCCGAAGTTCAGATCAGCATAGACGCCAACGAAGCCATCGTCAAGGCTCTGGAATAGACTTGTGGTATGACGCTTCCTCTTCCATGATCATGTTATCCGTCCTTTTGACTTTGTTCAATCCAGGTTTAAACTGTACGACAGGAACAGTTGGATTTACTGAAATAGAGTGATGTGTTTTGTGTGCATCACGCTGACTCCATATTTTCCTCCCTCCTCTAGGTAATTTTTCCTCTTCCTGGAAATCAATGGCTCATCGGTCCACCTCAGTCATGTTCATGTCCAGAGGCTTTCGTGCTTGCTTTGTACAGTGGATGAAATTAAAAATAAATTTATTTGGAATTACTCGGGCATGGCGTCTTTGGTATTTGTTTTATTTCTCTTGTGCTAGGATTCATTCAAACTGAGGTAATCCAATTGAACTTCTACGTCTCTGATTACAGCTGTGTCTTCATTAGGTGTTTAACATCTCCTAGGCCAGTTCATTGCAGTGCAGAGTTTTATTTGTTTCTGCCACTTGGGGGCAGTAGAGATGAGCCATAGTTTTCACCAGAGCAAAGCACACATTCTGATTTACATGACGTCTTTTCAAAGGAAGGACTGGTTACGGGATGTGATTTCCTTTTAGTCTTTCGTAATTACAGACATGTCCATTTAAAAAGCTTCAAAAAGGGTTTCATTTATTTGAACCCTCAGTCGCTGCCTTGACTTTTTTGTATTGGCTGTGCTGTGTGATCTCAGGCTTGTGTGACCGAGCCAGGAAAAGTCCTCCACTGTCCGTTCTGTGGTAAACTGAGGCGCTGATCTCACTCGCGTGCCTCTCTGAGTGCTCTTTAAGATGTGGAAGTATCGACTCTTACACAGAAATGCTGATATCATGTGCATAGTGAAAGTGCTGCTCAAAGCACTGTTGTTTTGTCTCATCTAAAATACAGTATTACTGTATTTAATAAGTTTTAGAAACCTCTAACGTGATGAAATATTATTTTCCTTCACCGAATAGCACAGTGTGTAGACTTAGGCCAGAAACCATCAATAAAATATTCTCCTTCTCAACACCTCTCACACATCCAGCTCTCTGTTCTTTCTCGTCTGTCTCTTTGATCAAAACCTTATCCCAGCTACACACACACACACACACATTCACTCTCACTCACTTGGCAAAAGACACTCACACTCAGTCATCAGTCAGCCTCGGGGCCTGGAGACATGTGAGTGAGTAACACTTCAGGCAGAAGAGATGAAACGATCATGCCAAAACCACTACTTCTTTAATCCAGATTTATGATGGGGGCTGTTGAAACCGAGCTCTTTGATTCTGCTCTCTGCTCCACTGAGGTGCCACCGTCCACGAAAAGGCAGAGCAGGGAATGATCGCCTGCTTCCCATGTGCATGCTCATTTTTCTTTTTTTTTGTTTTTTTCTGCAGAGACGCCGCGACTTTCCATCTTTTCTCCCCCCCTTTTTTTTTTTCCAGAAAGACTTTGCAGCGATAGAGGAAGTAGTATTTGTTTGGACGCGAACCATCACTGTGTGCATTTTTTTTTTAGTAAGGAAGAACAACTGAGTCATCTCCTCTTCAGCCTGAGGAACTCGACGTCTCGTACACAAACTGTCCCGACCAGAAAGCTGGAGTGCCGTGCGTGCGTTGATATAGAAGCGGTGGAGTGCTGTGCATTGATAATGGATGATGAGTATCCATCCAGTGAGAGCCACTTACTCAAGAGCCACTCTGTGCTTCAGGGCTGATGAGGCCTGTGATAATAAGACACTGTCTGCATTATCTCCCAACAGATGACCATGTACTGTCATTAAAAGATTGCACCGTCTGCAGTGTGGGGAGAGAATGATATGATACATAGCGTGACGGCTCATGTTGTCATCTTTGGAGTGTTAATCTCGACACAAAGCTGCTCGGAGCTTTGTCGGGGTTCAATGGGTTCTACAGTGTTTCACTGAGCCAACCAGGCGGGAATGAAGACCAGCCCATGTGAATCATCCGGTGTTGTTGTCGAGTCACTAAATATCGAGTCGAGTCTTGAGTCACCGAAGCGTCCGAGATGAGTCCAAGTTGAATCCCCATTTGTCTGAGTCATTAAGGTGAAGTCCCAAGAGTGCTCCACTAACTGATTTACATACAGAATTGTTTTATTTTTTATTTCAACAGATGAGAATTGTTCACTTGCGAAATCGGGGAGTGTGTTGACATTGAGGGAAATTTAGCCGCCTTGGCAGAGAGAGCACTTTCACACCGGCAATCACCGAGTCTCGTTTGGGCTTGAGTTCGGTTCGGAACGCGGCAGCGAAGTGGAGGAACTAAATCATGAATGGTGGGCATTGCTCAATGCACAGTGTTAGTGTAAATAAACATGACAGAGCTCCTGAGGACACTTTAATCACAATCCTTGATTTAAAAAAAAAAAATTGTGATTATTGACTAAAGAGATTAAATGTCAATTGTTCCCTCTGCTGACATGAAAAGTAAATGTTTAATTGACAAGAATTAAAGACTCATCCATCGCTTAAAATGAAAACGGCTGCTCAAAAGAGATGAAAGAGGAGTTCGTCCTGAGCCCAGGCATTTGTCAATGTAATGGAAATATCTGTCAGTCAAGGAGTGGGCAGTGAAATGAATCATTAACTCAGTGGAAAGAAATGAGGTGCTGATTTTTCTTTATACAACATTACACCAGCTGTGAGACCATGTGATATTTTCCTGTGTGCCTTCACAGTGCCTCGAGACACTCACAGTCTCCGTCACCGGCCGAATATGGATATCGACTTTAACCTCGTCACACCTCAAACACAGATAAGAGTCTCTGAGTGAACACTTCAACCCAAAACAAAAAAAAACCCCTTCATCATTTAACATCGATGCTTTTATTAGCCTCGTGAAAATCAAGGGACACACTTCACATGCGCAACCCAATTGACATTTCACTCCTCGTGCTAATGATAATTCATGCAGCTGACAGCGCTAGGAGACCTGCTAATTAATCAGGCACAATTATGTAAAAAAAATTAATAAAATGTTGTAACTGGTGAATTATATTGGAGTAATGCGGGGGAATGGGGGGTGTGACACATGCCGAATTATGAGACAGTGAGTCAGCAAAAACACAGCAAGGTGCACGTATACCTGTGATGTGACGTCATGTTTTGACTCTACTCTTTTTTTCACGGGGAAAGTTAACTTCTAATGCGAAACAAATGTCATTTACATTCCCACCGCTGTCAAATGACGTCCCGCGGTGTCAATTAAGACCTCAGCTCCACACGACTCTCTGTGTTTCTATGGTGGTGTTTGGATTGCACGTTGCTTGGCAACACAGTAACGCCCAGCACACGGGAAGTGATTAATGTCAAGACAGATGGAGGCATCAGCAACATTGTGCTAGTAAAGTGAGGCACCTGCAAGCAGATTTGGGTGTGAAATGAAAGCACCCACAGAAAACAGAAGTGAATTCTACCGCTCGGTCATTCAGCAGCTTGACAGTATAAACACTTCTTCTTCCCACCCGCCCCTGTGCTGCTGGTGTATTCACACAAACGCCCCTCAGTCAGGTCTGAAAGCGTTGCCTGACGGGTGAAGACCACGGCCTACAAATAGTGTGACATTAAAGCCACCAAAAGTCACACACTGCAGCTTTAAGTTCTCAATCATCCACACAGAAAATGGCTACAGGATAGTGAGACCGTGTGGCGGTGCAAAGGTAAATGTGAGGAAATTAAAGGTAAATGCTTGAGAGCGATGAGCCAGCGCTGACTTTGGAGATTGCACTTTTTCAACACAACAAAGTGCGGCGGTGAATTACACGTATCATCTGCCCTGGCACTGTGGCTATCATGTGGGACACCTGGGATCCTTGTATGTGAAATCTACCTTTTCCCCCCTTCCAAGATACGGTCTGTCGCGGCTAAACGGAGGCTGTGCTGCAGTACGAGCGAAAGAGAGGCTTCCAGAGAGCGGAGCTGACTGAAGAACTGACCTTTTGGTAGGACTGTGTAAAGTGGGGGCCTGCAGACTCTCAGTCAGCTGTCAGATACTGCATCCAGCCTGGTAGTGGGAGTAGGGCCCTGACACCAGCCTCCCACCACTCTGCCCTGTTTGTGTCATCCATCTCTCCATTCTTACAGCCTTCCATTCCAATCAAACACCCACCCGTCAAATACACACACACACACAGAGTCAGGCACAGCCACAAACACTCGGCCAGACACAAACACTCATACAAACACAAATATATTTCAGTCTGTGCCAGCAAGGTAACATTTCTACAAATAGCCGTGTGGGCATTTCGGAGAATATCGCAAAGCCGCAAACAGAGCCTGCTGTAAGGGTGAGATAATCAGCTTTGTGGTGAGAGCAAATGGCCTCTGAGTGGCAAAGCAGGTAATCATGACAGTGTTTTTGTGGGAGAGGGAGGAATGCTTTTGTGCTGCAGGTTCAGGGACATGCGTGTCGAAAAACAACCACTGCAGACGCCTGTATCTACCATCTACAGTATGCTGTCAAAATAAAGGGAAAAAAACAACAACTAGAATTTAGCACCCAGCTGTTTTAAATGTGTCCGTTGACAAACATTTTCAGGCTGCACAACTTTCAGATGTGGCTTGAACTTTAAGCATGAACTGGCAAAAAGGTCTTGTACATACTAACCCCAGCACTTCCTGTTTACGCCCCCTTTTTCTTCTGTGTAACATGCAAACAATCACAGCTGTGAATTCTAAGCAGTGAATCCATGGGACCAGGTACATGTGAAAGATTTACTCCTGTGTCATTCTTAAAATATTGGGCGACCTTGACTTTTGTTGACCACCGGAATCAGATCAGCGATACCTGTGATGTCACGTTCACAAAGATGGGACAGACTGGCGGACGGACAAACGAACGCACAATCACAACGCCTCTGGCCATTTCCGTCACTGGCATGGAAGGACAAGCGACAACAATATACCCTTTTATAGTATCATATATTTTTACAGTCATGAAACCTGAACCTGGTCTTATTTGTGACTCATTTGTGAACCCAGTTCAAGAGTGGCTCGTTGCAGCACGGTGAGGCACATTTACACGAGCCGGAAAAAAAGAAAACGCGCTGCAGATTTGCTTAAATCATGCTTGGCGTTCATCCATATCCCCGGTCTGTTTCCAGTTTACGGTGATCTTCACTCAATTACACATCACCAAAGAGAAGCGCCCACTCTTCCATTTGATTGTAAATTCGAGGTCCTAATTTGCAAATGTTAATAGTTTTGGCATAAATGAAGACTAAAGGATGTAAGAACGTAGAAGGAGATGTGAGGTGATGATGTGAGGCTGGGACAGATGTGTAAAGACATTCTCTTTCTTTCCCACACAGCTGCTGACAAAGACGCTAGTGGCTGTGTGGCATTCCAGCCTCAGGTGCCACATGTGACAAGGGTCATGTAAGTGCATCAGCAGGGTGGGACCCATGTGTATACACAACCTGAGTATGTGTGTATGCCTGGGTCGGATGCAGGTACAATTATAGAGACAAAGAGTGCTGCTGGATAGGGTAGGTAAGGTAAGACAGTGTCATGTGGGATTCTTTAACGCCCATCTCAACCCCAATAAGAACATAATTAAATAAAAACAAGTGTATCCAGATGCAGCTGTGAGGGGAAGTTCAACTTTCAGGGTGAAGATCAGGGTTCGATGTGGTTCGGACTCTCCCATGCTGCTAACAAACGACAAATGCTGGGCGTGGTCTGAAGGGGCAGCAGCTGGGCCCTTCTTTTTTAAAGTGGACAGAGTAACGCTACGTTTTTGACGATGACAATCAGTGCAGCCACTGCTGAGAGCGCAGGGTTTGATTGTTTTCCTGAGCTCTACAAAGCGGAACAGCACTTCCGTTGACTAGTCACGTCGCTGGCGAATTTCACCACTCCTCTACCTCCTAGCCCGGGCACTATCCCATACTTTCAACTTCTTCTTCTACGGTTAAAAATAGTAATATAAAGCAGGACACAGCACCAAACTTCACCTAAAGGAAGGAGCAGTGCCAACAATACGTATAGAACTGTCTTTGTGTGCTTGTTTTGTCGTTTAGCATTAGCAATAGCCGGCTACAGGCTAAGCTACACGCTACGCTTGTGTTCATTTGCGTGTGTGTTTATCATCTCGGGAACCACAACGTTATCCAAGCTACAGGCGTCCCGCAGCAGTCTTTCACTTGTCACAGTGTCTTCTGACTCCGGATCAAAAGCGTAAGGGATTACGGGATTTCTCAATGTTTTGATCATCGCTAGCGGTGCATCTGCCTTTCCAGAGGGGGCGCTGCGGGTCTGAGCGCTGACGTGCCAATGACGTCACTTCCAGGTCACTGGCCAATCACGAGACAGTCTGTGCTCTGTGGGTGTGGTTTTGGTTTGTGGTTTGAGACATTTACATCAGCTCGTTTGTAGCCACTAGGACGTTTTTGACCATAACATCGACTTCGTGTTTGTAAGTACACCTCCATATCTCACATATAAGTGAGATAAGACCATTCTATGGCCTCTTTAAATGCTAAACCAGGAACTGTATCAAGCCAACTGTGTTTTTCTTCTTGCTGCACAGTTATAGTGACATAACAGACGGACGGAACAGGTGGTCCTTTCAAATGGGATGTCATTTTGAGAAACTCTGGCGGCATCATGTCACGGCAATTTGGACTGAGCTGTAAAATAAGGTAAAGACGGACATTTTACTTTTTCTTTGAGAGCTCTGTAATGCAGGACTTTTAAATAAGACCACACGGTAGTGTAGTGGTTAGAGTTGTTGCCTTGGAGCAAAAAGACCTGGGTTCATGACCTGCTTGACAAGGGTTTTTCTGCACAGAGTTTCCATGGGTGTTCTCCTACAGACCCTGCGATTAACAAGCATCCTGTACAGGTTGTATCCCGCCTTTCACCCCATGTCTGCTGGGATTGGCTCCAGTGACCTGTGACCCTCATGTGGAGGATGTAGTGGTAGAAAATAGATGATTGGATTAACTTAGAAATATGGACAAATTACTAAGTCAAATGAGTTCAAACTTCACATCGCTCTCCCAATATGTGGTCATACTGGTCATCTTTTTTATGTCGCCCAATCAGCTGACTGTGGTGGGTCTAGCTCCACCCATACCATACTATTACTCTGGTACCCCAAGGGAAGGGTACTGATAAACGCAATGGTTGGGGTTGGTTAATTTGGCAATAGTCTTAATAGAATATATCATTATTTGTAGGCTGCAACCTTCATGAAGAAGGATGCAGCCTACAAATACTGTAATGTTACATTATTTCTGTTCACAAAGACCAAACAGCGCCGTTATCATCAACAAAAGTCGCCAACAAAGTTACTCACTAAATATAGCAAAATCCCGAGTAGCCACTCATTTTGATGCAGCCTGAACCTGTTAGCTTGAAATAACTGCCGATTCCTGTCAGTGTAAGGACTGATACTGGTGCCGTGAGAGCACTATGACCTTTCGTGCCCCCACTGACAGTATGCACAGATCTATGTTTAACCATGAGACCAATGAGGAGGCTCATTTCAGGCTGGTTTTACATTTCTAATGCATTTCTCAGTAAGAGGTCGATGTCTAACAAAGCAGATGCACATGAACAGCTTCACTGTTGCTCTGCAACACTGATTCCTAACCAGGAATACTTCAACCGCAGAGGTACTTTCACAGCTGGGGATATAACGACCGTGAGTATCTTTAGTAATAAACATTATTCAAATATCTGAGTCACTTGTAAAACCTGCACACCACCCTAGTTGGAAAGAATGCAGAGACACTGAAACGCCCAAAATAAAGTTCAAACTGTTACAAGAATAAATGTGAGGGGCAGCCCATGGCCTAGTGGAAAGGGAACTTGGTTTTTAACCAGATGGTTCTTGGTTTGAGTCCCCATCAGGTACCCAACCTCCAATGCTCCCCGTGTGCTGTTCAGTGGCTGCCCACTGCTCTTAATTCTAGGACTCATTTAATGAAACTAAATAAAGTAAAATAGCCACAACTCATGGAAATAAAAATGAATCAATATCACATAATATTAAACTTCATCACATTGTAACAGTGTAACTTGAAATGATCTGATTATAACGTGATAGTTTATCGCATCATGTGGAACATTTCCGTTTGTAAAGAGATGATTTACCTTTTTTAATAGTTTCTCGTTACAGTGTGATAAAGTTGTGTGTCTTGTTAAAAAAGGTGAAAAGTATCATATGGTACAAAGTCATTTTTTTTCCCCCCGTTCTTGTGTGGCAACAATAACAAAACAATAAAGGCTGAGCAGTTCAACTTAATTGCTTAAAAATAATAAAGCAAAGTGGTGAGATTGCTGGTGGCAGTGCATCTGACAAACAGTGCTGTAAATAATCTGGCAACTGGAATCATGACACAGTGATTGACGGCTATTAAAGACCGTAAATGGTAAATTTTCCATCTGTATGACAGTCCATGTCAGAGTCATGCAGGGACGGGGCTCAAGGAGGCTGGAGCTGGGGGTTTGCATAGCCGACAGCTGTGGAGCAACGCTAACTGTGGTACCAGCTCAGTGCTGCTAATCTTGGCAAAGACACTTGGTCCGTCCCAAACAAGGGACCAAGCGCTGATCCCCGGGCGCTGATGACGTCTGATTGCTCCGCTATCCGTTTGCAGGGTTAGTCATCACTTGGATAATGGGAATTTTCCTGTCAAGCTCCCATCCCCCTGTTTGCATCAGTCATTCCCATGTGATCTGTCCACCAGACCCAGGGCTCTGTTTTGTTTTTTTCTGTTTTTTTTTGTCCCCTGGCCTCTTGAGACTTTTTTTTCACACACTCACACACACATTTTCATTCAGTCGGTTTGTTTGCAGCTACATGAAGCTGCTCTAACCTCTGTTTCCAAAACAACCACAGGATCCACCATGAGCACACAACCACACACTCATCGTTAAAGTGGAGTCAGAAAGGTGTTGCCCTTTAATTGCATGTTTTTGACAGGTGGGAACCTTGTTTCATGCCGGTGTGTGTGTGTGTGTGTGTGTCACATTACGGGGACTTGTCTTCCTCGTGGGGACAAAAAGAAAGGTAACATGTTGTAGGGTTGGAATGATTTAAGTGTTAGGTTAAGGTTAGAGTTAGTAGTTATGGTTAAGGAGAATGCAAGTCAATGCGGTGTCCTCCGAAGTCATGGAAACCAGACTGTGTGTGTGTTTGTGTGTGAGACATGGTGAAAGAGGAATTGAGGCAGAGTGTAAATAACACTACAGAAGCACCGCTGGTTTGCCTTTCCTTCCTCTTGAGCCGTGTTGAAACCACGGTGTCATTGTTTCTGTTCTGCCACCTGTGCAGTTTTGAAACTTTCCAACGGACACAGGATTTCGCCGAATCTCAGTGTCACAAACGATGAGATGAGAAAACGACACGTGTCTCGCGTGACGTCGCTTAAGGGAGAAGGTAATTAATGCCACCGCGTGATGTAAACAAGCTGGCCTTGTTGCTCTGCTGACTCATATACAAATTAGGTAGAAAGGCACACATGGAGCGGCTAAAGGACTTTTTACCACTTCCCTTTATGTCGACATGAACGCATCTCCACTTTTATTACAACAAGATGGATAAATGTCACTGATGACATTCAAGTAACTTCCATTATCTCACCCAGTCCAACGTTTTTGTCACATTACATCACCAAATGTTTTTCTTGTTGTACGCAGAACTGTGCGAAAATCCACCAGCTTTGTTGTTTTTATGTCTGTAAAATTCTGTGACCATTGGCATTTTGGTTGAAACTCATATATAACGTGTGTTTTAATGCTCAAGCTCGTCTTGAATAAAAGGTCTAATAGACCTTTTCAGCAGCAGATATTCAGTGACAGGAGATAATAGAGAAACTTAGGTTTTAACCTTTTAAATGTCACCTGTAGAAGCTGTTACTATACATTTATGTGTATGTGTATATATATATGTCTATATATATATATATATATATATATATATGTCTATATATATACATATATATATGTATATATATATATATTACAATTGCATAAATGTTTCCCTATTTGCTGGATTTGTTCCATTATTACATACATTGCGAATCTAATGGTGGCCTCAGACTTTCGTTGTTGTTGTTTTTCAATCACACAAAATAAATTAGGGAAAGAAACATTCGGAACCTTCGCCAAATTGTCCGTGTCAATGCAAATTTTTAATTAGAGAAATAAGAGCGCAAATTGCAGAAATGAAACTAAATGTGACACGCTTAAAACACGACAGACCGGGTGACCTCTGTCACTGTAGTGACTGGCAACTCAATGTGGCTTCACAGTCACAAGACTCTGCTGGAGCACTATAGGAAAATATGCCCACAAGCTAATTTCCACCTTGCACTCCCAAAGCAGGCAGAAATAACCACTCTAACATGCATGGACCGGCTCTGGCTTGGATTCCATGCCTGGGGTCTGTCTCATGCTGGTGGCACCTATGAGTGTGTGTGTGTGTGTTTGTGTAAAATCAGTCTTGTATAAAAAGGAAAGTACAAGTATCTTACCAGAAAAGGACTTTGGTAGAAGTTGAAGTCACTTTTTATAATATTACTTAAGTAAAAATCAAAGTAAGTATTAAGTAACAGTAACTTTCTGAGATAAAATGTTCTTAGTTTTAGAGGTAAAAGTTTTAAAAGAGTGAAGATTGAGCCACGGTAGCTGTTCCGTCAGCTGTTGCACAACCGAACAAGCAGTATTGCAAATGATCTGCGTATGTATTTATTTTTATCTTTTTTTTTTTATTCTTGATTTATTTATTCGAGTAATTGGTTCAGTTCAGTTTCATTTATTTCATCTTTGGCAGTGAAGCGTGGAGCGCTTTTACTCTTCTTACTTGGTTGTATCATGTTTTTCTCTCACACATTATTATGTTTGTCTGTAAGATGTTTGTCAAAGGGTACGACTCTCTGAAATCTGCAAAACTGATCTAACAAACGGAGTGGCTTGACTTCAAAGTCGGCATTTTAATAGATTTTCCGCGTTGATTTATTTATTTATTTATTTATCTCACACTCGCAGTGCAGTGCTACTTTCATTTTAGACATGTTTAATATGTCCAAAGAAATAAATGCCAAATGCCAGTGTAGCTTGCTAATTAACACACACACACACACACACACACACCTCCACCATCTTCCCCCTTCCATCTTGTATTCTCCAGTCTCACAGCATCTGGGGCAGATCATCTTCACAATATTACAGAGGTTGACATTTTACACCTTTTTGGAGGAAACTCAGTTCACTTCTGCCACAAACACGTAGAACTCTACGTTTGCCTGCTGTGTTGTAACACGCCGTCCATATGGCAAATAGCTGTGGCTGCATGTGCACGTGTTCCGTGAGAGTTCATCTCAGACGAGACGTCCTCTGAATGCAGCCACTGACTGACTGCACATGTGGACACTTGGAAGGTGGGGGTTGTTCCATGCCTCCAAATAGAAAGCTGATGTACAGATCCAGACTCTGAAAAGGTCAGATAGATGGATCCGCGAACAGAGGCACTTCTTGTTACAAGAGCTGCTTGTGTAATCGGCACACAGTGTTAGAAATGTGAAAGAAATATTTAGAAATTGAAAAAAAAAACAGAAATGAATTCACTTCTCCCCGGTGTGTGTGCGTGAGTTTTCTCCACGGTTCTCCGCCTTCCTCCCACAGTCCAAATACATGCAGTGTGGGGATTAGGTAAATTGGACACTCTGAATTGAGTGTCTTTGTATTTGTCCCTGTGATGGACTGGCGGACTGTCCAGGGTGTACCGTGTGACGTGCAGTGACGTTCATGACTGGGGAGGCACTCGTCGTATGTTCAGATATATGAACAAAATAGAAGCTTGTATTTCAACTTTGACCTTCATTGAAACATTAAAGCCCACATAGACCGGAAGCTCCAATTAACGCTGCGTTTGTGTGTGTATCTGCGTCATTACCTCGTTGATGAAACCCTAACGTTTCAGAACAAACAGTTCAGCCACTGCTGAGAAAATAGCGTTGTATTGTTTTCCTGGGCTCTGCGAAGCGGATCGGCACTTCCTTAATCTGATGTCGTCATCAGAAATCCTCACCACCGTAGCGCCTCCCGGTGCGGGTACTAGTCCGGGCACATCCGGTTGCGTACATTCAACCGCAGAAGAAGAAGAACTACTCTCGTTTTAGCTGCTGAGATGCAGAGCATCCACCGTGCCAGAAGGGGGAGCTGTGTATCTGAGAGCTGGCCTATCTATTACGTCACTTCCAGGTACCTGGCCAATCACAGGACAGTGGGAAAGCTCTCGTTGGCTGGCCAATCACAACACAGTCCACATTCTAGGGGTGTGGTTTTGGTCTGAAACAGCGCGGCTGACGAGAGCGTCAGTGAGGAGATATTTTGATCGGCTTGTTTGCAGCGATTAGGAGGTTTTTAACCATGAAAACAAGTTAATATATGTAAGTAGACCTCCATAACTAACATATATGTGTGATACAAGCATTCTATGTCGCCTTTAAGTTGTTTTAAAAGCTTTTAATTACGCTTTAACCATATAGCAAGAAAAACTAAAGAATATTTATTCATATAGGGTCTTTAAGGTTGTTTTTTTTAATTAACATTTAAAAATTGTGTATGGTCTGGATGGATGTTTTGAGTTTCAAAAAAACCTAGACCCAAATGCAAGTTGTCGAAACAATAGATTCATAAAAAAGTTGGGGTTCCACATGCTTTGCCTGGTCTTGGGGCTTGTGGCAGTGGCATCATATTTACAGTGGCATGTAAATAAAAGTTGAATCGCTCTTTCAGTGCAGCTCTTAGAGGGAAAGCGAAAGAGCTCACCGCCAAATTATGTCCAACTATTTCTGCTCCAAACATTCTCACGTCCACATTGACATGCAATGTTTGCACCGTTGCCCGGAAAATAAATAACACACAGCTTGTGTTATTGCCTGAGTTGATGCAAAAGTATATGCCTTAACATTTGCCGGTTCACTGTCGTGTGCAGTTCGAGGTTCATGAGTCATATTTATTGTTTTGGCATCACCTTGAACATTTATGGTGAAGATGGAGGTGGAGGGCAGCGGGCCAGAACATGTGTTTGCACAAACTCTTGCAAAACACGATCGGTATGATCCTCCCAAAGAGGAAATCATAAATGTTCTATAATTAAACCAATTATCATATCTGAACTGAGACACTTTTATTATTGTTTATAGCATGTTTCATTAAGGACGGTACGTAATCAATCAACACGGTCATAAAATAAGGTTAATTAAAAAAAAAACAAATGATGACAGCACTCAAATGTAAATACTAACGAACACAATGAGTTAGACTGGTTTTATTTATATATATATGTGTATATATATATATATATATATATATATATATATGTATATATATATATATGTATATATATATGTATATATATATATATATGTATATATATATATATATATATATATATATATATATATATATATATAGGACACAAAATGGTGAAACAAACAGTCTTAACATTTGAAATTATGACGCACATGTACCAGCGAATTACTGCCTCCACACCCATTTGTAGTCAAATCAACCTTTAAACTGCCTCTGCAATTTGACACATCACCCCCTCCCTACCCCACCCCCAACCCACAGAGATGTGTGTCTGAGTGTTACATCTTTTTCATCCACTGTCTCAGTTTGTGCAACAAACACTGGTGAATCCTGTATAAACACATCCTTAACAAGCAGTCAACACCAGACATGTCAGCTGGTATAAATAGACACAACTGACTAATTAATCATCGCTGGCCTGCTGGCTGTATCAAGTCGCATCACACAGAAATAATGGACATGACTAAACATAGACAAGGCCGGAGCCTGGTGGAGCGAGGGAGGTGATGTTAGTTATCATTTGGTTTATATATCAGCTCTTCAGGCATGTTGATGAAGACTAAAGAGCAGTGTGATGGTGAGAGATGGACAAACATTGGCTGCTGAGCTGTCTGTTCTTGTGGCTATTCTGATTCCGAATGACTATTTTTAAATGCCACTGGTTCCTGATACAGCCAGCACACACGGGGAAGTCGGGTTATTTAGTGTCTGATTTGGGGGCTTTATTTATCTATTCATTTTTCCGTCAGCATGTACTTTGAATAGAATAGAATAGAAATACTTTATTCATGCCCAAGGGGAAATTGTTTTAACATAGCAGCAATACAAACACATATTATAAACATAAAATGTAAAATGTGCAACAGTTACCCATTTTATGACATGCTTGCCTTCCCCATGCAGGGCTCAAGCAAAACGTATAGACACAGCGTTAGGAACAGGATGGCTATAAAGGAAGTGGTAAGAATATGCATGTTACCAATGACCCGTGACATTTAACTGGGCCTCAGGGAGAAGGAACCCAGTGGCCCGTAACGCAACCTCAACCACCACTGTGTCGTTTTGACACAAGGAGGAAATTATGAAATTGTGAAGCTTTTGGCAGCAAGTTAGTACTAACCATGTGACCACGATGTCCTGGCTGTCCCCAGTACATCAGCTCATCGTAGAATTTAAAGGTCCCGCGTAGTTCTGACGAGATAAGTGACTTCTAACTTTGAGACTGCAGAGGTTTGTACATTAGAAGCCCCAAGACCATGTTACCGACAGTTAAATCTTACATTGTGCTGCTTTAAAGCATTTAAAGACGTACTTCTAGTTGTATATTCTGTGGACTAACGTCATCAGTCGTTCTCAGGGAACCCTCCACAGCAATTGCCTGCCTTGTTGCAACTGCACTGCACGGGACTGAATATTTAACTACTTCCTTATAATGTTATTGTCAGTTACAATGAATTACTATAATTTCTATGTATTATTTTTATTTGTAACTGACTGTCTGTCTGCACAAAAACATTAAAAATGATGTCATAGTGAGTCTGTTGTTACATTACATTACATGTCATTTAGCAGACGCTTTTATCCAAAGCGACTTACAATGGAATCAAGTACAATTAGCCAGGGGTGGAATCGAACTTGCGACCATGATGTCTTTGGTACACAAGGTAGGGTCTTAACCACTGAGCCACTCCACCCTGTTACAGGTAATGTGTTAATAATTGCACATGAAATATGAATACACATGTCTAGGTAGAAGTAGATGGATGTACTACACTAATCAAGTGAATATTAAATGTCTAAACCTAATGTCCCAGGTTATTATACATACTACGTGATAATGACTACTTTAAGTTGAGCTGCACCACCAGGATTCATGCTTTCCTCTTATGGAGTAGATGCAGCACGTCAGTTTTGCGTCAAGCTATTAAACCCATACACAGTAAATATTTAACCACACGTCATCGCCGTCATTCTGTTTTCAGAATCCAAATGAACCTCTTCTTGGAAATGACGCTGGTATTTCATTTATTTTGGGAATAATGCTTGACTGAGTCGGAAAAGCTATGCCACTATTATCGTTTTTCTAAAGAAACTCTGAATGGAGGTTTCCATGATTTAGCTGTGCGAGCTAGGGGCCAGTCAGCATGGAGGACAATGAACCCTCTTTTATGGAATTATTGTTGTTGTGAAACACAAACAGGGCGATGACAAGGACGAAGAAGAGGCAGGGCCTGGAAAGTTAAAAGAGGTGGTGGTGGAAAAAGGAGAGCAAACCCAGAGGAGGGTAGGGGAGCAGGCAGAGCCAGAGGGAGACGGGAATGAATGACGTCGTGAGTGGGGATGAACGGCTATTTCGAGAATATGATAGGAGTACGCGGTGCGCACTCTCCGGGCGTGACGTCAACTCTCTTGTATGGCCTGCCAGTCAGATCATGTGACCCGCAATGACCTTTGCTATCAGTGATGTTAACTGCAGAGAAAAGGCCAGAGAGCAGATGCACGGCTGCAAAGTAAACAACAGGGGACAGAAAAAGGAAATGTAAAAATAGAACGCTAAATCAAGAAAAAGAGGGGGTTAAAACAGAAGGAGAGTCAGGAAAAAAAAACTAATTAAGCAAGAGTTTAAGGACTAAGGGTGAAGAACGGAAAGAAAACAGGAGAGATAGAAAACAGATGTCCATATCAGCCGAGATTGAATTAGCCCGCAGCCTTGGCTACCCCCTAAGCGTGGGATGGAGGAGGTTTAGTGGGCAAAGATTCTGGAGAGTGTGTGTGGGTGTGTGTGTGTGTGTGTGGAAGTATTCAACCATGTGGGAGGAGAGCAGGATTTGGCAAGTTCTGAACTTGCTTGCACCAACAAAGGAAATGCCTGCATCTGGTATTCATCACTGTGTACAGTACACACACAGACACACACTGGCGTGCACAAGTACACACTGCTACTACATCCTATCTGTTTTCTAACAGAGCTTAAGTGCAGGGAGTGCTGGTGAGCGCGATAGCGCGGCGTCCGTTCAGCGCGCACTGACCTCAAAGAGCAAACTTTCTTACAACTGATGCTAACCAGTGAATGGATAGAGCCATTGCAAAAGTCATCTCTTTGTTTTACCAGAAGTAATGCGCAATAAATCCATTCTGCATTGCCAAAACCACCTACCCAGCCACCCACACTTCCTGCCCTGAGTCTCTCTCTCTCTCTCTCTCTCTCTCCTCCACTCTCACTTACTCCTCTATTTTCTCCCGTACCACACTCTCTCTCTCTCTTCCACACTTGTTCTGCTCTGTTCTATTTTATGCTCTCCACACTGACACCTAACCTTTGTCGGACCACCAGTCCCATTTGGCGCTACACCGTGGGCCGTCACACAGACAAATAAACAAACAGATAGCGCTAACACCCTTCCAGCTTGGCCGAGTTTCACAGCTAGAAAGGTTCTTATCGTGCCTGGCTTGTGTCCTGTGGGTGGATTTCATTAGCTCATTTAGCACATTCAACCCAGTTCCAGGCTGAGTCCTATTGTGGGCCTTTTTAGTGTGAGCAGACCAGCTCTGTAAAAGGCAGCAATTATCAGGACCACTTTGTGGGGGTGTTGATTTTACACCATTTGGATGAGGCTGTGCAGTATAGGCTGAGTGGTTGACAGGCCCGGATTTGGCGTCGTAGCAACACTAGTGTCCTGTGAGTTGTGCAGCGTCATGACACAAGACTGTGAACAAGACAAACGGTTTGTACACGGAACCCGGTGTGAAATATCCTCTCACCAACATGACGGGCTTTAGTCTCCACAGTACATTGTATTCTCACAGGATCCGTGTGGAGGCTGTGAAGTCAAATGGACTGTGATGACATCGTAGTGCAAACACTTTTATTAGATAACATATGAAGAGCGCACCCTCACATCTGTCATCGTGTATGACTTTCCAACTTTCACACATGCAGCACACAACCACAGATGTTCCGTAATGAGAGGTGTTGCGGTAAGTAATGTTAAGGTAAGTTTCCTTGTAAGAAATTAGGGCCATGGTCTCTTGATTTAGCTCTAATCTTTCCGTCTTTCCATAGACCACAGCACATAAACAGGATATATGGCGGAATTTTGGATTGACCTGTACTTATATTCTGTTTCCTCCCATGGTGGCCAGTTTTCCTGGGGTCCAAGCAGAGCAGTGACCCCGAAGAATAAGAAATTCCACAGTAATGAGTTTTAAAAGGACCACCTTTAAGCAGAAGTACACAACCTTTTGGATTAAACTTGTTTTTCCGAAGGTAAAAACGAGGGCAGAGTGCATTCTGTTCGCTACGAGGAAGGAGATTTCACGGAAAAACAAGAACTCCATTGACGACGCAACTGAACTGCAGTATTCCATGTCTAATACAACGAGGGGGAATATCCTTCACCCAGTCCCTGTCATGTTTTTCACGGCGGGGGTGGATATCATAAGAAAACAACAAGAGGCAGCAGTTTCAGCCAATCAGAGGAAGCAAGCAAACCACTCACACAACACACAGGACATAAACTCTTCCATGAGATGCTCATTTTAATTTAATCTCTTTTCTTTTTAGTCGTCACATGTGCATGCGGCGACTCTTTAATGTTCTTTAATGTGATACAGAAACAAGACAACATGTTACATGAGCAGAACATAATGTTATTTGTCATGCGACACACACACACACACACACACACAGCCATACGATTGATGTGTCATCTGCAGAGAATGAACGCAGCAACGATTGTGAAATATTTGGCTCGTGTCCAGTGCCCTGTTCACTCTGTCGAGGTTGTGATTAGTGATGACTCACTCACTCACTCACTCACTCGCTCATTCACTCACTCACTCACTCAGCAATGAATGAAATAAATGAACTTCAAAAGTATGTACGCCAAGTTCATGTTGTTGTGACTCATTTGTCCGCCGTTAAATCTGCACGGCAGAAGTATCCACATCCTGAAAAAGTTTCAGTGAAAACTTTTTCAGGATCAAAGTCAATGGAATGGATGTCGTGACTCGCGATAACTGGAAACGGGGGTCTGGGCGAAATGTTCCTGGCTCGCATGTTTAGAAGTTACTGTAAACTGTGACTGTGACTAAATAATAGTCTCAAGTGACACTTTCTTTTCTTGTCCCGTCTTTGCACGTTTTGCAACATTTTCGCTCTCTCCTTTCTCCAGCCAGGGCTTTGACACTCTCTGTGGCAGGCTGTCCACTTTAGTGTGTAAAAGCCGTAGTGCTCGAGATGAGTCATCAGTCATCTGTGCTGTGAGCCGGGAGAACGATCAAACGGGGGCTTTTTCTGCAGGTGTGGGATCAGACGCCCTGTCCACACTCAACTCATCACCCTCTTCTCTTTTAACTTTTACTACTAATTATCCCATCCCACATTTACCGGCGCTGTAACCAGATTTCTTCAAGATTACAACAAAATTAACATTTGTAGCAAAAACATAGGAGGAAATCTGCATTTCTGGGAAATAGCGACAAATGAAACATGTTTTCATTCATTGCTACTGTAAATGAATCAACCTTAACAATAAAAAAGGTAACGGTTAGTTAATATTGTGGTAGATCTGTTTCTTTTTTCGAGTAGTGAAACTTCAACGAATGTTTTAAAGCTGAAATTGATGTTACACGTTGGCAAATGGGGCCACACGGCGGTGTAGTGGTTAGCACTCTCGCCTTGGAGCGAGAAGACCCGGGTTCGAGCCCCGGTTGGAACAAGGGCCTTTCTGCATGGAGTTTGCATGTTCTCCCCGTGTGTGCGTGGGTTCTCTCCGGGTTCTCCAGCTTCCTCCCACAGTCCAAAAACATGCAATGTGGGGACCATAGGAGTGAGTGTGAGAGTGAATGGTTGTTTGTCTCTAGCTGTGTGTGGCCCTGCGATGGACTGGCGAACTGTCCAGGGTGTACCCCGCCTATCGCCCGATGTAGCTGAGATTGGCGCAGCACCCCCCGCGACCCTCTGGTGGAGGATAAAGCGGTTAGATAATGACTGACTGACATGACGTTGGCAAATGTGTTAGTTATGTTTGTTTTGGGTCACGTTTTTGTCATTTCCTGTTTTATTTTGGTGAGGATTTAGGGCTTCCTGTTGGTCTGCACTCTGTCTACCTTGTCCTTGTCTTGTCTGATTACCTTGAGTGTTTGCACCTGGTCCCCTTTCCCCTTCTTAAGTCACTCATTTCCCTTTGTCCTTTGTCAGTCTCCATGCTCGTCGTTACCTTGTTCATGCTTAGAGTGTATAATCAAGTTTAGATCTAGTTTTTGTTTTCGTGCTTGGAGTTACGATCCAAGCTGATCTAGTTTTACGTTTTCGGGAGCAATAAAGCCTCATTTTTGATTTGACGTATCTGACTACGTTATTCCCCTTGCTGTTTCCCCATGGTTTTTGCAGATTACTCCAACTATTGCACAAAGGAAGGTGGAATTATTTGTGTCAACAATGAAGTGTTCACCCAGTACCTACCTGTAACAACAACAAAAAAGACTTCAGCTTGCTACTGCTGCAACTTCATGACAGTGACCAAACAAGAACTGTCAGCATTTGGCAGGCAAAGGAAGGAAGATGTGCTGTGATAGTAGAGTCGTCTGCAGCCTCAGGGAAAGAATGAACACAGATCATTCACATCAGTGAAACCACTTTCCTGTTTTATTTATTGTTTTGGTCTTTTCAGTAGGTATCTCTAGTCTGTCCTGCCCGTCGTCCTTGTCTACATGTTCTCACGTGTTCTACTATGTTCTGGTCCGTGTTCCTTCTTCCCATGTGTGTCAGCTCACAGTAGTTGAAGTCATGTTTTCCCTAAACCCTTTCCTGATGCTTTGGACTATTTTTTTTTGCCTTTTGTGGGCCTTTGGTGGGCACAAGGGCCTTTCTGCATGTTCTGCATGAGTCCATGTCGCTTCAAAGATAACATGTAAATAAAAGATGCACTAGTATCTGGACCTTGTGGAGTAAAAAACAAAACAAGAACGTGGCAGTTTAGTGTACAACGCAACATGTTTGCATCTTTGCCTTGAGTTTACACCGAAATGTCAACGTGATAAAAACAGCTTTGAGTCTGCGTTCCAACACTAAGCACCAGACACATAAGGAAATGTACTGCTCTGTTTCCACTTTGCCATGTGGCCAATGTGTGGGAGTGACTATGTTTACATAGACAGCAATATTCCCATATTAAAGTAAAACACTAGTCTGAATAAGACTCTGCCATGAAAACAGCATTTGGCGATATTACCTGACCAGAGATAATCAGATTAAGATGTGGATTATTCTGATTTATTGTGTATTTTATTTTTAACACTTCTGCAAACTACAGTACTACCTGGAAATAGTGAGTGAATAGTGTAATCTTAGCTTTAAAAATCCACTGTACAGCACTTTGGAGTGGAACTCAGTCGGGAACACTCTGATCATAATTAAATTAATTTACTGCAACAGATGGAAATGCAGTTAGACTTGATGCTGATGGCTCCGCCTTTGAGATGTTCCCTGGATTGGCCAAGCCGCATGATCTGCCAAACAGGGATCAGTGCAGGAAACCCCTGTACACAGCTAACCCAAGATAGAGTAACAAGACATAACATAACATTTTGAATGCTTTGGCCAGCTAAATTCTGATGGAGGCGACTGGGCAGCAGTGGTGTAGCAGGATATGAGAGAGGGAGGAGTATTAATTAAAATTCGCCTTAGTGTGAGAGCGACCACTAATACATTGTGGTCATCTGGCTGTCAGCTGATTACAGCTGGGTGCGAATGACCACTGTGTCCGGTGTAAACTTGGCTTCATCATAAATCATCTGCTTTTCATAACCTCAAACTAAGCATTTTCTATGTATTTTAGGCATAATAGAGGCCGCCGTCTAGCACTATTATGCTTCTACCGCAGCCTGAATGGAAGCCAGAGTGGCTGTTTCTATACGGAAGAACAATGTCCTTTCTGGTATGTCAAGGCCACCACAGATCATTGATGCAAGGGGAGAGTGGAGTACAGAAGTCTCACTTTTTAAATTTCACTCATTCCTACACACTGGACCTTGAAAGGCCTCGCAGGTAATTTACAGATTAACATAACCTAACCCCCTCCGGTGTGGCCAAATCCAAATTTAATCATTCTGTACAGTCTGAGTTCAGTGCTCTGCCCTCTGGTGGAATAATAGAAGCAATATGCTTAGTACACGTGTAGTGCACAGCTAGTTTGTGAACAAATACATGGGAACAGCCCATATTTCTCTGGCCTTAGTCGCTTTATACAAAGATATATATACGTCTTCATCAGAATACAAGAGCACAGACCTCCACCACAGCTTAAACTCCAGCTTAAGTTAAGATGTCGCTGAGATATGTGTAATATAATCATGTTAAATTTAAATTGACGTAATCTGGATCATATAAAGCTATATATGAAATGAATGTACCATACATACACATACACAATGACACAGAGGTGAATTGTTGCTCTCCATGGTTTGAAGTTCCTTATTTCCTCTGTTTCGTCCTTTTCTCGTCCGTCACCGTCGCGGCTCAAAGTTCTCCAACCATCTGCTCAGCTGAGGTAACAATGTCCTCATTTCCGCAGCAGTGGACAGAGCGTTGACTGAGTAATCGTCACGCACTAACGTGATAATCGGAAAGATGAATGGGATTTTCAACTAGCAATTTAGGTATGTATGTAAACACAGCCCCCGTTTATAGTTGGGAACATGGGATTACATGGCATGAGGGTTCAAAGTTATGTCAAAAAGGTGGAACATTCACTCTCGAACACCTAATCTGAGTACATGCACCCTATTATTTTACAGTATCGTCACATCTGTCACATCTGCCACCCTTCCTGTATGATGTATTGAAAAGGATTGACTAACACCTTTTGTATTGTATGAAAGGTATGTGCGCATCTGTTTGTATCGGGTTCCGGCGGTGGGGGTGGTGATGTTGTTGTGAGCGCAGCGTTACGACGGCGAGGCGTGTCCACCCCACTCACAGGGTGAATCAGGAGGAAATGGTGGCAGGAGAACAACAGCGCCAGGATGAGTGCGTCGGGCATGGTTCATTTTTCTCCTGAGGCAGAGGGCGGTCCACTTGTGACTTTGATGGATAGGAATGCTGCTCAACCCACCCACCCACCCACACACACACACACACACACGCCCACACATGTCCCATACACTCTCACACAACTACTCATGCGTTGTTCCTCGACTATGTACATATACGTACACAGAGTGGACGGGTGTTTGCACAATGGCACACGTTGTCCGACCGCATTTGACGTCCGACTTGAAATGTTTACGTCCCACCCACGCGCCCCTTCCTCCCCTGTCAATAAACTCTTACCAGAAGTATGTGTAATGCATTACTACTGTCATTTGCGGCATACATGGGTTGCTCTCGCATCCTCCATCACAGGTTTACCCGTGTGCATCTCACTGTGCCATGCAGCGCACAGTGAAAACGTGAAAATGATGATAAATTTGGCCATTAACACAATTCTTTCACTTAATCACATTACAATTAGGACAGACAGAATGAGGGGCACACACTGCACCCACTACTGGGGATTAAAATTAATGACATACTTAAAGCAGGTCTTCAACTAAAATACTGAAATAACACATAGTTGGGAGTTGTACTTCTGTGTTACAAGGTCTTATTACGGCAAAACGAGGTCAGGGAGTTCAGCGTGACCTGTACTGAGGTCACACCCAAAACCCAAGCGCAGCCAAGCTGTATCGCAGCCGAATGAAGTAGATAGATAGATAGACAGACAGACAGACAGATAGATAGATAGATAGATAGATAGATAGATACATACTTTATTCATCTCACAGAGAAATTCACTGTGCGACCGACACGGCAGCATCCAAACAGGTTGCAGAGTGTGATCGTTCAAAAGTACGACGTTTGACTTGAACAAAGGGTTTGCGTTTACAAGTACAGGAAGGCGTTTAACCGACTCCTTTCATTTTGTTCCACTGACTCAGCATCTCCCAGGCAGAAGTAAAGAGTTAGGAGTCTGATAAAGCGCTGAGAAAGGAAGCTGCTGGGGCCAAGCAAAGACACGCACCTTTGTCAAATTTCTCTGAGAGAACAATGTCAGTGTTTCTATTGCACACTCACTCTCCCTCACACAAACACACACGAGGATGAGGATGATTCATTTCTCAGACAGTGTGATAATATGCTGGTGGGGCACGACGTCCGCCGCGCAGCAGGGAGGAACGTGTCTGTCATCAGACAGACTGTGCTGGTCCTGAGGCTGGAGGGAAGGACACTTCTTGGCTGGTGAATGTTGAATGCTGACACATTGCACAACAACTCACTTGTCCTCAAGGTGAACCTCGTTGTGATCATTTCATCATATACAGTATACAAGCCACAGATGTAATCAGTGAGGAGGAGGTTTCTGCCAAACATGTATTCAAACACTATGGTTGAGTACAAGTGTATGGTATTTTTTTTACTTTGATTAGTTCCATTGTACACTACTTTGTACGTCTTCCTTAACTCCACTATAGTTTGACTGTGAATATTTAACAAAAAAAACAAGACAAACAATATTCTGGGGAAAACCTCATGTATTTCTCTATAATAGTGACTATACATTGTTTAATTAGAAATTAATTCATGGATATTATAAAATAAACATTTGTTATACTCCAGTCATAGCGCATGAAGCAGGCAATATATGTGATTTTTGGATCGTGATTGTACATTTTTATCTGTCCGATATCCTATCCAGTGATTTTGACCAGTGTAGGTTATCGTGTCGGCTCATCTCCAGTCAGAACGAGGACGAAAGGTGATTGAGGTGACTTTGAACGTGACATGTTGGTGTCAGGTGGGCTGCTCTGAGTGTTTCAGAAACTGCTGATCTCCTGGGATTTTCAAACACAACCATCTCTAGGGTAAACAAAGAAAGAAAGGTCCAAAAAAAAGAGGAAATATCCAGTAAACAGCAATTATCTGGGGGAAAATGCCTTGTTGATGCCAGAAATCAGAGGAGAACGACTGGGCTTGATCAAAATAACCGACACAGTAACAGTCAGTCAAACAAAGGTATGCATTAGACTTATAGTTTATAAAAACAGACATAATTCTGCTTTTGCCACTTTAATAAGTGTCATTTTACCTAATAAAATGTGCAACCTTGTCATTATAATAAAGGAATTTGGCAACTTTTCAGACCCACTGGCAGTGGGCCATGGACCTCCAAGGGTCCTCGGACTCCCATTTTAGAACCACTGGGTTGTACTTCATCACTAATAATAATAATACTAATCCTGAGCACTAATATAAAAGATATAAAGTTTTTTTTTATATCACATAGGGTAGGAGTTATGGGAGAATAAGAGTTTCCTTTTCATCTTTAAAGTCAACATTTGTATGTGTGCTTAATTTATATAAAGTCCCTACTTTGTGTCAAAATGTTCTAAGGTATCCATGTCTAATGAACATCAACACTATCTAACATATCTACTAAACATGTTGTTTGTTTTGTTTTCAAAGAAAAAACACAACGTAACATCCTCATTACACACGTGCGCTTCCCAAACACAGATAACAAAGTGCCAGTCAAGCTTTAGATGTCAACAGTCTACGTGTGTATTCTCGTATCCAGGCAGCGTGTTTACCTGCTCTGTTACCCGGTGACATTTTTCTCTACGTCGTCAAAAACTGGCAACACCCAGCTGATATCTTCAAATCTCATTTTGTTTACTTATTTAAGGTGGAAAGACACGCGCCGATTGTGATGCGTCCCTGTTTGGGCGTATGTCACATTAAATGTCACTGTTTTCCTTCTGCTCCGTGAGACACGTTGGCACAGCTGTGTTATTTTCCCCTTCATCTGTGGCAGGTCGTGCGTCAGGGCGCACATTGTATTCCCGGCGTCCACAGCGGCCAGTGAAGGCAGCAGAAGCGGGGCCACCTTAATAAATCTCATGCTGACATAACACGAGCACTCGCTTACTCCCCACCCATGAATCTGCTCAGAGGAGCCAGTTAAAGACGCGGCTCACCTTCCCGGCGCAGTGTTCATTTAACCGAAAGTCACCGGTGTGTCAACAACACTCTGCAGAGGACAGACAGCGTCTCTGGACGCAGAAGCAGCGGCAGCAGCAGCGGCGGCAGCGGCGGCTCCTTTCTTATTGGTCAGCGTCACGTCGCGCGCTGGACACGCACGGACCTGCCAGAGAATAAAGTCTAGATTAAAAGACAACAGTGGATATTCCGGTGGATTTACTTCATCTGAGAGTCGTGTTTTACTGTACATGCCAAAGCTGGGGGAACAGACTGGAACACAACACACTCCTGTGCGAAGCTTCACAGTTCTCGCCACAATAATTGGTGAGTTCACTTTGTATATATATATATATATATATATATATATATATATATATATATATACACATATATATATATAATATATGTATATATATATAAATATATATAATATATGTATATTATATATATTTTTATATATATAAAATACATATATATGTATATATGTATTTTTTTTTCTGAGGCAGCTCATTGTTGTTTTGAGGAAATCGATTAACTGGATCGATAACCGCTCTCACGTGAATTTTTAAATATGACATAATGAGGAGATTTTAAGATAGTGGACCGACAGGTGTTATCGTAAGTTACGTGGAGCTGTTGTTTGTGTCGTTGTCTGCTTCAGAAGCACAATAACAAAACACGGAGTGAATATTATATATTCTCAGTGAATATTATATCGTTCGAAGACTGAACGCGAGAATCCGTGTGTGTCCCCACGGATATACAAAGCTCACTTTACGGTCTGAGGTAAAAAAAAAATAATGTAACTTCCACAAAGTTAAGAGCTAATTTACAGGGTTTTGATTGTGGCAGTTCCCCCGTTGGCCACTGGGTGGCGACAGAGTATCTTGGTTTTAGTGTTGAAGAGCCTGCTTGTGTAGGAAAACGAGTCTGAACAGTGTCCCTCTTTCTCTCAGGGTTGTTTGGTTGAGGATTTTATTCACGGCCTTTTTTCTTCTTTTTTTTTTACTGGAAACATTAAATAGAGGTTACAGTCTCTTACATGAAGGAAAATAACACATAACCCCTGAAATAACACATTCTTAAAGTATCCTGTATATTTCCTCCTGAGGAGAATACTTCCAGGATTGTTTTGCCAGTGAGTGCAGAGTACAACGACTGCTCCTTCTATGCCAACCCGAGGCCTTTAAAACAGCTGCAGCCACACACTGCTGCCGTGTAACTGTCGGTTTTCATGTTTACCCTCAGCAACAGGAACATGAAAGGAACTTGACCCCTTTAAATCGCTCATCTATGGTCAGCTGGTTCCTTATGACCCTCGAGTACAGATATCTTTCATGTCTTTGTGCGAGAACACGAGATAATAACAATAAACATTAGTAATAACACGTGTAAATAGCTCGTTGTTTACACTGATCAGAGATTATTATAAAGTGCAGGAATCGCTTTGCTGTGGTAAGAACACACACACACACATTATATATATATATATATATATATATTTGCTCTATGCTGTAATTTATTATGAATGGCTTTAACTCGCCTGTTCTCCACGTGGGTGTGGAGCAGAGCCTCCCATTGGCTAAGAGCAGCGGCGTCCTGAAGGAGCTCTCCTGTGATTGGCTGAGCCTCCTCGGCTCCTGTAGGCGTCTTTCGTCGATGGTGGAATACTTTGTAACAAATGTTCATTGTCGATATTCCGCCGGAGCTGCTGTGGGTATGAGTGCGCAGCGCGGAGCCTCTCTCTCTGTGTGTGTGTGTGTGTGTGTGTGTGCGTGCGTGCGCGCGTGAGGCTGTTGCAGCTCCTCTCTGAAGGGTTTTAAAGAGGAACTCGTGTTGTTTTTTTTCTTCTTTTTGTTTTAAAGCTACACGCCTTTAGCTGACAGTACGAAGAAGAAGTGCTCCGCTGTTCTTGGCATTTGCACATCTCATGTAGCATTCAGGAGGAGTTTATTTTGCTGTGCGCAGAAAAAAAGGGCAACAAAGAGAACAGAGAGAGAGAGAGAGAGAGAGAGAAGAAGAAGAAGCGAGTTTTTATGTAGTTTACATTCCTGTGGGGATTTTCTCATGGTATCGACCGGAGAGGAGAAGGACCGGGTTTTATTGTGACTCTTGGAGAGAAAGACAGAAAGAAAAAAGGCACCAAGATCAATAGACAGAGCGCGAGAAAAAAGGCAAAAAAGCTGTCTGAATGCTGCCTTTGATTAAAAACCAAAATAAAGGACGGTAGCCGAAGCGACGGGATCTTGCTCCACCATCATATTCCCATCTCGCAGTCTTCAACCCCGGCTCTGGTCGTCTCGTGTCCCCCCCCTTCTCTGACCACAGGTTATCGGATGGACCAGCATCCCAGCGCCCGGAGCTGCACCAGTCGCGGGGCTTCGTCCTGCGAGGCCGTCCCGGCGGAACCCTCCATGAATCTGTACATACACTCCACCACCGGCACACGCTTCGAGCTCTCGCTGCCCCAAGAGGAGACCGTGGAGGGACTGAAGAGGAGGCTGTCGCAAAGACTCAAAGTACCAAAAGAGAGACTCGCTCTGCTGCACAAAGAAACGTGAGTAAAGCTCAATGGAGATGTGTTTTTTTGTTTTTTTTTAAAATGCAGACTTTCTGTAAATGACAACAATCATATAAAACTCACCATTGTCCCAAAAAGGTTCTGCAAAACTATTCAGTCCTACAAGTTTAAATGTGTATTAATGTACATACCATGTTTTTGTATTAATGTATTCATGTCTGAAGCTCTCTGGGGCTTCACACTCAACCTTGGCTGCTTCAGTCAACCAAACATTCAAGGAAAAACCACTGACTGTATTGGAATTGCATATATGGGACACACACACACCAGTCACTGGAACAGTATTGACAACAAGGCGATCTGTAGACGTCCATTGATTCATACCTCCTTCATTAGAAATACAGAAGCGTGACTGAATTGCTAATGCTTGTGCAGCTCCTGTGTGTTAAACATTGATGGGCAAAGTCACACAGACTTGCTTCCCCACACACACACACACACACACACACACATACACACGGTTCACGTTTGATATGTGACCGCATCACAGGAGCTGGGTCCGCGTTGTGGATGGATTTAGCCGTAAGTGTGTAATTACATGTCTGTAGCTTCTACCTTTGGTAGCAGAGTAACCTTTAATGGTCTCAGTGGGTTTCTGGGTGTGAGCGTATCGGCCGGCGAGAGCACGTCGCGAGGGTGTAGTGCAGAAAAAGAAACCCTTTATTATTAAAAACGAACCAAAACCTATTGTATGCAGTGTTTCCCAAATGAATCAGGCTCAGGTTAAATGAGCTAACAATAGTGCAGGTGGTGTTATGCAAAACGTTAAGGGGGTGGTTCAATCTATGCAAACTGTCAGCATTGTTTTCAGCCCCTCCTTCTCCTCCCACCCACTGTAATCACCCAATAACTCACATCATTCTTTTAAAACCTGAAAACCCCCTTTTAATCCCCTCATGCTCCTCAAACCTTAAGACCTACAGCATGTCAGTGCTGAAGGCCTTTGTTCAGATTTGGGTCATGGGTGTATAGCAGGCTTTCCTAAACATCCTACACAAGCTATAGGAGGTAAAAAAAAAAAAAAAGCAAGTCCGTATATCTGGACCTGAGAGGCTTAAGTGCATCGTGACCTGACAGCAAAAGGCTTTTTTTTTAATATCCTTGAACAGATCTGGTGCTCTGCACAAAACATAACTTGCAGAAACAAGCAAGAACTATACATTTGCAATGTCAGTGATCATTCAGCGCGGCAGGTTTTTCCCCCATAATTATGGAAAAGGACAGTATTTTGATTTCATTGTGCAGCTTTACGCTCCCCATTTCAACAAAATGCCAAAAGAAAATACTCACCTCCACTTAGGCAAGTGGCAGCAGTGCCAAATATCCACTGCGAGCAATTGTCAAGCTCCACTATACTCGAAATTGAAATATGACAGCCAAATCAATACTTCTCTTTCATGGCGCCTTTCACCCACGGCTCTTTTTTCGAAAGTAGATTTGAAGTCTGTCTGCTCCCCGCTTCTGGCTGAAGGGTGTTTGTGTGTCTAAAGAGAGAAGGTATTGTCATCGCAGTCTAATTATCTTGGTCTCTCCAACCCTGCAGGCGACTAAGTTCAGGCAAACTCCAGGATCTAGGCATCTCTGATGGGAGCAAGTTAACACTTGTACCAACAGTTGAAGCAGGATTAATGGTAAGTAAGCCCTGTCTGACTTATTTGATTTCAGTCCAAATATTAAGAACAAATGCACTTTGCATTTCTAATACACCTTTTTTGACATCAGTCATTAGTGATTGCTTAAAATTCTTTTCTTTCTTTCTTTCTTTCTTTCTGTGCAGTCTCAAGCATCAAGACCAGAACAGTCAGTAATGCAAGCCTTGGAGAGCTTGACAGAAACTCAGGTAAGAAACAGTTTCTTTGTGTTCTCTGTTCCCTGACGTAAGATGGTGTATAAAGCAAAGTTTGATTCATACCATGGCTGCACTCTGTGTCTTTGCATAAGGAATATGGGAGGTTTTTAGCTTTGGTCAAGTACAGAGCAGCAGCAGCAGCAGCAGCAGCAGCAGCAGCAGCAGCCACAGCCCTGACAGAGACTCACAGATAGGAGATGAGCAGGCTGCACAAGCCTCTTTGCTTGTTTAATCTCAGCCTCTTAAACAAGCCAAGCCAAGCTCGACATCCAATGTGAGCTGTTAGGATATAATAAGCAGCAACACCCTCCGGTATCCTAGTAACATCTGTGATAGTGTGTGTGCACAAGTGTTTGTGCGTGCACTGCAGGAAACTCGGGGTGAACACTGGGGCGTATTTGTGAGATGCTGAGAGGATGAGCACATAACACCCACTTCCACACTGCTGTTTAGATATTTATTTGTAATCTATCTCCAGACCTCTGTATTTCATTCTCCAATGTGCACACATGGACAGGCAGTGTTTCCAGGAAGTGTGCAGTGGCTGCTTGGAGACTAGAGCGTGTGTGGCCTCACTAACTCATAAACAGTGTTGGATCATCAGATTACAGCCTCTTTTTTTTTTTTTTTTAACTCTCTATTAGCATAGGGTTCCTGGAAGCCTTGCATTGCATGCAGTACACAGTCAGGCCTACACCGTGAGATATATACATGTGCAGTGAAACATCACTGAGGACCCAATGCAATACGTTACGTGTTTGAGTCAGCGTGGTATGACTCACCAAAGTGATCAATAACGAGAGTAAAGCACAAAAAAAAAAAAAAAGGCCTAATGTTTTTGGCCGCAGAGTGAGCGAGCGCCGGATGAGAACGAGATAAGGCTGAATGCACACAGGCAACGGCGTGACGTATGAAACAACACTGCACAGCTGGCTGACTGAGATCAACTTCCCTGTGTAGTGTTTGGTAACACTGCGGTGTACGTAACTGCATCGATGATGCACTGCTGTGATGTCAGAACGGTACGAAATGAAGAAATTGGACGGCTGCGGTTACTAGATGATTTTTTTTTGGGCCTGGGAAAGGACATTTTACATTTTGCGCAGTTTTATTATCGGAGGAAGTGAGATAGAGTGGAGTTGCGGTGTTGCCTTCACTCCCTGCTGATACTTTTATGGGTGGAAATCCTGGCCGTGTGTGTGTGTGTGTGTGTGTGTGTGAACTCAGCGTGCTTCTTGTAGCACCGACAGCAGATGACTGCGTGCGTAGGTGGATGCGTGAGCGTCTGGTCACTGGATGTTTGCATGTGAGAGTGGGCTGTAAGGAAGTCTATGCCGGCCAAGCGTGAGTGACTGGCATTTTCAACTGCTGACCCAGACGAGAAGAGTTCTCACTCTTGTCACATACTGTAACCCTATTCCTCTCTCAGGTTCATTATGACTCATGTGCTTGTGTTTTTCTCATAAGCTGCGCGCCCTGTGTTACGGCGAAGCACATTTCTGTTGTGTCGGCAGACACAATGACGTACAGCGTACCGAGCAAAACCATTTTTAAAGGCGTACTTTGGTGTGTTTTCATCGCGGGAAATTGATTCCTTTTAATAATTTACCGAGTGAAAGAGAAAGATATAAATTGCGTCGAGATTACAGATCCGAGTATGATTAGAAGAAAAAAAAAAAAGCTTTTCCTCATTTCCTCTCTTCCACCAATGCTGGGGCTATCAAAAATCAATCAATGCACTTAGCTCTTAAAAGTGTCTGACATGAAAACTGATATCCACCCTAAAATAGCAAAGATGAGATGTGGGCGGGTTGTTAGTTGTTAAAGCCTTAGACAAAGTGAACACCTGGAGCTTTTATAATTCATCACCTCACCTTATATTTAGGTCTCATTTCCAGAACTAGTGGTTTCCCATGAAGTGTGTAGTTTCTTCATGGACGACCAAGTGGGACACCTTATGTCTTCTCTCTTATCAGAACTCTTATCAGCAGCTTCAGCTAGCAGCAACCAGTCAGGCAGAACATGACAACTTCAGCAGAACACGTTGGGTAGAAAATGTCTTTTGGGAAATTGAACCCCAGCAATTATCGAAGTGGTATTTCTTTTCCTTTGCGCCATCTTCTTCCCTCTTCGCCCCGTTTCTGCTCTCACGGGGCCCTATAATTTAAATATGCTGTGGTTTGCAAGTCCAGCAAGCTGCCTCCATGTCACCGGTATGGCTGACTTCTTTAGCGAGGACAATCCTGGCTGCCGTAATTCCTCACCCTGGAATCTCGCTCGACTTTTTGCATGACATCTAAGCCGTATTAAGCCACTGCCTCCTGACGGCCCATCAGAATATAGTTCCCTGTACCGCTCTCCTCTCGTTCTGTCTGCTAAATAGAGGTTGTGTGTACAGCTTACTTATGCAATCATGCACGGGCACACACACAGCCAACAGCATTGAAAGGATATATTTAAGAGGATTTCTGATGCCGCTTAGAGAATGAGAAAATGTCTGATCCTAGTAGTAAAATGAATGCATACTTACAGGACAGACAGTGAAAGGCAAATGAAAGCAATGTTCACAGTTTCTGGCCATATGTAGACGCCGACATCAGCCCGTCATATATTGATCTTGGCATTTGACAGAAAGAGAAGGATTATATGTCCCTCTCAGCACACAGGGACTATTTGCTCATTGATGCACATTGATGTTAGAATAAAAGCCAACCAGGCAGGCAGGCATCACCCTTACCATCCCCCCATTGCCCTTCCCCCATGCAGCCACCTCTTTGTTCCTGTCTTAAAGCAAACCTGCCCAGCTGACAAACCCCTCAAACACACAACAATGATTGAGGGTCACTCTTTAAGTTTTGCTCTCCCCCACAATCCCCTTTCATCTGCCATACGTCCGTAGTCGTCAGCTTTGTTCAACTGAGTCCAGCTACGGCGATGCGCACGGGTTTTTAAATCAATGCGCTGCCCAGCTGGAGCGAGGCTCGGTGGGCTGCAGATTGATAACATTTTGCCTTGAACGCTAACACAGATTGCTTTGGGAGGAGGATGTGTGTTGCCATTCCAGACGTCCCAGTGGAAAATGCTGCCACATATCTGCTCTACTTTTCTCGCTCCTTCAGACAAGCACCTCCCGTCCTCATCCCCTCCTCCTCCTCCAGGAACAACAGGCCTGGATGTGGCAGTTTTGTCATTGTGTCTAGAAGCAGACGGATGCAAAGTAGAAGAATCTTAACAATATGAAGGGAGTCACCTCTGGGTCACCATCACCTCATTTCCTCTGCGATACCTCCCTCGGGGGGGGGTGCAACAGTGGGCCAGACAGGTGGTGCGAAAAAAGAATGGGAGAGCTTAGTTTGCACAAGTCATTCTGTGTCAGGTCATTCTATGTGTGTGTGTTCTGTACGTTGGAGGAAATGTGGAAGATGAGTACGTAGCATGGGCAACTCACAATGAGAGACAAGAGTGTTTGCTCTCCACAAAAACATTGTTCTGCTCCAGTGCCGCATCCGTACAGCTACTTGTCTCGATGCTCAAAAAAATCCAAATTTGTCACTCACACAGCGTCGACCTGTCCTTGTTCTTTGGAGTGTTCGGTGCTCATTCATTTGTTATTTAAGAATAAAACTACAGGAATTCATTTTAACGAATGTGTGTGGCATAAAAGACAAAAGGCAGTACTCGTCTGTCGCTGTGAAGACGATGCCCCATACTGCTCGCTATATTGCTGCATATAGCTCGTTTACACCGATTCAACAAGTCGACTCATTGTCACTTCAGCGCGTGATTTGAGGTGTGACGTGTAACACCAGCGTGCATTCGCGTCTGTCCTGCTTTGATGGCTCCACAGACATGGATCCAGCTCTCTGGCCACCTCCATTGCTAGTAAGACAGTAGAACAACAATGAACTCCCCCAATTAAGAATGCCCTTAAAAGGGGCTGATTCAGCCTGTGCAGTGTAAAATCCTGGCCTTGAAAATGAAATTGCATTAATGAGCTGATCATGCAGTATTTTGCACCTGTGTAATCCCCTTTGTGATGCTTTGGTGCATTGTAGGATGGAGATGCTGGGATGTATGGAGGGATTCAAGATGTGTTGTGGGGCAATTAAGGGAGAGATGCATTTTGCAGGGGATTTTATTGTCCTATTGTGTATTTGCATCTGTTTGCATGTGTGCGCCTGTGCCAACATCCATTTCTAATGTCTCGTGTCTCTTGTGTGACGCTCATCCAGTGGCCAGGCTAGTCTTACTTCTCCACGTCTGAGTCGTGACCGTCATTGTCTTCCATCCCCTCGTGACACTGAGCTTTTGTGATTCAAGAACCAGGCATCGTGACTAGGGGGGGTGACTGTGTGGGAGGATGGAGACCAGGAATATCACGTCTTGATAGCCACCACCAAGTCTAATTGAAGTCAATTAGCCATATGCCATTTACTGTTGAAACAGAGAGATACGGTTAGAATACCCAGGTCGTACAAAAACACATGCCGACTGCACGTGCTTCATGCAGCATAACATGAGACAGTGAAGAAGATGGTGTCCATGAACGCTTGCTTTTGATTATACGACGAGGTGCCTTCACATGTCCAACTCAGTGCTCAGAGAATACAAGGGCATTCAAAAAAAGGGTGAGCTTCAGATGATGGATCACATTTCCTGGAATGGAATGTGAGATTGAGTACACAGGCGTGGAATGCTGTACTGATGTGGACCCTTCTCTTTGGTATATATATGGCATGTGCTCGCATGTGGAACAGTGAAGCCACTCTGCACGGACATGGAATGCAGAAAGTATGACCCGGCCCTCTGTTTTCTTTTGCTGCTGCAGATGTTTAGAAGTACTCACATGGCGGTCCGCGTCAAATATAGATATTAATCAGCATTCAGCGGAGCAGAATGCAGGCGAGTTACAGTGGATTACTTTGCTGAGTTCGATCTAATGTATAAGGGGTGGGCGAAGGATAATAGGCTTGTATGTGCATGTGAATCGGCTTGACGTAGCTTACCAGTGTGAGGGTTGGTTTTCACAGGAACCTGATCGTCCTGAACTTTGCCATTCTGAGCTCTCTTTTTACTTGACTGATCAAATGTAGTGATGGCCAGCTGGTCTGCTCCTCTCAGTCCCCTCTGTTTCTTATCAGGCACTATTGCAGACACCTATCTTTCTAATGGGGCCTTTGAAGAGCCCCCTGGCTGCTTGTAGGATTTGGAGCATGATGCAAGTCATTGATTTTTTTTTTTTTTTTGAGTGTGTGTTATTGCATCTTTAGCCGCTGTGTGTTTGCACAGAGACTATCAATAGTGTCCTGGTGCGATCAAAACATCTAGGTCAACAAGCAGGTTAATAAGCAGCTTTTTGAACCGTACATTTCGCCGTTTGACAGGTGAGCTACATTGGAACCAAACTATGGCTAAGAAAATGTCTTCCTCCTCTCTCTCCACCCTCCTGTCCTGCCCTCCAGTCCTCTAGCCTCCCTTCTTCAGCATAAAGCTGCTCAGTTGTTCATGAATGTCAGCTCAGTGCAGCCTCTATCTTTCCCTCCCCGTCCCTCAGCCTCTCTCTTCTTTCCCCACTCCTTATCGCCCTCCTTTAGTTTGCTTAGTGTGCAAAGGAAGAACGACTGCAAATGAGTTCCTTGAACCACAGGGACCCCAATAAATAAAACTGTCAGCTCGAGATGTCGAAAGGAAAAAAAAAAGTAGGAAGGAGCCAGAGGCACACTCTCACTGAATATTTCATCACCCACCATCAGTACCACCACTCTGACACCCTACCCCCATTGCCCGCATCCTCATCACCCATCCCCCTCGCCATCCTTGCCCCCTCTTTCTCATGCCATCCCTCCCCTTTTCTTCATTTTTTCAACTCCTCCGTATCATATTCTGCCTTCATCAATACATGGCAACTGAAGCCTCCTCCTGCTGCTGCTTATTAAAATACCAACCTCCTGGACCCAATCAGGCAAAACAAAATGGCTGATGCAATCAGCTGTGGGGTCAGTTGTTGAGCGGTGAATGCGGTTAATCATCAGCACCTTTATCTCCACGAATAGACCCTGTTATGCCACCGCGCTCGTGCAGTTTCTGTTGAGCACAATCACCTATATGCGTACTGTATGCTGTTTCCAGCAAACACACACCTTGTTCTTCAGGCATGAGCTGCCCCTCTCTTTGCATACCATCGCTGCTGCATCAAAAAAAGAACAATGAAGGGCTGGTTTCTCTCCGTCTGCCCAAACACAACAACAGTGGGGCCCTTCCCCTCCCCTTGTCTTCCCGCATAGAAAACGCACAACAGACCATAAGTTGCATTTGTATAGGATTGGAATTTGTCGAGTGCCCTGTTAGGTACACAGTCGAAACAGTGGAGGAAGAGGAGGACTTAAAGACAAGCCTAGAAGCTATCTTTTGTTTGCCTGTGATGTTCCAGAAGGCTCTATCTGGTGTTTGTCCTGACGTCAGTGGTAGCCAGCCACATTGGCTTTCTTGGCTGTGCTCCTGAGAGCAGACAGACATGTTTGGACTGGAGCTGAGCTGCTAGCGGAGACCTCTGGGAATCGTTTGCTCGCCAGCTCTCCAGCACTAGATAACCACCACCACCCTCCCCCATCCCACCCCAAACACACACATGCACACACTCACTCCCCTTGTTTCTCGCACGGTCTCTGTCCGTCTGGAAGCGGCTTGTTGTTACCTGATCACTCTCACCTATCTCGCCTCTGGCAAGCAGGCGGGTCGAGCTGTATCACCCCGCCTCCTCCCCTCCCTCAGGAAACAGGCCCTATTTCAGGTGTTCCACTCCACAGCCCCCGGCTCCCAGCTTCACAAGCTGTTTGCCTTGCTTTTCTCCGAGCCTCGGGAAAATAGCATGTCCGCCGAAAACGATGGAGGAGTGTAATTGTGAAGGTTTACTTTCTTGCTTTTGTTTCTCTTCAGAAGGAAAGGAAAGTGACCAATCAGATTATAGTAGTTGAGATGTCCTCTATCATTTCCCCTTGGAAATTAGACGTCTATGTTTATGTGGGTTTGTGGGCCTTTTTAAATTCTTGCCTAAAGATGACGTTGTGGTGCATGGTGTGTGTGTGTGTGTGGAGACCCTGTATGAGTCACATGCATATATTATAGAGGAGTTCTCCATGCGTTTTAGCTCTCGTGTACGTGAGAGTATGCTGTGCCTGTGTGAGCAACCGCTCAGTTGACTTTATGAGTCAACAGCAAAGATGCAGAAATGAGGAGTGACAAAGATTGACCCGAGGAAGGGGAGAAGAGAAGAGAAGAGAAGAGTGTGCGGGAGAGAGCCTGCCTCTCATGCAGTCTAATTTGAAGCCTGCCTTGTGGTGTTGGAAGCTCAGTAGGAGTACATGCATTTCATCTTGGTGGTTTTGAATAATCCACACCAGTCATTATAAAGATAATCAAGCCTCCTCTGTTTCTCCTGCTGTCACTCACTGTCAGCCCTTTTTTCTCACTTTCTCTCCCATTGCTTGCACACACACACACACATAGAAAATCACAGTGCTAAAGCAAAGGTCCTAACCAGACCTGGCATTAAGTGACATTTTGGATAATACCTTTCAAGAAGATTGACGTAAACAGATCTTCCGGCGCTCTTGTCATCTCATCTATGAACAAAACACGAGTCCATGACCGCGCCCCCCCCCCTCCCCCCAGCTGTATGGCAGAGCAGCTTGTTTTGTTTAGCTGCAGTTGCAATTTGTTAAGCGATAAAATCAAATGTGAAAGCAGGATCGAGGTGTTTGAGCTGTACCATAGACAAACACGTACTCTCTTCTTTTGGCTGTTTTCTCCCCCAAACCTCCTCCCTCCCTTTGACTAAACACGGGGCTGGCGGTCCCCCTCAGGGCCACCGACTGTTGCTTGAATCCATTTGTGTGTTTCTGTTTTGGGTTAGCCAACTGTTGACTCATTCTCTTGACAGCTGTCATTCACGAGCATAGTCAGCGTCTCCTCCCCCCTACTTTTCTCTTATCTTTCACACACCCACCATGGGTGGATTCTGCTTTCCCCTAAGGCCTCAAACAGAAACACACACACATATCTTGTGTTAGGTGACCTTTTGTACATACATTTTCCCAGAGCGATTGCATGTAAAAACCCTGCCCCTTTCCCCACCCTTGCATCACACCCTGCCTCGGGCCTGCTGAGTTTATTGTCTTACCATGATGGGGTAATCATGGCGGGTGTGGACTGTATCAACAAGCCATTAGTGACTGAGTTTACACTCTGAAAAGGCTGAGTTTCTGTTTATCCTGCAGCTGCCTGTATGCAGATTTTTCTTTTTCTGCTGCCTTAGCTGTTGATTATTTACGTGTTGAAAGCCAGCCATCAGATAATCCCCCCCACTCACCTGCCTCTCTTCTCTCTCCATCCTCTTTTCCACACCATGTCAATACCAATGTGCAAAGGTCACCCTGGCAACAGAGAGGCAGCGGTCGATAGAGAAATAAATAAGCAGAAAGGGAGAGAAGTGATGGAGGGCAGAGCCTGGTGGTTCATAGGGTTAACTACAGGCCAACGTTTCAGAAGCACACTCCAAAGGCTGCAGGGTCTACAGGGAGTAAGGCCTGTGCTCTCATTTGCTGTCTCTCGATGTATGTTTTATTACTTGTTTTCTCTTCCTTGTCATTAGTCTTTCTCTTCATCTCCCATCCTCCTGTTGCTCTATCTTCTTAATGTAGCCTTTGCTACCACTTCTTTCTTCCTGTCACCCCATTCCTCCCCCTCCTCTCCGGGGACTGGAAGCACACAGGCAGTAAGGGTTGTAGAAACCTTTTTGGACAGAGGCGTCACTTTGTATTTGCCAGTGCTGTTTGTGTCTATTTGCTTCTATTTGTGGACAACCTGACGTGTCATTCCTGCTGAGTCTTCATGGCCCAAAGAAGCTTGCTGACCCTCCGACGACTCTCACATAAAAATACACACATGCATAGGCTTGTGCAGTGAGTGGTGATACACAGCTAGGGGGCCACAGGCTTGTAGGATGGGGGACAAGAGAACTTTTGTTGCTTGTGAATCCCCGAGCCAATTTGTGACAACTTTGCTGTCCTGTGTGTGTATTTGTGTGTGCCCATCCGGGCCATGGGTGGATCAGTGGAGGCCTCCACACTCGGCTCTTGTCACCCATTGCCAGAGCTCCAAAAATGGGCAGCCCTTCCAGTTCCGCTGCAGACACCGGACAATTGGCCATTCTGTGTTTGAGAGGCCGACGGGGAGTATTTCCTGGACGTGGGACTGATTTTTTCAGGCCCTGGGCCAGAGAGAAGGGTGGCTTTTGTCTCTAAATGACACTGCTGACTAAGAACAGACTGAGGGGGTAGTGGGAAGAGAGAGATTGGGCTCTATTTGTGTTTTCCAAAAGGTCTCTTCACCCTGTGCTCCCCAGCAGATCTAAATAAGCCAATGTTACAGAGTAGTGATTGATTGCATTTTTGTGTGAATGGATCTTAAGGGCCTTCCACGACTACTCATTTACAAAAGGGTCAGTGTGAATGAGGTGGTTTTGTAGTTTGTGTTGTAGTTCTTTCATAGTGTTCTGCATATTTTAGTGATTGTCATTTTGCTTATTCACTCAAGTTTTCTTTTTTTCTCTGTGCAGGTCAGTGACTTCCTGTCTGGCCGCTCCCCCCTCACCCTGGCTCTGCGTGTGGGTGATCACATGATGTTCGTCCAGTTGCAGTTGGCGGCGCAGCAGTCCGGTGGTCCCCAGCTACAGCACAGACACCTCATTACCCGTGGCAACACAGCAGAGACTGCAGTGGGACAGCCTACAGGGCAACCCCGTGTTCCCCACCCACACCCACACTCCCACCACCACCACCCCCATCATCCTCACAGTCACCCCAGCCCCCACTTGTCCCAGCCTCACCCAGTCCCTCCCTCCCCGTCTTCCCAAGGCTCCCATTCCTTCCCCCTGCCCTCCACACACCACCAGCCACTCCCACCTATGTACCACCAGTCGGCCCCCTCTGCTCATTGTAGCCCCCCTACTCCTCCACCTCCACCCCACTCCCCTCGCCCGTCGCACATCCCTGGAAGTCTTTACCGCACTCCAGCTCATCACCATCATCATCATCACCACTACCACCAGCCCTCCTCAGGCCAACCCAGCCACGACATTGGCCAGGCCAGCCCTGTAGCCCCAGTCGTCTGCCCCGAGGTAAGCCTCAAAGATACTGTTATTCAAATAATGTGTAACATTGTATACGTTTGTGTCCCAGCTGAATTTAATTGAAGTAACTGTCATTGTAAGATGCCACCCGAGCCCTCTCATGACTGAAAAATGCAGGGGATGAGTTTATGCATGCAGAGTAGATACGTGAGGAAAAAAAAACAGCTGTACACACGTGCACAAACACATTCAACTCCATCAACCAAATTTGTTGTTTATACGTTGTCCACCTCCCCAAGTTCCAGCCAATGGTAAGAGAATAAGAACCAGATGTCAGTGGACGATGTGGGAGAGATGGTTCACAAACGCAACACACAGACAGGCCAGTTTAGTAGTGAGAAAAAAGAAATGGCAGTTCCCCATGAGGCTTTCACATGCATGATAACACAGAGGCTGTTGTATGGGTTTCAGTTTCACTTTCAGATATCAGTTGAGTAATCCTAGTTGAGATAAGGTGCAGTAGTGGGGTTGTCAAGTTTGGTTGGGACTCAGGTTTGAGGTAACAGGATATCCAGGGTGCTCTGGGCCATCAGCTGGCAGAAAGCTCGAGTTTCCTTTCCCCTTGCGGTTTCTAAGAACAGCCGCCTTTACTGCATAGGTTACTTACATAGTGGAAATAGTAGTTACAACACCCCAAGGTAAAGGTCACTTACAGAACTCGCAGAGGTACCCTTAGGACAAAGCTGCACGATTTCAACATGTGACAGCTCACAAGCTATGTATAGTATGAATGTCATGTAGATGTTGACACAGACTGAGTTGTGAATATTTTTCCACATAGAGATTGAGGTCCCAAGTTTTAAGTGATCAAAAAAACTGCTCTTTTTGATTATTTGACTAATCTCATGACAACTTTTTCAATTAAGCAAATTACTACTTATTTTTACCATTATCTAGACAAAAAAAGTTTTTATTATGAATTGTTAACTGCTGAGGGTGGAAGTTTGTCACAGGCTATGACTGATTAATACTGACATACTCCAACCTTCAGACTAACTGTAACTGACTGTTAGGTGGACCAACCCTGTCCCACATAAGGAGACAGATTAGTTGGCTGAGGAATTACAGGAAATGAGGTTTGTTGCTCAAGTGTTCTGCACTGTAGAAATGCCTGGACAATGAGCTAAGCTAATATAGCATCTGCATTATCTTAGTTTGGCTTGTTACGATTTGGAGATGTAGTATTCAGAAAAAGGCTAGTATGAACACAAGCATTCAGCTGCGCCAGCTCGACAGTTACCAGTGAAAATGTACGCGTTTTATATCGTCAATAATACAACATGTTAATGTTTTATAATCCACTATACTACGCAAAAGTCTTTTAGAATGCTTTTCTTAGCGATGCTGTTTTATTACCATATAGTATAATCAGTTCTCAATTACTTGCTTTCTTGTAACTGGAGAGGAACTGTAGTAATTTAGTTTAAATCTGTGTTTGTCGTGATGAGAAATATCTGCTGTGAAAAAGATGTGCTACACAAGCTTTATTCAAGACACGTTTGATCATTACATGCACATGTTGTCGGAGTTAAACTCATTGACAATTTGTTAGTATATATTAGACTAACTTTCACTCATATCTTTCAATCCAAATGCCAATGATCACAGAATAGACATCAGACATGAAAACAACAAAGCTGGCAGTTCACTGAGACTTTTGCCAGCACTGCATGCCGTTGATTATGTTGACTATTCATAGCAGCCCTAATGTGTTGTTCTGCTTACAAATCTCATTGTGTGTCTTTTCCCCCTTCAGGCTAACTGCAGCTCCAACAGCCCCAACAGTGGCGCCAGTCCCTTGTCACGCTCCCGTAAACCTGGTGCCATCATTGAGAGCTTTGTCAACCATGCTCCCGGAGTCTTTTCAGGGACCTTTTCAGGTAAGGGACCCTGAGCTGCCATTAAGATTTATTGCAATAACCATTCACATAATTGGATCCACCTGAAAGTCTATTCTCAACCCCCTTCTCCCAGGCACTTTGCACCCTAACTGCCAGGACAGCAGTGGGCGTCCAAGGCGAGATATTAATACCATCCTGCAGATCCTCAACGACCTCCTGAGCGCCACACGCCACTACCAAGGCATGCCCCCATCCCTCACCCAACTTCGGTACCAGACCCAGTGCGGTTCCCCAACTTCCCCGTCCCCCTCCCCGCCTCCTTCACCCCCAGTCACTGGTGTGACAGGCCTCTCTGCCAAAGCTACCTCTGTGCCTCCCGGCAGCCCTAGCAGCCCTCCGCCGGCTCTTCATCCCCTGGTGCAGTGCCAGAGCCAGATCCGTATGTGCAAATCTCCCGGTAAGAGACTCTACCACGCGCTCCTGCTGCTGACTCTAGCATGTCTGAACACAAAGACACTCATAATAAGCACACACACAAGTCATTGTGAGTCCCTTGTAAACCTTGTGAAGCAGATGTTCAGCAGTTGCCACGGCTTTGGAGGAGTGTGTGCAAAGACTGCAGTCTAGAGCCTTCTGTTTTACTCAGCCCTTCTCCTCCATTGCAGGCTACAATAGTTTATTCTCATCTTTATCTTTCTTTCTTTTCTCATAGCACATTGTGGTTAACAAGTAGTTCTACTGGGATGATTGTACTTACTGTTTTGTTGAAGCACTTATTCTCATCAAACAGATTCTGACAAAGCTTATAATATAAGATTATAAAAGTCAGTTTAAAGCACAAAAACAGTCATACGGATATGGCTCTCTTGGGTTTTGAAGCAGAAGAGAAGAGGAAGCGATGTAGGGTGGGGGGGTTGTCTTAGTAATGCAACACAAGCCTCTTTAGACCTGTTCAGTCAAGCTGCACTTGTCAGGCAGTGGAATTGGCTTTTGTTTTTGTGCACCAAGGAGATAGGTTTACCCCTTCAAGCCTGGGCTGGGCCATGTTTAGATTAGATTAGGCTTCTGGTGGTTTAACCTACCTCTTAAGGAAGGGTTGCAGCTGGGGCGTGTATGGGCTGGGCCACATTGGGACTGGACAAACCCTGCCATACTAGTGCCCTAGGGCTGGAGTTCAGATACCATTTAGGGACTGGGTTTGGGTGTTTTAAAAACTCCTTTTCCTTGCAGAGACACAGGATGTTGAGTGTTCGACAGATGTCCAGTCCTGATAACATTCAGTCAATGTTGTAAAGGTTAGAATGACTGCAGAGAGAAACAGCATTGTCCTCTGTTGTCTCCTTATCTCCTGCTGAGGAAATTGAGCCGGTCTTTGGTGAGCTGTTGTTAGCTTGTGTTGTGTAGTCGGACTGGGAGGGTTCGGGAATCCAGTGATGAATGTTTCATGTTTTCTTTTGTTTAAAAAAAACAAGAGCATGCATCTCTCTTGTCTTACTTGCTCTTTATGACCTTGGGTTGCGAGCACAATGGCGTATTTAAGCTGTAGCGACTGAATACTGATCGCCCAGGAATGTCCTGTATTCCTCTGCATCACTCCGGGCGCCTTTACAAGTGTTCAATGAACAGTTGGAATAACATAGACTTATTTTCCTAACTCAGGGAAGACCTTTCCTTTGCTGCCCCCACCTACTCACAACTCCCGTTCCCCACGTCTCCCGTGCTTGTCATCTCTCTTCGTCTACACTGAGCAGCCCACACTGTTTCCCCCATTTGCTGTCCAAAAACAGCTTTGTCTGTAAAATCCATCTCTCTCCTTCTTTCTCTCTCTCTCTTCCGCCTCCATGTCTGCGTTGTGCATTAATACATTGTCTGTGTTCATTTGGCCTTTAAGTAGATAGATTTATTTCGAAATGCAGCTCTGAAAAGAATTTGCTTTGTGAAGTAAGTCGAGGGCAGTAAGAGGAGGAGGACGCGGAAGAGGAAGGCTGCAGAAATCACAATACTAAACCTCCATTCATCATATCAGTGTAATATCCTGTCCATCTGTCTACTTACTTCTGACTGATTAATCACAGAAGAAAAAGAAAGGGTGAAAGACTAGGCTTTTTTCCTATCAACTTCTATCCAACTTCCTCCTCACAATGTCATTTCCAGAAAGTGATGTGAATGGTTAACCTGTCCAACCAGGCACAGTTCAGCTCACTGAGACAAAGAACTTGGATTTTAGTTTTTGGGGACACAAACCGCGTGCCTTTCTGTCTCCTGTTCCACATGCTAGCCTACGGAAGCCGGTGACTAAGGCATTCTTATCTGCCGACACCTGATGGAAGACTTACTGGACTTAACACAGCGGCTTAACTCTGCTTCACAGAAACCTGCCTTCATTCAGCTACAGGAATAACCCGAGCTTCCCATCTGAGTGTGTTTGTGTGTGTGAAGTGAAACTCAGGTTGAGACAGCCTCTTGAAAATGTCACATAGCTTGGCTGTCTCCTGAGAGCGTTTACCCTTTCCACTGCAAGTTCATGTGTGAGAGGGAGAAGACAAGCGTAAATAAAAAGCTTGAACACACACACACACACAATCTCACTTTCCATAAATGCCTGGTTAAAGGCTTGGGTGACTAGCTTGGTTTCATGGCATTGCTGCATAGTATTGCTGAGTGTGGGGATTTGTCAACCCAGGATCTCATGTTGGGTTTGAACAGGATGGCTTGGCAGGCTGATTGTTAGCTAAATTCCTTTACTGAGTTGGATGGACACCTCCTTCCTCCAGCCCTCTAGCCCCCTGACCATCCAAACCTATTGTGCAGGGGCCAGGGCCAGGGGCTGCATACAGGGCACCAGGCTGAGCCATTATGGGGCAGATGAGGGGAGGGCAATGGGATTATAGGGCTGCCTTTTAGTTCCACTCCCATTGCAGCTGCCTTAGTTCAACAGAGGCAAACAGAGAGGGGCAAAGTTAGCTCTGAAAGCTCCTCCAGCACCCCCTTCCTCTCTTGTGTCCCTTCCGCATCCCTTCAAACCCCCCCCATCCACCCTTGTCCCCTTTCGATTTGTCAGGTCACGTTAGCTTTGTGGTGGCTGGGACTGGGCAAGCTAAAGGAGCAATGAGGGAGGGCAAGGGAGATGGGGAGAGAGAGAGAGAGAGCGCCAGAGATCCTATGTACACAACCTCACTGAGTCCTGTATTAAAGCCTTGACCCGCATGACTGAGAAAACGTACATTATCTGCTGTATTATAGGCTGTATTCCTCTGACGTCGCTCACTGACGTTTGGAGTAACACATGTGCAGCTGTAATTTAACATGCCCTAGCGACTCAGCTCAGGGCTCCGCTATCTCGCTGAGCCAACAAAGCACATAAGGTGCCCTTTCATTATCAACAAGGGAAGAGAGAGAGAGAGAGAGAGAGAGAGGTAAAGTGTGAGAGAGAGAGAATGCAAATTAAGTCAAAAAGTCATTGAAGAGCTTGTGTTCCTGCCGGGCAGTTGATGCCCTTTCACTGTGCTGTCAAATGCTCATATTAGCTCTGATTTGATTGGTTGCCTCACTGCACGTTTGATAAGTTGTCTTTTATTGGTAGGACAGGAGAGCATGTTTTTTTAGGCCAACTTTCCCATGAGACACTGACCAGTTCCCAAACCCTTGTCTTCAGTTGGTCAAGTGGATATGGAGTACTTAGTCTGTTTTTGGACCGAAATGGCTCCGTCCACTTAAGCCCTGAACAAGTCCGTTTAAAACATAATCTCAAGCCTGATGTTTAGTCGTTACATCATGAATACAATTTTATTATGTTATTGGCCGACTTGGTTACTGTTGCAGTTGTATAAAGTGAGGCTGAGCCAATAAATCAGTGTTTTCATTCATCATCTTAAAAAGATATTTAGATGTTAGAAAAAGCTTTTTTGATCTCTTGATCCCTTTAGGCTGCTCTGGTCATATAACAACTGATTTGAGTTTGAATACCACTGTAGTTAACATTCCACGCATATTTTTTTGTTTAGACCCAGAGCACAGACGGAGGCATCAGCAAGAACACACAGTAATACTTAAGGAAAGCAAGGCTGACTTTGCAGCGGAGTGGTTTTATTTTCTCCCCACTGTCTCTGTCCTTCCCCTCCTTGGATGCTGAGCAAACACAATGTTCTCTCTGCAAGATCACAAGACTTATCAAGGCAAACAAACAAACAACAGCACTGAGACGACGGCAAATGAAGGCCAATCTTTATACAATCAATAAAAGGAGAAGCTCCTTTAATCTCCCTCCACGTCCTGCACACAGCAGCCCCCTCCCCCTTTTCACTAACACCATCCACTCATCTCAGTCCATGCTGTGTTGCTGGACGGGACTCCAAGGCGAGGAAACCTGACTGACCCATCAATTATTCATAGATCACCCCTTCTTTCTCCCCTGCCTGGCTTGCTCTACAGAGGGTGGTGTAGTTACAGGGCCAGTGTCGAAGGTGTTCAGGAAGTAGAGTTTTGAGACGGAAACACTTGTTGCCTGGAATTGAGAGCTGTGTTACTGGCAGGCAAAATAGTTTCCTTCCTCTCTGTGCCCTTGACCTTTCTTGAGCGTTTCTTAAGAAAAGATCTGCCGTTGCTTAATCATCTGTCTTTTAAGAGTCAAGCAGGGCAGACTCTCTCCCCCCCTCTCTCTCTCTTTGTCCCATTTATCCCCAATGTCTCTCATCCACCCCTTTTCTGGGTCCTCCAAGGTTATTGTGCTCACGTCAAACCCAACTATCTGCAGCCAGGCTCTGGGCCCAGCCTGTGTGTGTGTGTGTGTATGTGTGTATGCATGCTGTGTGTATAGTCTGTCCTTCTTAGCCAACCCTAATAATAGCCCTACTGTCATAAACATAGTCTGGAGATCCCTGCGGCCAGCTGTGTCCGGCCCAGTCGCCCAGGGCTCCGGTAGTGACGCTGATGAATGGACACACATACACACCCGCACACACACACACACACACACACACACACACACACACATTTGGTTATGCTCCAAGCACATTCCCAGAGCTTTTGCCAAGCCAAAGGCCACGACCTCCTACAGCACCACCAAGCTGCCCTTTATGGGGTGTGTGTGTGTGTGTGCATGTGTGTATTTGTCTGGGTGTGTGTACCCTGTCAGGACCAGTACTCCTCCAAAACCTGGTCCTAATGAGGCAGAAGCTAATTTCTGAAGAACTGGCTAAGTTAAGGGTTTACATTTGTCTTGTTGTTAGGTTAAGGCGAGGGTGAGGCATTCACTGGTGAGGGTTAAGGGCAGGGATAGTGCTTTGTTTTGGCTGTCGAAATGAATAGATGTCAATGCATTGTCCTAAGAAGAATAGCTGTACAAGCGCGTGTGTTTTTGTTCTTGTAAGTTGTTGTTATGCTCATAAAAGCATCTTTTGTGGGAAAAACAGGATCATGACTTTTGGGACTACATTGATCAGATAATGTGAAAATTGAAACTGAGACACCCCGAGAACACACTGCACCAGAACTAACTCATACTGTATAGGGGCGTTTGTGAGTTGGCTCTGTGCCGTTTCATTGTGCGCGGCCATATTTTTCGACATCCCCGAGGGTAGCAGTCAAGGCAGGAGGGGAATAACGGGGGGAAAAGGGAGGACCAGAGGGGGAACAAAGCATTGTATGTGTCTGTCACATGGAGCCGAAGCAGTGGAACAATCGCTCTAATGTTGGAGAACCCCCTCCCCCCCCCTCTGATTTACCCCCTGCTTTCCTCAGATGACATGCTGCCCTCACACACACAACATCTGGATGCACACACATTTGTATCAGGACACAGAGAAACCCGCAGCGTAACATGAAAAATGTTCTTTTCTGTTTGAACTCAGAAAACAGTTGATTTAAACGACAGCAGTTTATTTCTTTAGTGTGCACTGTGGTGAATATTTATAGCGGGGGTGCAACGCTCGATCTGATAAACAAATGAGGGGGAAAAAAGGTAAACTAAGCCCACACAGAGTCCGGAATTCAGTTGGAATGGGGAGGGAGGGGGCAGGATCGATTCGTAAAAAGTGCCACCTACAGCGGATCCTTTACCCTCCACCGCCATCCTTTTTTAACCCCCCACCCCCAGCTCCCCTTCCTCACCCCTGAGGGAGGAATTCCTTCACCCACAGTATGCTACCACCCCATCCACTCCCATCCCGCTTCCCCTTCTTCATGCTGCCGCACCTAGCTGTCTCTAGGGAGACATGGGGCAACAGCTAGAGGAGGGAGGAGGTGTGTGTGTGTGGGGTGGAAGAAGTGGGGAAGGGAAGATGGTGGTGGTGGTGGTGGTGGGGGTGTTGGGTCAATGAGCTGAGAGTAGGAAGCCACAGCCATAATAAAGAAAAAACTGAAGAGGAGAAAAACCCAATCCCTCCCTGTCTCTCTGCCCGCTTACAATTTCCATTCGCTTGCATTTTCTATTGAAAGCCAATAGCGTTGTCCCGGGCCCTGAGATGGATGGCTGCACTAGAGCTAAGGTTTAATCAATAGGTCTTTTTAATTTGCCATCGATTCGCGTTAAAAGCTACTGCGGTTGTTGCTGCTGCTGCTGTGTGCGTGTGTGTGTGCGTGCGTGCACCTGTGAGTGCTTGCTTGTATTATGCAGTTGTGTGTGTGTGTGTGTGTGTGTGCACGCGCGGCTCATGTGTGTCCGTATGAATACATGATGTACACGAATGCTGATCCTAGTGTGTGTGTGTGTGTGTGTTTGGCTGTGCAGCGGCGGCAGAGATGGCCGATGTGCTTCGGCGTATCGACATTCTAGCCCCATTATTTAATTATTTAATTCCCAGACAGATACTAATGGAGCTGGCTAATAGATTGCGGTTGCTTTCCCTTCCTTCCAAGCTCCCGAATATACGCATAAATGGCATTAGGCTCGGCTCGGTCACTGAAGGAGAGGATTCACAGTGGCCTCTCCCTCGAGACTGCATTCTCCTATAGGCACATCAACAGCTAGAAATGCACTTAGTAGCACACCCAGTCACTGAGGCATGTCAGCTGCAATTACACATGCACATAGCACAGACTGTAATCTGAGAGCGTCTTCTCTGGCCTGTGTTTGTACATTTTTTGGCGTTGTTATTGCTTCTCGAGGAGATTCAGGCTAAAGAAGGTCTCCCTGCTCAGCGATAAGAGGATGAAACGGCACCAAGGGGGCAAATGATGCTCAGCGGGGGAGATTAAGCACTAGATTCCACTGTAGCATTGTGTGAATGCTGTGTGTCGGAGCCAAGGGAATGATCCTACTTTGTCTTATCATTACCATCAAGGCCGTGGGCCTTTATCTACCACCTGCCAAACACACACACACACATATTGACATCCTCCTCAAACCTGTTATTCTGTTAACTCCCGCTCATGCAAACAAATGCCTAACGAACCATCTCCGTCCTCCCTTGTCTTTTTTTTTTTGTCCAGGTGACCGCGTGCGTCAGACGGAGAACCGCGCGACTCGCTGTAAGGTGGAACGCCTGCAGCTGCTGATGCAGCAGAAGCGTCTGCGCAGGAAGGCCAGGAGGGACCAGCGTGCTCCTTACCAGTGGCTGCCCAACCGCAAGGCTGGACGCAGTAACAGCAACAGCAGCATGTCCAGCGACGGCTCCCTGGACCTGGACTTTGACGACTCAGTGTGGAAACCCGATGTCAAGGCTGATTTGAAGTCTGAGTTTGTCATGGCCTGAACCGCCCTGAACCGATCCCTCGTGCACGGAAACCAGATTCAAAGATGGTGCGAAGCATTGCTCGGGATTTGCTTTACGATTAATCTGAGGGGACTGGATTAGCGGGAGGTGACGCCGAACTGTGTGAAGATGTCTCGAGCAAAAGAGGAAATCAAAGTTGTCCAATGCGACTGGCATCTGTCACATGAAAAAAAAAAAAAAGAAAAGAGAAAGGCTCCCTGCAGACTTTAATCCCACTCTGTCCTTCACAGCTGACCTTGTGAAAACAGCAACATTACCTTCTTGCCATGCTTGGATTTAAAGAGGCAATGACTGGACTTTAACAGTGTACAAGACTATTTTTTGGTGGGGTATGATCACAGAGACCATACCTAGACTTGAGCATAGCAGAATTCATTTGGTGGTGGTGGTGGTGTTTATTTTCAATTTTTGTTTTTTCAAAGTTTTGCTTTTTTTAAGGAGCACTCTGGACAGCAATGAAGAGATCCACACTGGACTTACTCAGAAAACAGAAGCACCAGAGGCTTCCATGTTTCCTAATTGAAAAAAGGCAGAACTGCCAAACTATGGATTATTCCAATGGGCATTCTTAATGATCTCAAACTCACCAACCGGAGTCCAGTTTTTACCTGTTATGGGGTGGTTATTTTTTATTTTTTTTGTTTGTTTCTTTTCCTTTTTTCATTTTGAAACATACTATTATATTTTATAAACAAAAAAAAAATATGTAGCATTGTTCACAAAGCATTCAGGTTTTCATGTAACAGTTGAAAGTAGTTGTTGATTTTTCTTGATTTATAACGGTTGGTCAAAGTGTGCGAGGACAAGGTGGAGGGTGGGGCCTGATAGAGAGCGACACAAATGAATATGGAAGTATTGATATCAACCTCAGTGACATAGGGTATCGATAGGAACGATTAATGAATAAATAAAGTGAATTAAGATTAACAGAAAGTGCTTTAGAGGATTTTAAAATCTTTAAAATGTATATGAACATTAAAAATCTATTTTTTATTTCTCTTCCTATCTGCTGTTTTCAAAAAACAGCAGCCCTCTGTGGCTTTAGTCAAGTCATTGACTAGTAACAAATACATCCATTCATCATGAACTATAGCCGTGTAGACACAACAAAAAAGATATGGAAAGACCATTTTTATCCAGTCGGCCTCATGTCTCACAGACCCGAATTGACTTGTCGAGGGTTTGTATTAGTTTGTGTACATAAATGTGACAATTGGCAGAGGTTTATGAGGGTGTGTGTGTGTGTGTGCATGTGTGTGTGTTTGAATTAAGTGTACATTTATTTAGAAATCACATGTTTGTTTGTTTTTATTGATTATCTCCTCTCTGTGGACCCCATAGTTTCTCAAAGATTAGCTGCAGTGAATGCTTGGGCCACCACTCGATATCATAGCAGGATAAAAAGTTCCAAATTGTTCCAGTTCAGGCCAATTTAATGTCTATTTATCTCAATAATAATGACTATTTTTTTATTGGCAAAGAGGGAGAAGAGGTTTAGATACATACCCAGCGTCATGAACTAGTGCCTCCACCAGTACATCCATTTACATATCAGGTTTGGCCTTTCACAGTTTTGCTGCTACACATGGGCACTTCAAATGGAAAAAAGAAGTACAAATGAAATAAAATAGCAACGTAAATAAAAGCGGGAGGGGAAACGCGACTTTTTCTTTGCATGCAGACGTGTGAAATTACACTGATCTTTTTTCTACTGACGGCAGATTTAAAAAAGAAAAAAAAGAAACTGGTGCTGTGGGAATGAAGGTTAACAACATGCATGAATTTGTGAAGAAAATAAACAATGCTGCTTTTGTTGGTTAGGTTTTATTTTGTTTTTTTGTAACTTTTTTTTTTTTGGTTTTTCCTTCTTTCAATGTGAGAACAACAGTGTCCTGCTAAAGTATTACGACGCAAAACCAAAACAGATGAAGTTAAGTGTGGACTCGGCTCAGTTTTGTTTGCTCAGCACTGAACATTCCTGTTGTGTGACAATGAAGACGAGGATGAGCAAAGAGCAACTGACTCTCTCTCTCTCTCTCTCTCTGTCCTTACTCCCTTAACGCTGACTCTAAACCCCGCCCCCTCTCAAGGACTCTCAAGGACCCAGACAGCCTAAGAACTGTTAACACCACCTGCGCTCCATGCAGCCTGAACACCAACCAAGGCTCTTGTGGATGTATTTTCACAGGGAACCAACAGGCCGGCGGATTAAGTGTACTGTCTATTTAACCTACTCAAGAGAAGCATCTGTCTGGCATCTGCCTCTTTTATCCGTCTGTTTGTCTGATCGAGTGACCACCCTACCACAATTGCACTCCCAGCGATTGCAGTGAGAGATTACCTTTTTGGTGAGCCTCATCTTTTTTTTAAGTGGCCTTACCTTTCACAGACACTTGGGGACAATGGGGACGGGATTTTTTTTTTTTTTTACTTTCTGTTTTTATCATTGTCAAAGTCGTTTTTTTGTTTTTTTTTGGTCACTGAGGACACTGGGCATCTGTTGTTTAGTGCTTTTAGCTGGTGGAGTCTCTATTATGTCAAGGCTTCTGTGCCTTAAAATTGTTGCCCTTGCAGTGACGGTGTCAGATTTTAAGTTCGTCTTTAACTGTTCGATACACAACTGAGTATTCGCAGCCATGAGAGTCATAGACGTTCGGGGTGAAACGTGTTTGGGTGAATCAGGAAGTTGGTTCGCCTCAAATACTGCTCTGTCCCGCCTCTTGTTTTGTTTTCGCCTGTTTGTCTCCGTCGTTCAAACCTCACATCCCTCTTAACTCAGTCCTCCCACCAACAAGCTGCAAAAATCTACACATCTGTAATCTGTAACTAAGATGGCAAAAACAAAAACAGCCCTAATTCAAAATAAGAAAAGTCCTGTGAGGACTCCAGACTACATGCACTTGCTGTTTCCTTGGATACAACATTATAAAAGGACGGCATATCCCCTGCCCCACCCAAATTTTATTTAATTTCTTTTTGTATATGTATAAACTATACTCTGTGTGTGCCTCACTTCTGTGTGAAACTCAAAAAGATGAAACAAAACAAAAAAGATGACATAAGCATTACAGAGAGTTTAAAAAAAAAAACTTAAAAAAAAACAGTATGTTGGTGGAATTCTGGTCATGTCATTTAAGTTGCCTGTTATTTCTTGTAGCCAACTATTGAAAATAACAGGATTCAAGAATACAATTTACAATGTTCTAGCTCTAGACCGGTGTAGCACATGTGTGACTGTATTAATTTATGAAACCAAAATGGTAACTGTGAATTATGTATTTCTTTGTGCATTTTTTTTTTTAAACAGGGGAGACGGTTGTCGGGACACAGCAGCAGCTGATGTCTGAAAAAAAAAAAAAAAAGTCTTTGTTTTTGGTGGAATTTAATGGAAACAAGAATGTGTTTCCAAAAAAGAGAAAAAAATGACAAAAAAAATGAAGAAAAAAAAACCGAAAAAATATATGAATATATTTTTTTTCTTAAGCAATACATTTCAGTGTGACTTGTGATAGAACATTTTTCTTTTTTTAGGTAATAAATAAAAAAACAAAATGAGTACATCAGGTTGTCTCTGTGAGTATTTATTACAAAGCCACTCAATGTTATTGTGTTAAAGTGAGAGAATCTATTTCAGTGGGTAACATGATATGAAAAGTGTATAAAATATGCCTTAGAATTGCATTGATAAGATATTACCTTACCTTAAATATCCAGCGCTCATGTAATGGCACTTTGATACAGTTCCAGCTCTACTTTATTTTCCATTAACATTGTACCTCCATTTTTCAGTGTGCTGAATCATTAGATTCACTTATTTAAAAAGACGAGTTCAGCACTTCCTGCATGACTAGAGACTCTGACTAATATATAAATATTAACTCATCAGAAGTCTGTTGGCGTTCCATTATAGTATCGGCTCAGCTCACTGTGAACCTCGCAAGAGCAGGTACTGAAAAAGCACTAAGTGACCAGGTACGATCACGAATGGAAAAGCAAAGAAAAACGAGTAGAGTCGAGGCGAGTCGTGCTAGAACTACATAGTGGAAAAGTGCCATGAGTCGAGATTGGAGTGAACCATCTGAGCAGGTTGAGGGTGTAACATGAATGAGTTACTTTACTAAACTGGTCCTGAGGCAATTGTATTTTTCCCATTGAAAGTGTTTTCTCATTTTCCCATCCCACTTAATAGGTCGCCAGTGTATCACAGGGCCAGCATGATCTGATACAATCCAATTTAGTAAAGTCATTCATTCATCTACCACTTTATCCTTAACATGAGGGTCACGCAAGGGCGCTGGTGCCAAACCATCACAGGCCCACATAGAGACTATAACAGCCTTACACTGTCACACTCACATTCAATTTAGAAACTCTGATTTGCCTATGTTTGTGGACTGTGGGAGAGAACCCACACACACACACACACACACACACACACACGGGGAGAACATGCAAACTCCATGCAGAAAGGCTCTTGTGCAGACTGGTCGCAGAACTGGGTTTTCTTAGGAGTCAGGAGTGCTAACCCCGGCACCAACCGCGTGGCCCTCCAATTTAGTTGTACAGCACATTTAAAACAACACAATTGACCAAAGTGCTGTACAGTAATAAAGCAAAACAACCCATCACATTCACATCTGAGCAATCAAGAGATTCTAATTCATCTATACCAAATCTGCAGGTGGGAAATTGAAGTCAAAGAGTGTCCTGGTGAAATGACGTCAGGTACTTCAATATTTCACTTTGTGCCTATTGTACAAGCCTGATATATTGCTGGGTTGCTTCAGTTGGTCAAGTCTAGCGTCAGCACACAACAGCTGAGATCAGCTGACCCCTAAATTTACTTAATGCACCAGGTTTTTCTGGCATTTTCCATCAAGACAATGCAAGGATTCCACAACTGGAAACAGTAGCTCAGGGAGCATGAGTTTTCATTTTCACACATGGGTGAGTCAGCAGAGAATCTTAGGTATGTGCTACTCTAGAACATCTTGCATGTAGAACAACACTGCATACACAGTGCCATGACGAGTGATTGCTGTAATCCAGCTTAAATTGGCAGGGCATACTGTATATCCACATTCAAGTTCAGGTATCCGTTTTCAACCTTCGGGGGACAAGTTTCGACTCGGTTAAACCAGATAGACACTTCTGAAAAGACCCGCAGACCAAGGATTTGTGTATGTGTGTGGGTGTGCAGGTGGGGGGTTGTTAATAGAGGGCAAGCGGTTCAGTGAGCAAGCCAGCCGAAATGCTCTCCACATCTGCTCAAGACGACACGCGATACGAGAGGGGAGCGACAGACTGGAGATGGAGAAAGAGCCGCAGCTCATGTGATGCCCGCGTCCTGACACATGCACTTGCAGTGAAAAGGTGTTTTTTTTGAAGCAGCTCTTGAAGCTCGGGCGCTCTTGTATCCAGCGAGGCTGACAAAAGAGCTCGAGTCAGAGCATCACGAGGCAGCTCAGCACATGAAAGGACCGCGCCGCTTGTATGTCAGAGAACACAAAACACATGCTGAGTGGAGCCGCATGTTTGACAGCCGCAGTCGTCATTTCACGCGTGATTACGAGGGAAAAAAAAAGTCTCCTTTGCAGACCAATTACACAGAATTACGACGTTTCTTTTGAAAGGAAAACCTTGTATTGAATGCTTAAAAATGGTCAGTTTTAAAAGCCATACGTGCTTGAGCCAGAGAGGCCAGGTGCCTCACGTTGTTCACACTTTCAGGCTGATAATGGCCAACGACAAGAAATGTGTCCTTTGCCACCTCCTTCCTCTTTCTGTAGGGACGATTCCGGTAACGAAAGCCTCCTACTCAGTGGCCTCCTGCAAGTAAGCAAATACTCCTCCTCTCTGTCCGTGGCCTGTGGTGAACGCAGGGCCGGCAAAGTGCGATCGGGGAAGACTGATGAAAGGAGAATGTCACAGAGAGAGATGCTCATTCATTGATTAGTCAATAGGCGATGGGTCATGTGTGTCACCTAAACCACATAGACAGATAAAGGTAAATTGTAAATAATGATTTACTAGGGTGAACCTTTGACTCTGACTATGTTTAATCAGCCTAAACTGAAACGTGGAGCTAAAATATTCTGTCACCCCTTAAAAGTGCTTTTTGAGGGTTAAGACTTAGGGTTAGGGTAATAGTTAAGGGTTAAACATTGCGTTGTGATAGTTAAGGTTAGGATAAAGGGGCTAGGGAATGCATTATATCTATGAGTGTCCTTGATGACACGCAAGAAACCGACCTCTGCCCGAGAACACATTCAAAGTGACCAAACCACGCACGACTAATTCAGATTTCAGTCTCTTCTCAGTGTTACATTCGACTGCTTAAAACGCGCACGTCGAGTGCAGCTGCACTAATAGATTCTCAAGGCTTCCAGTCATACTGCAACTATCACGAGCCTCTTCTCAGAAGTCGCTGCCTATTTCTGACTGCGTCTGACTGTCAGCCCCAGCCTCCACACATGTCTGCTGCCGCTTTCTTGCAAGCTTGCGTTCTATGGATGTAACTGACTTTTAAGACCGAGAAGAACTGAAAGAGCGAGAGAGGGAGAAACACACAGAGTGTGTGTGTGTGAGGTGTGTGTGTGTGAGAGAGAGAGAGAGAGAGAGCGGCTCAGCTGCCACCGCAAACTGAAACCCTGTGGCTCTGGGATTGAGAGGAGTTCCACAGAGTTGGGGTTTCACACGTCTCTGTGTGATCTAAGATAAGACGTGCTCAGCTGTATCCTCCCTTCACTTACACACACACACACACACTCAACGGAAAATATCCCAGAATGTCAACACTGCACAAGTACCGTAGACCTTCTTGTCATTCTGAAAGTTCACAGCATGGGGCATGGGCTGCAAGTGTTGAACGCCTCAAAACCCCTGAAAGACAGGACGTTTTCGTTTAAAGACGTTGACACAAAAGACAAATGTATTTACTGTAATGCAGATGCTTGGGTGTATTTTCCCAGTATTGTTCTACGCTTCAGTTCTGCTCTATTAGAAATAGCAGAAAATGAAAAAAATGTCTATTACTCTTCAACATTTTGCCAGTAGAACTTTCTGAAACTAAGCGAGGAAAGAAAAAGAGGAAAATCAGCTTCTTGTTAACACCTGTAGTCACGTGATATAAGGTTTTAGGTTTTTCCTCTAAATGAGAACAATATTTATAAAGATTGACATCATTCTTTAGCAAATCAGAAGACTACAGCCATGTTTTATATATATAGTCCTTGAAAACCTTCAGTTGAAGAGAAAACACCTTGGTCTAAAAATGACACGGCTGCTGCTTGCAGACATTCAGTTCCTATTAAAACATTTTGCCATGATACACTTCCTCTGGGGCCACACGGTAGTGTAGTGGTTAGCACTCTCGCCTCTCGAGCCCCGGTTGGAACAAGGGCCTTTCTGCATGGAGTTTGGTTCTCTCCGGGTTCTCCGGCTTCCTCCCATAGTCCAAAAACATGCAATGTGGGGCTTAGGTGAATTGGACACTCTAAATTGACCATAGGGGTGAGTGTGAGAGTGAATGGTTGTTTGTCTCTAGCTGCGATGGACTGGCGAACTGTCCAGGGTGTAACCCCGCCTATCGCCCGATGTAGCTGAGATTGGCGCAGCACCCCGCGCGACCCTCTGGTGGAGGATAAAGCGGTTAGATGCTGACTGACTGACACTTCCTCTCTTTGACTACGTGCATTTATCTTTTTACATAAGGACCACAAACAGCCTATTTTCCCTGATGAAAGTCTGTAATCTGCAACAGAGAGTGACGGAGCGAACACACTGAGAGAATGCATTTTCTTCAGGCACAAGAACTCCAGCCTTACTTAATCTTCTCCTCTAAAAGGCCCAGCGCTGCTCGCATTGGTCACCTTGTTGTCTGTTCTTGTTTGTGCCCCGCACTGTCGGATGAGAGGAATCGCTTTCTGTTTGAAACATTACCTGATGGATATTTATGCAGCTGTGAGGCTGTGAAGAGAACCTTTAATCTTTTTTCAGGGCTCCTCTCTCACACACACACACACTGGACAAGGCAGACAAGTGAACTCACACATACACATATCAGACTCGGAGGTGTTCAGCTGTCTATCCCCATCAGTGAGGAGCCGACCTCGGGGCCTGAACTTGTGACCTGGGGGGGGGTAATGGCACAGAGGTCATGGTTAAAATAAACCCTGGAAACTGGGTAAACAGGATGTGTACAACCACCCCGGACATATGGCACACACTAATCAAAAACCACTGAGCTGGGAGAAAAACAAGTGGAAACCTTCTCCATGGAAGCTTCTAGGGCTCAGTATTTGTTTTAAAAAAAAAAAACAATAACAAAAAAAACACTCTTGTACTGTTAGTATAAATGGATCAAGCTGCTTAGCAACAAAATCAGCTCCTGGAGCTCAGGGAAAATGTTTTCTCATCAAATGTAATTTGTTTTGGGACCGAGCGGAGGAAGAGTGGGTGGTTCACGAACAAGAAGGTCAGTGGTTCGATCCCCGGCTCCTCCAGTGTCCTGGGTCGAGACGCTGAACCCCAAAATATATCCATGCAAATGCAGTCCAGACAACCTCAGCGTACCGGGGAGGACTGAAGAAGTACGTGAATTTACACATTGACAGTGTTTGAAATGTGTTCTGGTCTATAAGTAATTAAGGTTACTCCCATTCTCCTTATTTGTTTGTGCTTTTACAGTGGTTTCTTTTTCCTTTTTTAATTTTCTGATATCACATTTCATGTCATATCACTGGCTCTCTCTTGTTGTTTCAGAGCCTGCCCTCCATGCAATCATTTCATTGCCCTCACCTGTTGTTCCACACCCATTCCCCTCACCTGCAGCTCATTAGTTCCCCTGTATAAATCACGCTGTCTCCGGCTGTTATTCTCGTACGTGTCCTCATCTGTCCTGTTTCCCATTTTGACCGTGGATTCTGGTCTGCAGAAACCTCTAGTACCTTAACCCTGTGACCAAGTAAGCCTGTGGGTTCTTCTCTTCCACTACAATTGTCATTTTGTGGCTGTCTCTCTCTTTGTGTGTACACCTGCACTCTCTCTCTCTCTCTCTCCCCCTCAGTGTGTGTTGCTGTTCCTTACAAATTTAGCGCATGGGAGGTTTTACGCAACTGTCATATGTCAAATGCTCTTTTTGGTCGGGGTCCCCCACCTGTCTCTTCTCTCTTCTGAGAGAAAGATCATGCACCTTTCAGCAGTTGCTCCAGTGACCTTCAGCAGCTGTGGGGGTGAAATTGACTGAGCTTCCTCCACCTCATCCTTGTTCTTTTTCTGTATCTCACCCTTTCTCATGTATTTACAGATAAAAGCAGCCCTATCACACGCTCACAGTCAGCTTTCTTTTCCTTTGCTTTGCATGAGAAGAACTGAAGTTAAAACATCAAGTAGTATAGTCAGGGTTCCCCATTTCCCCCCTCACATGATCCTTGTGAGAGTAACAGTCCTGTGCAGACCCAGACCCAGACCCAGACTTGATTTGAAATGATTTCACCGCTGAATTCTTAATATTACAAGTTAATATTAATTCACAAGATGTCAAAATCAAATGTTGTCTTCTAACTTCTGATCACTGATGTGTAACATGGCCCGGGTCAGGTTCTCAGGTCCTCTTTGTTATAATGAACACATTAGGGACCTGCAGTAATAACACTTATTCTCCCCATGTGCAAGAAATGTCCTCATCTCTGTGTGAGCATTATTATAACCAGCTAGAGTGACAGTCACATGACTCCTCTTGATTCCTGGACAGGAGTCACGCAGGAAATGTGAGACCCAGAGACTTCCCACATTTATGAGACATCTGTTTTACTACTTTAATGGCAGCGCGTTTGACGCGCGAGGGGCGGGAATGCAAAAGTCATACGTCTGAATAAAAGGAGGGGACAGTGTCAAATCAGTTCGTCCTCAGCTGTCCACTGCACATTTTTACTGACCACTCAGTGTACCAAGTACAGTACAGAGAGTTTTTACACTTCTGTGTAACATTCAAATACTGTATATCACAGCAGAAGAGGCCTGGTGACAAAAAAACACCCTGTCTAATACTCATATAATATATATAATATATATATATTATATAATATACTAATAATATTCAGTTCTCCAGAACCTCACCTACTGTAACTTACAGTCACTTAGTTTAGACCCGTGGCTGCGAGCGGTGCAGTGTGGCTGCTCTATGCTGACCACGTTTCCTACACAAATGATAGTATTTCTCATTCTAAGCACTCCGAGAAAAGGGCGGGGCAGTGGTCTGAATGTCCTCTAGTAGGTTTTCATGACAGCAAGGGCTGCCAGGGCTCGAGGGCAAAGAGGGGAAGGAAGGGACACAGAGGAGGAATGAGAGAGTGGTTCAGGGAGCGGCACATTTTGTCATCTTCCTCGCTGCCATCTGCACTCTCCTCCTCGATCCCTCTTGCTCCACTTATTCAGTCACCCTTCTATACCATCCACCCTTGGCCCCTATTAGTAAATTTGGCGCTATGAGTTATGGAATGGCTTTACACTGTGCTGAAACAGCTGAGGTCATGGAAACAGACAGCGTGCATGCAGTCCCGTGTGCTGAATGTAAATGAGTTGGCCTTTCTCCAGCTGGGAGCCGATCGTGATCTTGTCTGTTGCTCCCTCTGATTCGCAAAGCAGGGACCCTGCTAATCAGCCTGTAAGACAGAAGAAGAAGAAGAAGAAGAAGACGAAGAATATGATCCTTCCCTAACAAGGATGCGGTTTTTTGAAGATCTCTCAGTCTGTCTTCCTTCCACCCCTCTATTTTTACCCAGCAGAACATGTAGTTAGGATGCACTGCTTGTACGCGTGGGTTTCACGTAGTTTCCACTGAGAGAAGGTGCATTTTATGCCTCCTCCAAAGAGAGCAATTGCATGAGGGATAGAAGAAATGGCACAACGGGGAGATGAGCTCTACAAATGCTTGTTTGTAAGACACAATCTTGTTAGCAACAGGAAAATAGATTGCTCGCATGCTGTGTGGAGCAGTGTAATGTTGTGTAGCCTTGGCGTAATTAACATTAAGATCAAATAACAGACTCCAATCTAAACTAAACTGCTTTATATATTATCCTTTGTTCAGTAGTCCAATGAAATCCCATGTGGACTAGTGTAGAGTGCACATTTACGTTCCATGTAGCTGCAGGAAAACAGGCTCAGTGTTGCATGTGTGTATAGTGTTAATGGTGCTTTTGACTTTGGGGGAAGCCCTGTGCCCATTGTTCAGAAAACCCCATATATGGTAATGTAAACACTGCACTTTAAAAACTCCTCTGGAGCGTGCAGACAAAACTGAATGAACACAGGAAGACCCACTCTGGCAGGAAGCGGCAGCTGCTGCCATGGTAACCGACTGAAACCCAAAAGCAGCGAGGGAGGCGTTTCGCAGCGTTCTGACGTCATTTCTTGTACGCCACATCTGAAAGGCAGTCACGCTCACAGATGCAAATAAATAAGTGAATTTAAGCGGGGACTTTTTGCATGTGCACAGAGAAACACGACTCGAGACTTGACAAATGATTGTGTCAGCACTGTCCTTTTCAAGAAAGTCACTGGGATGTAAAAATCCCCAGATGCTCAACAGTATCAAGGGCAATGACTTAAAAGCCGCAGCGGCAGCATTAACGGTAATAACACAAACGATCAAAAGTGTAACTAATGAATATGTTTATGCACGTTATGTGTTATTATTTTCTGCGCTGCCTTTGTGTCTGCTGTTAGCAGGATTATGCAAAAACAACGACATTGGTATCTTGATAGGAGAGTTAAGTATGGCACAAGGAAACCATTAACTTCATTAACTTAGGTTAATGGGTTTCTTTAAAACTGGGGTCTATAGTGCTACATCCATATTTAAAAAATAAATAAAAATTGACAGAAGTTTGGGCATGCCCAGTGTATGCTTATATACATAATATACATTTTAGTGTAACTTTAACAGTGTACACTCATAGATTTCCTTATCACCAGCTGGATGGTGCTATAGATGGTACTTTTATTACTCACCATTTTGTCTCCTTTAGATTGAACAGTTGTTCCCACAAATATAACTAAAGTCCAGTAAACACTCACTTTTCTACCTCATCCCCCCTCTAATTAAAAACTATGCATCTGTCCACATTTATCCAGGTCAACAACAGTCCCCTCGCTCATTAGCCACAGTCTTATCCTTTGTAATTTGCTTCTTAATGCTGCCGCTGCTTTATATTAAAACTGTGGTTTAAAGAAAGGTGGCGCTGAGGCGGGGGTTTCAGATTTCATTTGGCCCCAAAGGCTCAATCCGTAGACAACAAGAGTCATTAAAAAGGGACACAAAGGGAGTTGTACGCGTGTCCATGTAGCCCCCTTATATGCAGTCTGTTCATTGCCGGAATATCGAACACACCCCATTCATTCTGTTCCCTGAATGAATAAAAGGCACAAACTCATAATGGGGGGGGGGGTTGTTATTCCAACCATGTGACAGCAGCAGTGCTTTCTATATAAAAGGCAAAAGTGGAACAATCTGAGACGCAGTGATGCTGTTGTTGTCACATGTCATGCTTCTGATTCCACAGCGTTATTCACAGTGTGTTTGGTTTTCATGTAAAACGTGCAACAACAGCACAGACAACAAAGTGGGGATCTCTCCATACAGAGAGTCTTGTGCGTTGACAGTGCGTTGGTGTGGGGGGTTTACAGTGAATGAGACACATGTGAGGGAGTGGGAGAGCTTCGAGGAGGTGGAGGTGCAGACTGGGGAGATGGGGTAAGCCCCCGAGCCCATTTCACTCTTCCTGTGTCACATGGTATGGGAGGTTCACCTTTACAAACAATATCACCTACGAACAAACATCTGTGTTTTGGCCCCATTTATCCACTCAGATTTGTTCCGCACCTGCTTCGCCCCACCTCCACAGTCCTTTTCCCTCCAGCACTCTGAAAGGACAGGGACAGGTGCTGCTGCCTCATGGGTTTTAAGCTCCTCCGAAACTTCCACTCATTAGCCCCTTGGACGCCCCACGTGCACACAGACACACACACAGACACACATACGGGTTTGTACAGCTATTCTTCTTAGGACACTGATTTGATTTCTATTCAGTTGGACAGCCTAAACAAACCCTTAACCCTAACCTTAACCTAACCACCATTCAAATCTTAGCCCTAAACTTAAATGGAAATGAGGTTCTGGCTCATTCGTACCAGGTTCAGGTCTCTGTGAGGACTACAAGTCCTGACAAGGTCAGTGATTATGCCAGAAAAGAGGTGAAAGAAGGTACAAATACAAGTATACACACACAGTGATGAGAACTCTGGAATGCCTTTCCGCGCCTGTCACTGGTGATTTATGTTTGAAAATCTCTCAGAAGACGCGTACGTTGAAACATCTGTCTGTGGGATTCTGAGAAGTCAGCAGTTGTGTTTGCCAAATTGTGCTTTTGTTGGAACCATTTTTTTCGCCCAATCTGTTGGTTCAGAACACGGCACTATTGCAGACGTGCGCTGAAGTCATTCTGGAATAGTTTGGAGAGCTCCACGTACAGTATGTGTGAGACAGCAAATGTCCAACGTCTCCCGCCAGCTCCCTAATCACATTTACAGATGTCCGAGTGAGCTCATGTAAAAACACAGCGGGATCATTTACAACGAGTGAACGGCAGGTGTTCTGCCCCCTGCATGTTTAAGCCAGACTCCGCCCCTTATTTGAATATCCTGGACTATATATATATATATCCCAATAGAGTCCAACTATGATGTCATTATGGATTTAGATACTATCACTTAACAGTTAAGGTGATTTTATTATTTTCTATATGGTAATTGTAATCTGACTGGCTGACACCTGCACTGGAATATTTGCATAAAGTGATTTGATTGGCAGACGCCAATCAAACTGATGCTTGGAAAAGACAGAATATTTCTCAACTTCTTATAGTGAATGATATTTCATTTGACGCCTCCACTGTTTACGTGTGAGTCCAATACCCATTTACTATATTCTTAGACATATACTGTAGGTATGGTGGCCTGGAAGTGCAAACCATTATTACGAAACGTGAAACACGTTCACGAACCCTAAAGCACATTAAAAAAAGCCCCAATTCATACAGACATTTTTTCAACCTGGCTTTCAAAATAAGAGCCACTGACTTTGTCTTTTTTTACTACTTCACATATTAAACATTTGCCATAACGTTTACTGTATTAGTTCATTAAATACAATAAAATACACATTTTAATGCCATTGCACAAGCCCCTTGTCTTGGCACTTTATATGTTAAATATTATGTGTCTTACTGTCAAAAAAAAACCAAGAATGGACTGTTCACTTTGTCACTTCCGGGTCACTCGCAGCATTTGGTACATTCCCTTTCCGTATATAGGACTGCAATTCTGGGAGTGGGGCAAGTTAAAATAGTGTCCCGTCATTTTTATTTATTTATTTATTAATGGGGTAATGTATCCGTCAGCTCTGTGTGGTAACAACAGATCCGTGAGTGACACATCACCAGCCGTGCGATGGATACCACTGAGTGTGATCCAATTGTTCACGGTGGGATCAGTGGATCATTCAGTAGCCTCCTGCTATGCTGCTCCCCCTCTCCTTCCTACAAAACAGTGTGGGGCTTCTGGTACAATGGAGGGGGCCGTGATCAATAAGGATTTTGTGTGTTTGATTGTCTGTGTATGTGTGTGTGTGTGTGTCTGCAGTGTTTTTCGGTGTCTGTTTCCCAGTCTGTGAGTATTAAAGTGATCTGAGGAGGGGGAATGGGGGAAGTGAGGTGTCTTAGTTCACTGCTATGGTTGTGACTGATAGGGCAGCGGGCCCCCCCATGTGTGTGTGTGGGCCCAGGGGACCGTCTCTGTATTGGCGGACTCTGTAGAGAGGCTTTCTGTTCCTCCATCGATCCCAACATGTCAATTAGACAGACTCAAATAAATGTGCCCTCTACCTCAGCAGGCCGGGCATATGCAGAGCCTCCCATGTAAACGACACCCACACATCAGCCCCCGTGTCACCGGAGCCGGGCCGATACCAAAGGGCCTTCATGGGTTGGAATCGAGTGAGAGCTTTTCCACTGCACAGATTGTTTTTCATTCTGACGCTGGCCTTTGCCCGTGCTCGTGATGTAGGTGAGTTTCCAACCAACTGCGGGTGATTCAAATTAAAACACAGGCGCCCGGAGCCTTTTTGTTTTTTTAAATTCGCAGAATAAAAACATGAACCAGAGGGTTTTTTGGATAGAAAAAAAGTGCAAAAAGGTTTTGCTGCAAGGGAGGAGGTATTTTTGTCAGAGTAACCTTTCAGTGTGATTAGCTGAACATGAAGTTCTTTGTGACTCAAACACTAACTTTGGTAACAATATAGAGCAAAATTGATCGTTTACATTTAAAGCAAAGGTTTGACATATCATATCAATATCTATCCCGAGCCCGTAGGCAGTTTTTTTAACTTAGCCTGAAAATTGGAAACAGGGAAAATGACTCACAACATCCAGCACTTGTACAACTCGTGATTTACACTAATTTTGTGTTCATTGTTTGTTCATTATGTCCAAATATCAAAGTGTACACACAACAGGATTATATGAAACATTGGGAACTGCCCAGAATGAGTCCAGCAAATGAGATGTTATGTGTCAGTCAGAGCTTTAGGTGGATTTAAGTATCAACAGAGCCAGACCGGTGTTTCCAGTCTTCATGCTAAACTAAAATAAACCTGCTAAAAAATTACAATTAACTCCCTTTGTCTTAGTTTTTGTCTCTGTTGTTGTTGTTTTTTTTGTGTGTGGCATCAGGAATGCACTGTAAACAACCGGCGTGGTGGAGCAAAAATGCACAAACAGAAAGTCCCGTGTTACAGTGGCCACTTTTATGTCTTCAGTGTTCAGTTGCGACTCAGTTCACACCATGAGGTGCAGCCTCTATGACTAGGTCAGCCTAAGTCATACCCTCCATGTTGTGTGTCTGCAAAAATCCGCGCCCGCGTCAGTCTTTGCCTCCATTTGTGTGTCCTTGTGTTCTTTGAGCGATCAGTTGCACAGGTGTGGGCGCTTGTGAACCACCTTGCATCTCCAAGCAAGTTTCCATGGTTACTGTCTTCTTCTTCATTGTCTCTTTTGACCGCAAATAAAATAATCAGCTGGACCAGAAACTGTTCTGCCTACAGGGAGCATGTGGAGTCAGTTTGCATGGTCACATGGATCATAACAGACCTTTGACCTAAGGATGTTTATTTTTATCCTTTTAAAAATCAAAGAATTCTTATAATTATTATAAATACATTAGTCACTATCAGATCCATTTGACCTGATAAAGATTGCTCATCCTTTCTCGTTGCAGATAAAAAAGAGAATAAAAATGTTGTCAGTCTTCTCCAACTTTCCACCACAACAACACATTTGGATTTGAACACACACACATAAATGCACACGCAGACACAAGCAGAGCCTGGATGACACCATAAGACTGACTGCGTCCAAACAAGCCCGCATTATAGAGGCCGATTGCGGGAGAAGCCTCTTGAAGATAATGACGGGGAGAAGTGTGTGACCCCCTGACAGATGGTGATAAACGATACCACCTCCATCTCTTCCCCTCTCTCCATCCCACATTCCCTCCTCTCCATCACTCCTCTAAACCCAACTCTTCACGCCTCCTTCCCTTGAGCAGACACCGCTGTGAGAGGCCGGCCCACCCCCGGTCCCACCCCCTACTCTCTGCCCGCTCCTACTGATCACCGGGATTTACTGTGCACTCGTCCACAGTTCTCAGCCGGTCACACACGCCCTCGGGATCGATCCAGGTCGAATTCAATTTGTAAGATATTATGTATTGATCCATGTGCTGTGTCCTGCCCCCCCCCACACCCACACCCTCAGTGAAACCCTGGCAGGCGCTCATTGACCCAAATGCACGATTCCTTGGATCATCCTCATCATCACACAAGTGTGGCAGTCTGAGCTAGTATTAGGGTTGCTGGCCTAAGGCCGATCGAGGTGACCCTCCATTAAATCTGCCGCGCGACACCTTGTACACACCTAGCATCTGCTTCAGATGATGGCACAGCTTAGGCTTATGTTATGTTATGTAATGTTTGCATGAATTGGCCCTAGTTTCTTATTTTCTATCTATTTATTTATCTTCATTTGCCTCTTTTCTGCATGTGTTTTCATGCAGTGGAGATGCTCCCACGAAAGCTCACATGCTGCCGTTTAGCTTCGCCAACAGGCTCTAAATCTTTCAGATCAATAGCTGTTCTGTAGTCTCTCCATCAAACCCACTAGTAAATAATTCAAATGAGATAGTTAAGCCCCTTAGAATATAAATTATGGAAAAGAAATCCTCGTTGTGATTTGGATGTGCGATTTACGGGCATAACAGTCGCCGTGGTGAACCGAGGGGGAAACAGGAATCAATGGTTAAATCAGCGGCATTTAAATCAATGGCCGCTTTGCCTGGATAAATTAGGGCTTTTATGACTTTTCTATCACATTAACATCAAATATTCAAGAGGCACCAGATCACTTACCCATTAGGTAGATCGCGGTATGACTGTGTCGTCAAAATAAACAACGACTGCACATTCAACTCAGATTGTGCTGCATGTATGGTGGTGACGCATAAACAGAAGAGCTCAGGTCAAGCATGGCGGCCACAGATAAGGGAAATAAGGTCACAGACTAACAGGGGAGAACGCGCTACGCCAAGGTGAGCAATGGCTATGACATTTCACAAACTAGGCTAATTCCCCAGAAATTTTAGAAAGGGCACGTTGCACATTATTGCATCACGATCGCGATCATGTTCGAGGCGTATCAGGGTCACTCTTTTTCTCTCCCGTCGTTTTTCTCTTTTCTCTTTTCCTCTTCTCTGCCCGAAAAAGAGACATAATCCACCACAACAAGCACGCACCTCTATTACCACACCTCATGCTGTGCACTCTGAAATAAAGCTGGATCCGTGGATATATACTGAAACTACTGAGTGGAACAAAGCAGGAATCTCCCGGTGGACAAATGCGAGTCAAATTCTTATCTCTGCCAGACGTCGCACAGACATCCTTGGTCTCAAAATGGAGGACACGAGGGACCATTGCGAGTGCACATGTGGACTTAAATGGGGAGCAATGCCTCCATGTGTGTATGTGGATGCGATTAAGAGAGAGAGAGTGTAGGAGTTTCCTCGTCAGCATGTGGGATTCCCTCTGTTTACCCCTCCACTTCCTGTCCCAGCAAGGACGCATGAAACACTCTCCAACTCCCCTGGCAGGAAACACGAGCCCGCTCTGCTTTGTGACTCATCGTGACCTTCAAGCCAAACTCTTGTCACATGACAGTGAACGGAGAAACCCATGGGGCAAATTTAAATGAATACAAACATTGTGTTTGTACTTTAAGTGTTTTTTTTGCAATATTGCTTTAAGGGTAAATTTAGCCACTGAGCTAAAGTCGTAATATTTTTATATATAAAAAAAAACATCGGTGGCAGTAGTTCTGAGTCAACTTTTCATTTATGGCTTTTAGTTTTCTACCCTCTTATGAGCAGAAGAAGCGCTGGGATCTACCATGTCATATTCAGATAAATAGTAGCATTATGCTACACTGTAATTTCGCCAGGAAGATTCTGAGACTGTGATGAGAGGATTATTGAGTCCTCAGATCCGTCTCAGCTCACTCTTCAGCCCGGGATTACCGAGCGACTCCACCTCCGTCAGGAAACACCGTAGCCAGGTGGAGCCGCGAGTTGTACAGTGCAATATAAGTGTAATATTAACTTCACATATGCCTTTGATAGATGACGCTGAAGGAGAAACTTTAGGTGGAGTGAATCAGCCGCCGTATTTGGATCCACTTCAAACGTCCTCCGTGATTCAGCTGCAGATCTGAACACATGGCAGAATGTGGATTTATAACAACAGGGAGCTGGGGAACCTGAAATGATGCTTTCATCAAATCTTATAGAAATGTGAGAAGAGTTCACTTGTTCACCACAATGAGCACAGAAATAGCAAGAGCACTGACTGACTTATAACGGTTATGGCCACAGGCAACTTCAATGTGTGCGGCTCATTAATGAAAAAGTGTCTGTTCAACATCAGCGTTTGTAGTTCCATTGAAATGTAATTTCTCACTCGTTTCCTGTTATTCGTTCCAAAAAGGTACTCCCATAGGAAGTTAGTATATTTAGGCTATATTACTTGTGATATTACCTCTCAGTAGTGCCCCCACTTTGGTAATTTAACACTCATTTAGTCTTCATTAAAAACTGAAATAACCTGCTTTAATCAAAGCAAATAGTAATTTCACTCTAATCTCTGAAGGCAGTGTCTTGATTGGATTATTACAAAATCCCTTACTGACCGAAACCAGCGAACTGTTGCGTCAGAATTAACTACAGCTGACTGAGCGATGAGTGGCTGGTGTTTCTCTTTGAGATGTCTGTCTTGGAAGTGTGCGCTTCCTTCCTTTTCCTCCCCTGTCTCTGGTGTCATGGGCCAACAGGCGGAGACAGGACCGGCTGACTGTGAGGCTGGACTACATCAAACACAACACCAGACACTCTGCAGCCGGAAGACAGACAGGAACTGTGAAGCTCTGCTCGACTCTGTCGCTGTCTATCTTCAAAAAAGAAAGACAAGAAAAGAAAAGAAAAGAAAAGAAAAGAGAAAAACAACAACTGACCTATGGCGCAGTATAGATGAGGGTAGAGGGTGTTGAGCGGGCGGGAAGCGATGTACGCCATCACTCGGCCTGTTTTTTGTCAGCACGTTCTTCTGTTCCGTCTGAACTTTATGTTCAAGAGGAGAGAACATTTGAATCAGCAGCAGTATCCTCATTCATTCACACGCCTTTTTCTTAGTGTAGCGCGATTACGAAACACAGCAATTTTGTATTAAAGGGTTATTTTCAGGGGGGTGAAACTAAACTTTCCACTTGACCTGTGAATAATCAAGCAGCATAACAATAAAACCAGGTTCTTTCTGTCGTTTTCCCCCCTGCAGCTTTTTGACATTTACCAGAGTGGTCTTCTGATTTAATAACTTGTGAACGAAGGGGAAAAGAGAGGTAACGTGTGCACAGCATTGACAGCACGTGATCCATCCGTCATTCCATGTTTACGGCAGACATATGTAGAATAAATGAATGGATTACGTCCAAGAATAGAGGTTTTTTTTTTTTTTTAAAAAAAGCAGTTACTTTGGTTATTAAAGAATATCGATCGACGAATTGAGACACAAACTGTACATTTCAGACAGGAATCCGAACATGTCAAATGTGAACGATTGCAGGCACAATTTAAACCAGACCAAAGCTTAACGAAGACCTGAGAAAAGTAGCAAAAAGCTGGATCGGATCAGATCAGCCATAAGATGTCAGTCAGTCTGCACAGATTGTCTCAGCCAGTCTGGGGAGTATTGATCTCTCTGATTGATCTATGGCTCTGTCCATCTGCCTGATCTGGACCTTAATGCCACAGAGTACACAAGGAAAAAAGAAAACAGGTGGGGAGGGGAGGGAAGCATAGCAAAGGGAAGATAAAACAGATAAGAGCACAAATAGCATGGTACACCAGGAACTGAAGAGGCAGAGTAGGAGGGGATAGAGAGTCTAGCCAGTCTAGTCTGGACAGCTGGTGTTGATAGCTAATCTGCCCATTGCTGGCTCTTTCTGTAGAACATGAAACCCAGCAACCTGATAGCATGAATTAATAAATGAACAATTTCTTCTACAATGGGGGCCCCCCTGTTTCACTGGGGTTTCTTTACACAGACACAATACATACTTAGAGGGGCCCACAGGGGTGTTCATCCCCTCAAATACTAACTACCCAGTCCACTGGATGACTGAGAACCACTTGATCAAATAATGACACCAGGAGCTGATATCCTCGCTCGTGTAGCCATTGGAGTAATGCACAGTGTGGGATCTGTGAACAGCGTTTGGGAGGGAAGTGACTGCAGCTCCTCAGTTTCTGTTTCTTTTCTTGGTTATTTAGAGCAGGCCTAATAAGCAGCGTGGGCGGTGAATGAGGAACCATTAGTTCAATAGCTGAATGAAGCAGCCTTGTCTTGCTTCTTTGCCTTTCACCCACCGGCGATGGGAACACCTGCACACAGAGACACAGGGACAAGGGCACAGGGGAAAAGAGGAGTGTTGGTGTTAAAGGGTGGAAAGGTGAGAGGAGAGGGGAAAGAGTGAATGAATGAATGAAAGAAAGAAAGAATCGTGCCATTTTGTTTTCTTCTTCCTCCAGCTATTAGTGTTAGTGATACATCCTGGGATCTCTCCTCTGTGGCTCTTCCTAGGGTCTAAGAAAGGACAAGAGCGACTGTAAAACCCTTCGAGGCGAACTGTGTTTGTGAATGACTTGACTTGACAATTGATGCAGAGGCTCTGTAATGACACCTTTCCACCATACAGTTGTAGCATGGCTCAGTTTCTTCTTTTTTGTGCTTTTCCATTAGTGAAAGTACCTGGTACCTGGTACTTTTTTTGTGCCTGCTCTGGCGAGCAAGGACATTTCTAATATCGTAATATTTAACAGAGGAGTCTGGTGTGTTTAGTGACAGCACTGCTGACAGCCGGCGACCGTGAGCAGCATCACAACCCATTCAGCTGTACTTTACGTGCGCTGGGTAGCAGGAAGTACTGAACTAATCTTTGAAATGAACTGATTCTCATAATTCAGTACACTAGTTTGTGTGTTTGTGCCGCGTATAAACATCATGCACAGCATACATATGATGACTCCGCTCATGTTGGGGTGGTACTATAGTAACGGAACAACCCAAAGTGCCAAACGCAGTACACCGGTTGTGTTAAGAGCATTTGCACTGTTTTCCATCTTTAAGCTAAGCTCAGCAAACGGGGCAGTGACTGCAGTCGCCTCATGGAGCGATCACACACACATGTTCTCACCTCGTGCTCGCAACACGGGAGGTTTTGCACTTGACAGCTGCAACTGATGAGATTGATGGCGAAAGGTGAAAGGGAGAAGAGCAAAGATATTGTGGGTGCTGAGTGAGGCTGCGTCAGAGGACTGATGTACGGCGAGGCAGAAGCAGCTGGAGGGAGGTGGGGTGTGGGTGGCGGTTATAGGCTTGGCTGAGGTAAAGCCGGCAGAAAGGGCACAGAGGAAAGCGGAAAGAACAGAGAGAGAGAGAGAGAGAGAGAGAGAGAGAGAGACAGGGGAGCAGGAATGCAAGCTATGTGTTGATTATCAGAAAACACAGGGGCCGTCTGTTCCCTACCCTGCCCAGGCTTGGAGGCACAGGGCTGGGTCCCTGAGCAGGTGTGCAGGGTGGGTAAACAGGAAAAAAAGGAGGAGGGGCTGATACACAGTCATGGAGACAATAGTGGGAGTGAAAAGGAGAAGAAAAGACCAATTAAAGACAGACAGAGATATATAAAAAGAAGCTCTTGATGACATCATCGCCGCCAGCGATCGTTCGCCACCAGGATCAAACCAGAGGTCAGCACTGGTGGAGGAGAACGGCGCACAGGCTTGCTGGAAGCTATCCTGGTCATTAGTGTCTCTCGCGAAGGCTTAATAAAGAGCTCAGACACTGGTAGTCCGTATGCCTTCCAGCATTAGTCTGTATGGTTAGATGTCAATATAGAAATAGCAGTGTATCAGAGGGATCAATGAAAAGGAGAGGTGAGTATAACTGGAACACTGTGACCCTGCACTGACCTATCATCACCAGAACACACACACACACACACACACTGTCCACCCACTTGCTCCTCTCTCAAACACACACGCACACACACACACACACAGTTGACCTTTCACCCGATTGGTTTATTGTCACACACACATAGTTCTCATATTTCCTCATTTGTCTGTCTTGTGTTCGCGTTTGCCTTCAAATTCAAAGCTGCTTGGTTAAATAGTACTGTATATATACGTGTGTGTGTGTGTGTGTGTGTTGACTCATCGGCCACTTTATTAGGTACGCAGGACACCAAATTAAGTGCCAGTGTGTGGTCTTCTGCTGCAAGGACTGACATGTGCTTTCATGGTTATCTGCATACCATGTCTGTAACAACTGGTTCATTGAGTTACTGTTGCCTTTGTGTCTTCTTGAACCAGTCTGGTCATTCTCCGCAGCCACGTCACGTTCAATGTTAATTAAATCACATTTTGTCCCCATTCTGGCTAAATGCTGCCATGCAATTGGCTGATTAGATAACAAGCAGGTGAACAGGTGCAAAGTAACCAGAATGGAAAGCATAATAACATATTTTTGGTATTTTAATAAATGTCACTAAGACTGTTTTGCTCCTGTAGCTCATGAGTCATGATATGAAATCACAACTATGTTTGAAAAAAGGAGCATTTGTGTAGGCCAAACAACGTACGCACGACCAGCACATCTGTTAACCGTGCCCGAGCTAAGAATAAGACTCTGTTGTTTTTATCTTTCTGAGTATGTTAAGCTTTGAAAGGGCAAATAATTGGCTTGTGACTCTGCAGAGCAGCCTAATTAAGCAGAGATAAATCAGCAGAGACCAGCGTAGCCCTTCCTGTGTACATACAGTATGTGCACACATGCTACACAAATACACACACTGTCACTGGTGCCTTGTCAGCCACTGCAGCTTCTGGTAAAGAGCGCAGGCTGTGGGAGTGCAGGGACATTTCTCGCTCAGGGAAGTGGTTGTTTTTTGTGGTCTCGTTTTAGCTCCGCATGTTGAGAAATGGCCAAGCGCTGCTTTCATTTCGAGCTGAGAGGCTATAGCAATTACACGGCGCGCGTCACGTGACCGAGATGCACGGATTTTTACTGCACCGCCGAGGCCCTCCAAGGCTGATATGCCAAGAATGAAAAATAACGAGTCCACTCCTCCCCCTCCCCCCCACCGCCACTCTGACCCTCCCCTTGCCTTGCACGCACTCAAATAAACTCACTCACACACACACAAGCACACACTTATCTTGCCCTCTGAATGGCTTCCAGGCCCATATGTGCATGCAGCTCATCTGTGCATTTATCAGTCTCACACGATAATGAATATCTTGCTCTGGAATGAATGGATTCGCCAATAACACTCCAAATGTTCCTGGGCTAACATGGCCCCAGCCCGTAATGCTCTTATTGTTCTCAGTTGTGTTTGCTCTATTGAAATATAGATCAATATCCAGAGACAATAGATGACCAGCAGCATCAGATGAAAGCAACGAACACTCATTTAATTGGTTTGAGAGTTGTCATTAATCTACACCGGTGTGCGTGTGTGTGTGTGTGTGTGTGTGTGCTTTCTATTGTCTGTTTGTCTTCTTACTTTGTTTTAAAGTACTAGTCGATGTTTTCTCGCTTTCCCAAAGACAGGCAGAGCGTCTTTTTCTGGTCAAGGAGGACATTGATGAATTGCTGTGAGTCCAGCTGGAGAGGCACAATTAAGATTCCATCAGGATAAAGGTAGAGGTAAATTATTTACATTAACAAGCAGACTCAAACAAAAATCCCACCATAAACGGAGGAAAAAATGTACCTCTGGAAGCTGTAGGAGTTCTATAAATTGTTAGCGCTTTTAATTAATGAGCCAGGCAAGTGTGTGTGTGCCACACCCATGAGTGTTATGTGTTAGAAGACATGAAGAAATTAGACTGAATAAACTATTCAGCCTATTACCATAGGACCATTTCTCCAAGTCAGGGAAAAGCAAGTTTAAAATATTGTTATGTTATGTACATTTATGTCAGATTGGAAAATAGCAGACTGTGAATGAACTGAATATATAGCTGGTGTGAAATAGACAATCGACTATTTTTTTAGGACATGTCTCGCCGCAGAGCCTCTTTCCAAGTCCGTCCCAAAAACACCACAGTACCACAGGAACCAGGAGTGAGGTGAATCGTAACTGTAAAATATAATAATACATACTCTGGAACACATTGCCAACCGAAATCAGATTAATATCAGAAATAAAACTGTTTACAACAAAGGTTACGTGCTGACTAAAAGAAAACAGAGCTGTACCCATTAATTGTTTTTGGTGTACGATTTATTTGACAATTCTTATTGTGTGTAATCTAGTTCAGCTTGCAGTTATTACGTATATGCATTAGAGCTGAAACAATTACTCGATGAATCGATTATTAATCGATTACTTAATTAATCAAAAATTATTCCTTCCTCCCGGACCCTCTTTTTGGGGTCCCTGTTCGAAAATGAAATGCCCAAACTAAATAGAGTATATCTCTGCAATTACAAGCTCTATGTGAATTATCTATTATCGTTTCACTGTAGATACCACTGTGCCAGCGTAAATGCAGATGTAAATAAATGAATAAATAAATCACAATAAATGAAGGATTTTTTCCCCTCACCCAAATAAATATTGCATTTTAAAATAAATATCACCTTTAAAAATGTGCATTAGGAGCTTAAAAACTCACAGAAGTCATGTAACAACACGTGGACATTAGCTGTGCAAAGTCTAATGATGCTGAAGTGAAGCAGAGTGAAATTACAGAGATGCCGAGGGGACTGTAGTTTGGCACTATCTATGCCATTTAAGAATATAAAAAAATATTAAACCCATTTCATTTTATTTACATGTCACCATTGGTCTAATAAAAACTTGTTTTGAATTAAAAAAATAAAAAAATAATTTAAAAAATCAATATATTTGGGGCATTTTTCTCTGGAGCGTCAGAACTCTGAGCCTCAGCCTGTTCAGGGCCATAGCTCCAGGCTAGCATTGGCCAATCTGGGTGATTGACAGCTCGTTTTAATCCTCTAAACCAATAGAATCAAAACAATGGCCGTCTGGAGTGACCAATCAGACCAGGAACAGGCCCCAAAGCATGCTGGGAAGTCTAGTTCTCCGTTAGAAGCGGTTTGTTCCGGTGGAAACAGCTTGTTTAGCTCAACAACAAAGGTAAGACAACATTTCTGGTTGTATTTCTTGAAAGAGAGTTGTTATTTTGCTCTTATTTTGCGGCTGGATCCGTGAGTTTTGATCGTAGAGTGATATAAATGGTACAGTTGTAAACTGTGAAGTCTCTACTATCGAGCAGACATGTTGTTTTTTTTGTCAACATGACGGCGCTGATTCTCCAGTGCTGCTTTTAAATGTTTACACTAATTTGGTGTTTTCGGCTTGTGTTGGTTAGATTACTTGTCGTTTAGTCTGTGTTTGGTGAACAGAAGAATGTTTTTTATGAGTTTTTAGCCGAGTTTCGGAGCTTTCTGTGGGTATGCAGCATGTCAATATTGGTCAAGGGTAAAAGTGCCTTTGATAAGTGTGTGTTGTAGTGAGTTTTACTGCCCCTGTACCGGGGGCAGCCAGGAGGAAGTAAAACAAGATTTCTTTTTTTTTCAGCTTTTAAATGTGAATATTTTCTTAATTTCTTTACTGCATATACCAAAGAAATCACTAAAAGTGAATCATTTTGGTTTGTGGACAAAACAAGACATTTGAGAACCTCATTATTTCCAGGTTTGACAAACACTGGTAAACATTTTCTTACTGTTTTCTGACATTTTATTGACCAAACGATTACTCAATTAATTGTGAACATAATCGACAGATTGTTTGATTATGAAAATAGTCGTTAGTTGCAGGGACAAGAGTTGCAAACTAGCAATTGTTATTTTCTAAACTCCATGTACAGCACATCTGTTGCATTATTTGTATTGCAACTATGTTAACTGTGTTGTCCCTATTTAAATTCTATTCTATCAGGTAACAATCATAACTGAAGTTAAAATGAAAAGGTTATCCTGTGTATATACAGTAAATATACACGGACACATCACATTGGCTGCTGAGTCATACACATCACCATGCTGACTAAGAATAACTAACAAGTAAACAGGAGATGCAGTTTGAAAAACAGGTCTATCATTATACACTTCTCATCTAATTTTGAGTTGGCATTCAAGGGTGTATGACATGCGTGGAAATTAACTGAAGGCAACGACAAGTTCTGCTTTTCTGTCTGTGGTTATTATTTGACCATGTTATTATTAATATAATGGATTCATTTGTATGTGTCATTGAGTCAAAGTTATGATTCATTTCATGTTGCATGTTTTTTTTTTAAAGAAAAAATGGCAGAAGTGACAAAACTGGGACTGTTTTTATTTTCTTTTTTTGTTCATAAGAACGAGCCAAGCAAACTTGACGTATTTCAATCTGACTTCAAACATTTTGAGTACTGCCCAGGTGTTTATGTAGTTGGTGAAAAAAAAACCCCAAAACAATAGGTTTTGGGGTTTAGGTTATAGGTTATAGGTTGTGCTGAAAAAAAGGATATCATATATATATATGTATATATGTGTATACATATATATATATATATATATGTATATATGTGTATACATATATATATATATATATATATATATATATATATATATATATATATATATATATATATATATATACATATACATATACATATACATATATGTGTGTATATATATATGTGTATATACATATATACATATATACATGTATATATACATATACATATATAAATGTGACACCTTTCAGTTGACTAGATCCACTAGTTAAATGCTAACGTTGTGCTTTTCTGCAGTTTGTTTTGTGAAATGTGATCTTATATTTTGTTGCTTTAAGTTTGTTTTTTGGCTGCTTTCTGTCTGGATTATTTTCCAGAGTTCATGTATGAAAACCTGAGAATGTTTGGTTTCCAACTGCTTTCCAACTCCATACACAGGAGAGATAGAGAGACAAGAGAGATACGCTATTATAGAAGAAATCAGTAACCTAAACACATCTGTGCTACAAAAAAAGTCACAGTGGAAAACTATCTGGTTATGAAACACCAATTTTGGACTGGATTTGTTTGACAACTTTCCAAAACAAACTTTTCCCTCGTGTGACATTGAGATAACTCTACTAAAATGATGACCTATGTCACAATGGGGTTTGTATACATGCTAACAATTCCTCAGATTTATAATGGTGGCCTGTCTCCTGTTATATGCTTCAATAAAGTCTCCACTCTTTTTTTACAATGATAGGTAAAATGCACATCTAATTTTACCACATGACGGCCCACTTCCTCTCAGAGATTGAGTACAAACACAACGTACAATTTTAATATGGTGCTCTTGTTATGAAGCCAGGCTTGTGCTTTCCTTTTCCTTGTCAATGTGTCTGCATGTAAGTGTGTGATGGGTTGCAGGTGTGCTCGCTTGATTGAATGACGTGTGCGAGTGTCTCGGTGGATCCTGGCAGCTGATTGGTTCTGTAAAAGGAGGTTTCTGTACAAGAGATAAGTATCCAGATCATCCCATCAGCTGCAGTGGTCATTGGAATTCCCTGGACCATTCACAGCCAGTAGACATTTTGAGCTTGTTTTAAAATGTCGTGTTTGCATTCAATCGTAGGTTAAAAAAGTTTTTCACCAGTGGTAATGTGTGTAGTCAGTATTGGGTCAAATGGCTACAGAAACAGCATCTGGGTTGACTAGACTAAAGGTGCTCATTTCTCTTGTAGTGATGCGGATTCTGACGTCATTTCTGGTGCAATGCTAAGGCACACATTTATCTTCTAGTCCAGGAATGGTGTTTATCTGCTTTTCAAAACTGGGTTAAGATAAACCTGCTAATTCTGTTGTGCTATACTGTGGTGCAAAGCAGCTTTTCCATATATCTCACTCTCTGGAGAATCTTTTAGATTTAAGAGGCCCTTAGGTGCAGCTTTTACCCTCTCGTCCTTGATCACTGATATGTGATTTGCTGGCAGAATGAAGCAGATTACCACATGAGTCTTCACAGTCAGAGTTGCCCTTGGCTTGACGGGCTTAATCAAGCAACATGTCTCTGAGTTTAGGCCCTGTGTGTGTGTGTGTGTGTGTACCCACCAATGTATATGTATGCCCACACATTCTCAACATGGAAGTCTAAAAAAGAGAGAGATCGTGTGTGGGTGGGATACATTTTGACAAAGTTCCCTATTTTTCAGAAATAATCACTTGTTCCCTTTACAGAGACAAAGTTGTGTGACTCCGAGGCTGCTGGGAAGGCAAAGCCATAATAAAAAACTGTCTGTCTCTGTCTTTCTCTCTCTCTCCGTCTGTCTCTCTTTGCCTCTACCACTCCTGGAGCATCGGACCCTTTTTCTTGTGGCCACTAACAAGGGGGTGTGGCTGTCACTGGAGGCGTTCGGGGCTAAATTACCATATTAATTAGCTCATCTTTTGACCGACAAACACAGAACTGAAATGTCACCACACTCACATTGGCCGGAGGAAACACAATTAGTGTAAGTCATTATTGTTTTAGCAATGCCCCATGTTTCTCACTCCATTTCCTGCATCCTCCACTCCTCCCACTCATCGGCTTCTTCTGCTCTCCCTCTCCTGTCTTTGTTGTTTGACCCATACAGGCCTTCCTTCTTCAGCAATGGCAAATTACAGCCCTGGAACTCGAAGTAGAGAGTGTTCATTCAGTAAAACATGTTAATCCTTGTCCATCTGTCTGTGTGTCTGGCTCTTCCAGTCATCCTAATGCTTGGTGTGTCTATTTGTGAGGACCAGAGGAAGCACGTGAAGGAAGCGGAGGAGGTGGCGCCTTTTGGAAACGTTTGGATGAACAGTTTTCAAAAAGGCTTGCATCACCTCTCCGTGTAACCTGAAGAAAGATCTGAAACTAATAATAAAAACAATGCACACATGCCAGGTTCTGTCACACACTCATGATCTGAGTGGAACTGCAGTTTCCAGATATTAATTCTGGATCATTTTTAGGAGTTTTCCATCCACATACGACATGGTGGGAGACTGTCTAGTCCAAATGTGCTTACAACTGTAAAAAATGCCTGTTTATTTCAAGGTGAGGGCTGAAACCTATCTTGAGCCTGCAGGAGACAAGTCACTTGCCCATTTGCTCACTGTACATTTTCTGGAGGTTTCCCATCTGAATTTCTCACATGAGCTCATTCAGAAATGATCTGCACATTTAAAATAAGCCAATTTCAGTTCTGCATTCTTCAACTATGCTTCCTTTTTCGGAACGACTGCAATGACTGTTTTAATGACGTTTTAAATGTATTGTATTAAAGGAATAACTAAAAGTTTAAAGTATTGTTGAGTTGAATGAGTGTGTGCGTGTAAAAGTGGGAACATTTTTGGGTATTGTGTCTTGGTTAAACGGAATTTTGTTTATGTAATTTTATTTTGTTAATTTAGAGATTTTGTTTTGATTTTTGGTTTTCTTTCATTTTCCCTTTTGTTAGTTGTTCAGTTGTTATATGGTTTATTTAGACCGGTGACCTGCCCATTTTTATAGTTTTGTTAAGCATTGGAGTTGTTTATTTTCTGTATGTAACCCCACTAATTTGCTGTTGTCCTCCCCTTTTTCAGTTGCTGTAGTCCGGTGGTGGCGGTGCTGGTGGTCTTGTCTTGCTGTGTACCTGGGAGCGGGTTTTTCGTCAATGACACGTGTGCCCGGTGATTTTTGCCTTCGTCCATTCACTTTGGCCTCAGCCCTGATTAGGTTTTCCCCCCCTTTTTTGTTGGTATGAATGAGTTTTATTGAAATTTTAGCATTAATGTTTAATAAAAATTATATGTTAACTCGGAACCACGTCTCTTGCCCCCTGAGTAACCTGAACTGTGTGCCTTGTAGTTCCCTGGGTGAAATTCCCAGGGTGGCGTTGTCGAGCTTGTAATATTAGTAATCTCATCGTGTCATCTCCTACCGTCGCCACAGTGATATAGTCTGATTTGTGGGATCATGCTTCATATCCTCAAATCCTTCAAATCCTACAGAAGAGTATGTTCAGATTACCAAAGTTAGTTTTGGTCATAAAAGTTATAAAGTTGGCAAAAAAAGAGAGATTTTCTCACGTCTACTGTCCAGCCATCTTTATTTGATTCAGGAGATGGATGTGAATTGGTTTTGTGTGCCAACTTTGAAATTTATTGGAAAATACTTAAGAACAAGGAGGTCGATGCGATGCTGTCTGTGTAGTGAGCCAGAAAAGAAACTAGCAGCAGACATTACAGTGTGTGTACCACATGTAGTGTGTATTTCTTTTGATCCAAAAATCTACATTGTGGCGCAGCGCCCTCCCTCACAGCACCAGTGCTACTTTGAATCACTATTAATGTCTTTGTGTATTCTTGGTGCTGACATCAGATGAATAAGTGAAAACAGAAGGGACTGTGAGGCTCAGATGTCCTCCTGTGTAGATCTAACACTGGACTGCTGCCTCTGTGTTCTTGGATGCTCTCGCGGGCGCTCTCATCATTTTGACATCAAAGATGCTGTACCAGATCTCAGCCCCTTCACGTGCATGATAGCTGCAGGTTACCTTGGAACCTCCCATCCACGTCTCTGGGTGGAGGCTCACGTGTGCACGCATGCATCTGTATTCTCTGCCACTCTTGCATTTGATCTTTATATAGAAGTAGGCGATGCACTGGACCAGATGAACACTGCAGTCTGATGCTGGACAGGAAGTAGTTTGTCTCCTGTTCCCTCCTATAATCTCACACAGGCAGACCACTGTCTCATTAAGGTAATGGATGTGTCGACTAATTCGAACACAAAAGGTGGTGAGGAAAAAGGTGGAGGCATAGTGCGCTGTCAGTATAATTTGAGCAATTCAACTCGTCAGTGGAGAATTTGTGTCGTACCTGCTAAGAATTTTAAAATCTCATTACCTCTTTATTTTATTAAGATTTTTTCCAGTTTCTTTTGTGCTTTGCGGAGGCCCTGCTTGTGGGACTAATCCTTCCTCGTCCACTGTTGTTCCACAATGTCCCATCTTGTTAGATGTCCTGGTATGCTCAGACAAATCTTTGTACTACCACGATCTCAGATGCTGCAGTAGAAATAAACGTGTTCCATATGCAGACAGTTCACCCTTAATTACACCGCATATTCTTTTTAGTTTACTCTTTTTCTTATCTTATAATCTTAAATCACCCCTTTCAAACCCTGTAGAAAATAAACTATGCTGAGCTTAAACTCATGCAACCAAACAATCTAAGAACTCGTAGAGAAGGGGAAAAACATCAGTACAGCCAAGCATGTTTACTGTGGCACCACAACCTGTGTTCATCTACATGTTGCATTAGAATGAATATCCCTGACTTAAATTAGTTTGAATTTGTTCTCACTCAAAGTTTTAGCCCGACTGAAAGCCCCGTCTAGAAATTGTGATTGATGAACAGGATCATTTTGCATTTGCATGTGTTTGTCTTGTCCAGTATGTGCAGTATTTCAGCTGCAGTGCATAACCTTTAAATATAAATGAACGTCTGCTACATTCAAGTCTTTGCCAAATGAGTTCACTCGGTGCTGGTTAAGCCTATCAGCTCCACACAGATCTCCTCTGTGTTTGTCCAGCCCGTCCTCGTTCCGAGAGCGTCATACAGCGCCGCTCTGTCACTGTCCCTCAGTGTCGCCTTACAGATGCATGAGGTAATATTCTGTGCACATTTAGACGCTTAGATCAGAGTGTGAGCCAACAGTGGATATCCACTAAGCCTAACCCGCATATTTATCCTAACCCTAACCTCAGTCCTTTTAATTGGCCCTGACCTTAACCTCAGTCTTATCCTGGCCCCTAACCCGGAGCATTTTAATGCTTCACCATTGAAGAGAATGTATTTGAAAATACTGCTAAAATGTGGTGTTCAATAGTTTCATGGTAGTGATGCAAGATCACCTAGGGAATACATAATGTGGAGACACCGGCAATGTTTGGGTTATTCATCAGAATTCCTCACAGGGGCATCAGCAAGGTTTGTGTGCGTCCCCCAGAGCTCGACTGTTCACTCGCCACTCGGTGACTATAGTTGTTATTATTAGCATTGAATGAAAATGATGAAAATGATGAAACTGACTCCCAACTAGAGTTTCCTGTGGACCAGAGCTGCTGCAGATGCTACGCTCCATTGATGGAATTATTAGGTACCAATAATGATGTGGTTTGTTTCGTCAGCACATGTGACCATCTGCACTGATGTGTGTGTGTGTGTTTGTGCTCTGGCTCTGTTGGGAACCTTCACTAGGGCCCATGAAATGGGTCAATTCCACTGTGCAGTGCAGCATTGACAGGTCTATGCAAAGCAGAGAGTAGGAGGGTGAGAAAAAAGTTCCCGCCAATCAGATAGCTGCGTTGCATGTGGTAGTCAAGGTATCTGCTTCAAAACGTACAGCATGTGTGCGCGTGTGTACGCTGGATGCTGCATACGTGGGTGGACTGAGCGGCGACCTTATCAGACATGTTATTTTATGTGGGGTGAAAGCAAGCCCGTGCTTGACCTTGAATCTCACTTTTGTGCTGCCGCACTTGAAGACTTGTGACATGTGGTCTGATTTAGATGCGTTTTGACGGACAAGCCGGGGGAGGCAGAGGCTGAACACCCGTCCCCGCCCCCCTCCCTGAAAACATCATAAAATAACGCGTCAAAATGAGAAGTATTTCATGAGGCAATAAAAGATTACCCCCATCAAAGGGTATTGTATAGAGTTTCACGTACAGTAAATACTAAGCAAATCTAACTTGACAGTGGTGTTGAGCTCTGAGTTATGGGTCTTGCTTTGATTTTGTTTGCGCAGTGGGGGTGTTTTCTCTTTCCCTCTCTTCTTTTCTTCTTCCTTCCTAATAGCAAATGCTGTTAGAAGTCCTCTCCCATGGGAGGAATGTGACAGATCCTACATTGTTCATTGTTGTTTGTCTCTCCTTGAAATAAAGGCCAAAAAAGTCACAATGGTGTGGGCTGGGATGGGGGGGAAAACTGAATTACATGGATCGCATTTTTATCCTCTTTGATCTGATGTGTTTTGGTGAGTCGGCGTGTGCGCACAGGGAGTTGATAACATTGACAATGTTTATGCGAGTGTGGTGTACGACAGAGAGGAATGAAGCTGAAGTGAAATAAGTCACGAGAGACAGGGACAGTGGACGGGAGAACTAAAGGTGGTGGCGGTGGTTGGGTACAGTGATGTGAAGCTGTCCTTGAGGGGTTGACATGTTATAAAGGAGGAGACCGGTCTATGCTCCATGCAGAGAGAGTGGGTTGTTTATTTACTGCAAAGATGCTGTTTTCCTTCAGGGCTTTCCAGGGGAGCTTGTCCCCATCACTACCTCAGCTCCCGCACCATCTTTCTGGTTAAACACTCCAGTTAAGCTCCACCCAGCAAAAGGAAGACAGCTGAAAGAGAGCAAAACAGAAAGAGAATGACTCTCCTCCCATAGCCCTTGGCCGTGTTCTCTCCTGCCCCCGTCTGGAGCTGAAAATGGGGGAAACCATGCAGTGCCTCTGCCTCAGCACCAAGGAAAACAAGCTGACTCCTAATGCCAAAGAAGTGCTTATTAAATCCCAGGCAGCCTTGCAATTGTGCTGTGCAGCCAGTCAAAATAAGAAATTGTTTGTTGTTGGTTTATTCACCCTGCCTCCCTCTTATTCCTTATGCTTTCTTAACCTCCTCCAAATCAGCCCAGTCTGTTTTCTCAGTTTCATTCTCCCCCTCCCTTCTTTCATCTTGCTGTTTGTGAGAAATGATGTGGGGCTGAGGCAAAAACACGGGACATGACAGCCAAGCAGCAAAAATCCTGCAGATGTGACAGTATGAGAGGGCCACTGGAGGGCAAAAAAGTAGGAGGGAGTATTAAGGAGAGAAAATGACAGGCACAAACAGAAAATCTGATAGAGCTGAGATGAGACATTGCAAAAAAAAAATATATATAAAAAATTCAGGAGGGAAAGAGAGAGAGAGACAGAGAGGGAGAGGGTGCCTGAGGGATGGAATATTTGAAATAGTGAAGGAGATTGTTAGTGCTGAGAGAGAGAGAGAGGGAGAGCGAGAGAGACGCTTGGGGTACATTGTGAACAGCAGATTGTGGGGGCGCATGTTGTCGAGGTGGCCCAGGTCCCTGGTGCCCTCCTGTTTCATGGCTCTCACAGCCTGTCAGTGAAAACAGCCCAGCCATGTAGACAGCTGTGCTCAGGAGGCTGCGGGGGCGCGAGGAGAGGAGAGGAGGCTAGGAAAGGAGAGGAAAGGAAAGGAAAGGACGGAGGAGAGGACCTTTTGTTTTCCATTTTGCGCCTCGTCTCTATCAATGTCCTCATTTCTCTCCACGCTTGCTGAATGTCCTGTTTATTTCACCCTAATTTCTGGCCTCTGCCCTGTTTATTCCATTCATCTGCACAAGTACAATGAAAGTGTGTGTATTTGTTTTTCCCGTTAAGACAAACTGTGTCGACCAAAATGTCCGCCTCCTTCATCTTTGCCCCAAATGAACCCAATTCCCTGAGGCAGCAGATCACTCGGGAGAAGTGGATGCATGTGTGTGAGCATGCTCGTGTTGGTGTGTTTATGTTTTGGGAGAAGAAATCCGAGTTGGAAGAGTTCCACTGAGTGATATGATGGGCAGAATTACTAGGGCTGCCATTTCCACTCGCTCGAAATCAATCACTGGTTTGCTTGAGTGATTTTTATTGGCCCTAAAAAGTCCTAGCCACAGGCTAATGAAAAAGATTCATCTTCACCCCGACAAACAATACATCTTCCCAACCTGAGGACTTAAAAGAATATGACAGCTTGTCGTCTGGAGCGTCTCTATGTGTTATTCCCTTTTTGTGCTCATGTCCTCTACATCAGAGGGATTGCACAGATCAATGCGCTCTCCTCTTTCCTTTGAAGGGACAAGTGCTATCCCCTTGCCACCCCCGCAATTTCCCTTTTCCTGTCCCTCACGAAGGCCTCCTCTTACCCTGCCTCCACTCCATCTCCTCTCCAGCTCCTTCAGCTCTTCCTGCCATCACAGCCTTGTTTACGAGCCTCTCCCCTGGAAGGACAGGTTAATAGAGGACCTGGCTCAGCTCAGGCCCGCCTGGTTCCTATTCACTCTCTAATAAGACATTTCATCTCCTGCCTTACTGCCTGCTCGCCAGCGGCAAAGCTCTCCCCAAAAGCAGACTTGGTGTGTGTGTGTGTGTGTGTGTGTGTGTGTGTGTGTGTGTGTGTGTGTGTGTGTGTCCATGCCTGTACTTTGACTTAGTGGCCTTGATGTGCAAAGTAACAACCACATCAAATATACAAGCAACAATTATAAAGACCTTCTTAAACACACATTTCAACTTATTCATCATATATATATATATATATACATATGTATATATATATATATATATATATATATATATATATATATATATATATATATATATATGTATATATATAGATAGGTTTTAAGGAAAGGATAGACACATTCAACCCTTGGATCAAATCATAGAAAAAACAATAACAGTGGATAAAAAATATGAATAATATTTATTATAAAGAATAATAAAGAAAGAAGAGGCAAACTTCTAAACATTCTAAGCATTGTAGGTCAAGTCACAAGCAAATATTTGCAATAAATTATGAGAACTAACCCTAGTTTTATGTCTTTTTGTGGGTTTATGTTCATGTGCTTTCTGACATGTTTGCCTTTTTTTTTTTTTTCATAGTTCATGTGTTTTCTGAAATGTTGTGTTCAGAGCCACCACACTACAGCCTGCAATTAAAGACAGAAGAAGAAAACCAATGAAACAGCTCCCAGCACACAAGGTTACCCTGTAAATCAGCTCCCAAGGACACAATAACAACTGCCTGAAAACACTGAAACACAAGGACTGTGATCTTTTTACTGGGGGATGAATGAAAGACAGGAACCGGAGGAATGGGGGAGCCAGGCCTGGTCCGTAATACTGGGGCTTTAGGTGTTTTAAATCACCTTGACTGGCTGAGCTCTAAAAGCGAGCCGACTCCCTCGTGTCCAGAGGGAGACCAGGGAGACTCCAAGTCCAGTAAACAATGTCCGCCTCGCCCTCTGGAACACTACCAGGGAGAGGAAACGGCATGTCCTTGGGGCTTCAACTTTGACCCCCCCCCTCCCTGATGAAATATGGGTCCTGCCCTGTGGTGTAGACTTGTTTGAACTTGGGTCCCTAATGGGCAAGGGCGTGTGTCCATGTTTCATTGCGTCTCTTGTGCACGTTGCTGTACATTTGCAGCACTGGAAAATGTGTTAATGCAGTTGTGACTTGAAAGAAGAAAAATGATGACGATGATGATGATGATGATGATCATAGCATGGTTTCGGCAGACGACTGATTCACAGATTCTGTGAATGAGAATAGACTCTGGTAAAGTTACACTCCCCTTTGACAAAATGCAAGATATATTCATCCTTCTTGTCAAAACAGTAGAAGATAACTGTGAATTTTTGCAGCATTTTCTCTGGTATCTTTCTTTGCTGAGTCACTTCAGATGGCTATCTTCTCTTCAGTGGAGTTCATTCACATTCACATACAAGAGCACCGACACGTAGGCAGGTTGGTTAGTGACAGACAGGGCTACAGACCCTATATGTTATTCATGTATAGATGGCTTTAAAGGTGTGAATAAATACGAGACATGCCTAATCCTATTTTACCACTTGTACTCCCTCCATTTCACATGTAACCTGAGCGTGTTCAGGTAAACAGGTGGTAAAAGTGTTAACTAGCCCATCAAAAGGAGATGGTTAACATTTCCCACATTAATGCTAACATGCTAACATTGGTTAGCATGTTATATATTTATACTAACCCAGTGGTTCCCAAACTTTTTCTGTTGGGCCCCCCTTTGGAGGAACATTTTTGCTTTAGCGATACAAATAACCTCAATGTTGCTTTGTGAGAAAGCAATTTTAGAATAAAAATATGAAATGTGCAATTATAACTGTAATAGTGTCATTTTTTAAACAATAAATACATTTGGATGAAAAAAATAATATTTTTTTTGTTTTAACGATACAAATGCTGTCCCCTGCCAATGTTTTGAGACACAACACACAGAGAGGTCTTTGGTGTCATTTTCTGGTCTTGGGTTTTGGTCGTCGTGAATCATTGTTCCGTTTGGCTGACGTTGGCTTGTTGTTAGTCGCGCAGTTTTCTTTTTGCCCCTCAGAAACTTCTCTATTATCCAAACCTTTTTCACCAGTGTAGGTTTTGTTGTGGTACGTCACTTAAATGAGTCCAGCTTACAGCGAGACCAAAAGTTCTGCCTGTTAAACTTTAGTTAGGACTTAAAAAAAAACAGAACTCGCGCCCCCCCTGGAGAGTTTGAAAAAGGCTGTACTAACCACAACCTTACTTGTTTGCATATACTATCCACCAGTATTTTCAGGCGTTTTCTGACATTTCCCCTCTTTGGTGCAATTAATTTTACAAATTTTAGTTCTTAATTTGTACGACCTACTTCCGTCTTTTTTGCCGTAACCTTACTAACACCTGTGTGCAGTTGAGTTGAAAAATACTGGACTGACTTATTCTAAAAACATACCTATGGGTCGTATTCAGGCCAAAACAACCTACATTTGAGGACAGGTTATCAAAATCACAAAAGCTACCACACATATGTTTTTTGTTTCCTTCTTTTGTCTATGGCATGTTATTATAGACGACCGATGATGTGTCACATGATTAAATAAGTGTCCCATTTCATAGTGATAGATTTTAACCACACAACAGATTGGACTGGGCAAAAAAAACCCATAGACCCTTGCTTTAATTTGTTATCGTAACAATTGGGAGTACACAAGATATTATGTGTTTTATTGTGTTTTTGCAGACTAAGTGAGGGGAAAGGTAGTGGGTGTTAAGAGCTAGGGTAAATGTTTTCACAGGCATCTCTGATACTGATTATTGTGGCGGGAAATGACCTATGTGTATGTGTATGTGTAGCGATACGATACAGGCAGGATGAATTGTGTAGGGTAAATGACCTTTACCATAAAGATGAAGAGCCTTTCACTCTGTTCCCTTTGTGTTTGAGATAAGGGAGGATTTATGTTCTCTGAAACCGCTGCATATGAAGTTGTACTGTGACATTTTTTAAGGATTGAATGGGAACCCTTAGCCCAAGGAAGCGTATATAATACATAAGCTAGTCCTCACTTCACCTCATTTCCTTTTCCTTAAGACTCTAAAAAAACAAGGTTGCTGCTGCTGCTTGGTCTTTATCTTGTTTCGAGTGATGAGGTACTGGTAAATTTGATGTGATGAACAGCAGGTCAGAATTCAGTATAAATAACACATACACATACAACTTTTCCACTTCCTTTCAATTCCTCCGGCTGTGGCTGTTAGCTGTGATCATTTAGCGCCGCCGCTGCATCTGAATTTTAAGTTGCCTTTGTACGACTTGATCTGTAGGGTGCCCCTCGCACTGTTCCTGGTGTTCCCCTAATTGACGATGCATGCGTTTCCATTTCTGCCCCTTTAAATTTCAAATCATGGGTGAAAATACAAGGCGGCTTTTCGAGAATGCAAAAAAAGCACCTTCCGACTGTGTGGATGACGGCCACAAGTGTCGTAACCTAGCAACCAGGGAGTCGCTGTGTGAGAGAGCAAGTGTGCACACACACTCACACACAGAGGGGCTTCCTCTTGAAAGAAAAAAAAAAAAGCCCCTCATACTGATTCTAGTTTATTCATGCCTTTGTTTGACCAGCTATTTTAAGACCTTGGAGCATTTCGCTCTCACTCAAGGATTCATTTATTTTTAGGGTTATCTCAAGCTTCCTGCCTTTTCTTTCTGCCTGCTTTATGGGTGAACACTGCTTAACCTTTTTCTATTTCTGCTGTGCTGCCTGCATCTGCTCCTCACAACCACATGGGAGGATGGATTTGTGGGGAAAAGAGGCAAGGGAGGATGGCATTGGTCTGTGTGTGTGTGTGTGTGTGTGTAAGAGGGCTTAAGAAGAGGGGAGGAAAAACAGGAGGAAAGAAGATGAGGGGAGAGGAGACCGAGGGAGTGTTTTCCATCTGTTTTTTTGGCTGAATGTATTCTTTTTGTTTGAGGCGATCATGCCGGGCAGCATGTTTTGTTTTTGAATCATGGTTGTCTCACCATCTGGACTTTTACCTTTTTACAGAACACTGCCTTTGTCCTTGTCTTAACAACATTTGCGGTGGATGTGCACACACCCAGAATCGTGTTTGACTGAACACTCGTGTGTGCTGTGGAACCGCGGACTCTTTTTTTAGTGTCAGTGCAGCGTTTGATGAAAAACAAATTTTTACAGTTTTCAGAGTTGAGAATAACAGCTTCTCAGACTGAGTGAAAATAGACATTTAAATAGTTACATTTGAATAAGTGGAGTGACTGAAGTCAGCTTTGTTTACATGATTTATACATGTTAATGGGCTTTTATCGCCATCTTCCACTGACGCACGTGAGCTCATTTTTTAAAAAACAAAAACAAAATTACGTTCTTATCTACAAACATATGCCACAGTGTTTTATCTGTGGTGAGGAAATAAGAGTGATGATAACCTTTTCCTTGTTATGAATTAAATGTGGTTAAGGCTCAGTGAGTCACCTGTGGTTAGGTTTTGGCACAAACAGGTTATTGCTAAAAAAAAATATGATCCTCTGTAAAAGAATCCACATCAGACCTCTGACCTCTGACCTTTGGAGTCATGGAACCCTCTTGGTCTTCTCACAATGTTCCACACCATTATCAACCCTTCCCTCACCTGCAGGTGAGAACTTTGCTTCAACACCATGTTACTGTCACTTTGGAAATGTTAATATAATAATAATAATAATTATATGAGAGAATTAGCCTTAATGTAGCGCGCAAACATTTGATTCTGAGGACAGACGTCAGAAACATTTTCTATACAACTCGATGGGGATCATATGTCATATTAGTTGTCTTTGGGGAGACCTGGTTGAATATTACTTTAACCTTTAACCTAGTCTCCAATGTGTGTATTGTAAACCTTTTCAAATGTAATAGTCGAAGACATCAGTTACACAAATAACATTTCAATCAGACACAGAGATACAAGGCTTCACACAAGGTTTCTTTCTTTGACTTTAGCTGTATTTGCATGTGTTTGAATTATTAATTGTCGCGTGTGTGCCTCCCTGATGTGTGTAAAGCACGGATGATACTTGAGACTGAAAATGAATTGGTTTCTGCTCCTCATCACGCTCATAATTCTCTCTGGATTACCGTAGTCAGAGCTGCGATCATTTACATGATGGCATAGGTACAATTATTCTCCAGGCTGAAGAGCGACAGCTCCGGTTCGGTGTGTCTGTGGGGAACGATGGTGGGGGGGGGGAGGTAAACGAGGAAATCATATAGGGGTGCTCAGTAGCTGATGCGTGCATCTCCAGTGGCAATGTGATTTTACTGTCATTGGCTGGAGAAAGGTCAACGCAAAGGCACAATGAAATGGGGGAATAAATATGCGAACATACTGCAGTGCATAGGGAGAGTGGGCCTGCCAATGAAGTCCCAATCTATTCCCCTCACGCTCCCTGTTCACTCCCATTACACACCTCATCAGCAGCAAATCCCTCGCCCTCCCCCCTCATATACAGTATGATCCTGCTTTCTCTCTCACACACACACACACATCTCATTTGCAGGCCTTGCAAAAAGAAGGCTATTTGTTTAAATCTTCCCGACAGTCTGTGTGAGTGTATACGTTGTGTATGGATTTGCGGGTGCACGTCGACTGTTGTCCGTAATTCTAACCGACACATAACAGCAGCCGCTCAGCTTGTCACCCCAGTTTCCATGGTGGTCATTTCCTGCAGCTATAACCAAAGAGTCTGAGGTGACGGAAGGGCGTCACTCTACTTCTTTTCAGATAGAATGACATTTTATTTAAATGTTGATTTTTAGTACATCAGTAAAAAAAAGTAAATAGTTAGCATTGCCCTGCAGCCTGGCAGCCCACAGTCTGTATGAAACAAAGAGGGCAACAACTACCACTACAACTACCACAATAAATGGATAATAGATAAGCAAATACATGTAAAATGTATGGTTCATGCAGTTAGTGACTTTGCATTCATTTCATACGTAATCATACTGGTAAGAGTCAGTTTAAGAGTCACAATTCAAATGGATGTAAAAACTGGATAAACTATTACACTCTTGCAATTAATCATGGTTAAGTAAAAATATATTGTTTGTTAAATGTCTGTTTTTGTTTTGTTGAGGTGTGTGTTTACACGAGCCAAAACATCTCCAACACTTTAAATCCATAGAAATCCACATTTATTCAAGGTAATTGCATTTTGGCTGCTTTAACCTCCTGTGCAACTTCAGAGTGAGTGAAAACATGAAGTTCAACTATTTATAATTGTCACTAATAGATCAGGACGACACTTTGCTGCACGTTCTCCTCGTAGTAATTACAAAAGCACCGGGGAACCAAACTATTCCCATAATCCAACACTGCTTCCCAATGTTATCAAACTCCCCCGAACAGCAGAAATGATTTAATGTGCATTTATTTATACTGTGGAATAGGAGAGGGAGACGCTCACAGTGCAACAATACATTTATTAAAATGTAATTGCTATTTGCTTTGCGATGATGACTGTCTGGAGGTCATAGTTTATATCAAGCACTACATCACTGCCCCCTCAGCCGCTATCATCTCCGCCTCCTTCCTGTCCTCCACACAATTTCCCCGTACATCCGCGTGAGGCAGTGGACCGATACCTGCTGCATCCAGACCGACACAGCGCCACCTCCACCACCTCGCAGTCCTTTACACCCGCTCTCTGTCCACCTCAGCTCAGCTCAGCTGACATGACAGGCCAGGCAGATGATGATAAATGCAGAGGAGGAAAAGCAATTACTGGATCAGTTAGGTGTAGTGGGGAGCACTGAGGGCACTCATTACCAGCAGACTGTGGAGTTCAGGATGCACACACGCATGCATGTCGCCATAGGATGCATCAACAACAAGCGTTACACTCGTGTAAAATTACATTAATCTTACATTTGTTCATTTAAGGCTTCACGTGCAAACACAGAGCACCGTTGGTTTTTGTGAGGTCTGAACCTAACGATGTTAAACATCGTTGTTTGTTGTTATGTGCCAAATTCAAGGACGTCGTCACGATGACCACGATAAAACGACAAGCAGATGACAAAAACACACGTGTCCCACACACGCACTTTCTCATTATAAATAGGTGGATATCATTGTGGCAGTAACGTCGTTGTTGATGCGAGCTACACGGTCGCGTGACGTGTCATCTGAGCACCTGTCAAACGCACAGGAAGCCGCGTGTGTGGAATATAAGCAAAGGAGGACAAGGAAGTCTTGGTGATTGACAGTAGCACTGAAGTTGTCATAGGGACAGTTGCAGTCCTCACTGTCCCCCGAGGAGGATGGAGAAGCTCTAATAAAGAGAGAGAGAGAGAGAAAGAGAGAGAGAGGGACTCAGGCAAAAGGAAGAGATGAATTTGTATTTATTCTTCACACACACACACACACACACACACACAGTCAGGGGCAGTTGCCCAGGCTGTGTGTGTGTGTGTGTGAGTGGTGGGTGGTGAGATCGCAGGTCAGGCCCACGCAGTCCCCATTCAGCCGTACAGTGTGCAGCACACATTATCTACACAGGGGCCAGAACAGCAAGAGAAACAGAAAGAAGGGCGCAGACATGCATGCACAGCAGAAACACACACACACACACACACACACATACACACATACACATACACAGACAAAACAAGGCCATATCCATTGCCAGAAATCCACCCTGAGTGGCTGCTTCACCTCAGGATTGCTGCCCTCTCACAGTCAAGCACATGATTATTATTACTTTATCTGGCTTTCATCTAAATGTTACAAGTGTAAACATTAGCTTGGTAAAAGTTAGTAAAACACACAAAGTGAGCGTTTTATTTTATAGTGCAGTGTTCTTCCAAAGTTTTAATGCGGCTATAATTTGTGCATGAATCAGATGAGAGAAAAAAAAAAAACAACCCAACAACAATGAAGGCAAGTTTATGAAAACAGGGTACCTGACTTTTTCTTTTTTTTTTTTCCCCAAGCCGACGTCCTGCCGCAATTGCGCCATTGTCCATAGGTCTTAATTATGGGTTGGCTTCACCGCCGCACAGAGTAAACATGTGATTATAAAACAGCTTGATTCTGTTAGACATCTAATCACCGTTTGCTTTGCGGTTCGCCCTGATATCACTTTCCTTAACCTGAACTGTCAGAGGAGGTGTGTGTTTGACTTTGATAATGAGTACAGTTGGTTGTTTAGCTTGCAGGGGCCACTGTGTCACATGTCTGACCACATTTGGACTGGACAGGATGTTCTAAACGAGTTCATGCTCGAGTGCCGGTGGGGGAGGATGATGTAGTGGCATTGTAGGTGGCAGAGATATACAAAGTCTTAAAGTGTGTTTGCATGCATTTGTGTGTGTGTGTGTGTTTGTGTATGTGCGTCAGCACCAGAGTGAATGTTTGTGTATATGGGCGAGTGGGGGTGGTAGGGCTATAATCTGCTCCAAACTGCTTGCGGGCAGAGGCGAGGTGGGCGAGACAGTGATACAGAAAGAGAGCAAGAAAAGGAGAAAGTGAGGGAGGGAGGGAGACAAGTAAGGAAGAAATGAGTTGGAAAGAGAGAATAAATACAGAAAGTAAGTACAAATAAGGAGAGAAAGAAAGAGGAGTAGAGGTGAGTTGAGAGCAATGTAGATTTGTATAGCTTATGGATGTACTGTACTGCTACTGTACCCACTGTCCTCACTTCCCTCCCACTCATTGTCATGTCAGACACTGTGGGCGCTGGCAAAATTGTTAATTCCTCTGACATTTCTGTTGCTTTCGCCGCAGCCACCGTGTCCTCAGGTGGATGGCGCAGATGATGAACCCTAACTGGTGCCTGGCCAATGAGCCAATGAGTGGCGGCCAGTAGAAACACTTTCGGAGTCAAAGTCTTGTATGTTGTGTTTTATTTTACAATATGTTTTAGAAAAAAAAAAAAACAGGATTAGTGTGGGTGGAAAATACGAGAAAAAACAGTGTGGAGAAAACAAGTGAAAGAAGGAGGTAAGGGAGAAATGGAAATTTGATAGTGCAAGGGATTTTCAATTTTTTCTTTCCGTGCCAACATTTACACATGGGAGATAAAGCCAGGATTTCATGAATTCAGCAAACAATATCAAGTAATACTTTTAAAAAAAAGACTACAACAACTTTTCTGTAGTATGGCTTCTTCACCTTCCATGACATCACTCCGCATTACAAAACCCCTCACGACTCTGTAAACTCTACACTGCATCGTTTTCATCTGCTTTCACACAGCTCCACTTTTGATTATCAAAAACAATTGAAGCGTCGTTGTGGTAAACAACTACATCAATTTTCACTTTCATTTCCATCTTTTGCCTTTTGTTTGTGGAGGGGAAACTCGCTGCAAATATCAAGGTTATAGAATACAGAGCGCATTATCTTAACAACAGCCATTGTGTGGATTTTGCCTCATCCTGGGTGCACCGTGAGAACCCATTTTCAAAATGACATGAAAGCTGTTGGGAAAAGTAAGGCTTTGAATAATAATTGTACACTTGATTGTCTTAATGAAAACGGATTAAAACATCTGTTCTGAGCTTGTTAGTGCGAGTACAAACAAACAGAGAACAAAAAGATGTATGACAGTAAAGAGGCTTTTTCTATTGGCCAAAGACTCCACTAAATCATATAGTCAATTATCAGACTGGAAGTAGAGATGCAGGCTTGATGACTGGTTCGCAGTTCATCTCCCTTGACAGGTGAAAGCAGTCTGTGCAAAGTGATTCCGACTCAAAACACTAGTCTGAAATTTAAACAACTTCTGTCCAACCTCCGCACAGTCTTCTGTGCCGTTCATTACACAGAAGCTTTTGATTAAGAAAAACAAATCAGGCAGAATATACATATGATTTGTTGAAAAATGAAAACACATACTGTGAACATGAGCGAGAAGGAGACATGGTGGTACGTCACCATCTGTAGGCAGATCTCAGTCCTCAGGGAGACATTTTCTCTGACACTTACATTTTAGGACTGTTTGTTCTTTTAAACTCTTTTAAAAGTGTGGAAACAAAAGAAACTCAATGTAGTATCTTGCCAAAGCACCTCGTTACACAAAGGTCAATCTGTAACCAGTAGTGACTGCAGTAGACTCTGCATTCATTAGACTCTGAGTTTAAGTCAGCACGCTATACTGCAAGTGCCTATCAATAGAGGCGGCTGGGTCAGGCTGCTAGGATTATAGTTAAGTTGCGATGAAACGTTTATACTTTACGTTTATTAATTATCTGACCTATATGCAGCACGTAAATAGAAAATAGTAACCAACCCCAGATTGGAACCCTGCGGCACGCCATAAAGGAAATGGGAAAGTTAGGATAATATGAGAGAGTGTACTTTTAGACTCATACAAGTGTACTACACAAAGTGCACACCCTTTTTTTAGACCAACTCAAGATCCATGACACTGTAACAGGATAGAGTGGTGCTTTATACACATGATTTTGTAACGTGGCAAACTCCGGGGTTGAACCTGCAGCTTTTAGGTGTCGACACATTAACAGTTTGATCCTCTGCCTGCCTCTCAACTGTAGGAAAAGCGGCAGGTACGTGGTTTGACTGGGTGTCTCTTGAATATAACAGCGTGTACTCTCACAGTCATATAACATGCAGAATCCTGTCTCTTTATCCAACAGCCCAGAGGCTAATGGTGCTCACTTTCTCGACAGTATCTCATCTCTCCCTTTACGTCTAAGTCGCTTCCCCTCCTTCCCTCTTTGAGCTCTGCAGGACACACACACACACACACACTCATTACAGACATACAACTCACTAACATGTACTTTGTGTTACACAATGTGGAATGCACAATCAGTGGCATTCTGGTACCAGACACGACATGTAAATCCATGATTCCAACAATGACAGAGAGGCTTTTCCTCTTACAACAGACGCCGCTGTCGTTCCTGAATTGCAAAGTAAATGCAAATATCTCTTTGTTGCTTTTCAACGCTCAGAGTTAATAAATGCAAATGATCTATCCTCAGGAACAGGGTTGTTGACCATTGCCTGTGCAGCTACTATTTCTAGCTCACTTAATATTTCATTTTTTTTTTGGCAGTTTCTCAGTATAAGAGTTTGTAAGAGTTTTGCATGCTGGTCCCTCCGTCCTCTGTCCATCCACTGCTGGACAGGTAGCACAATATCACTCAGTACAATTACAGTTTAATCGAGCTAAGGCTGTAGTCCAGGGGTGTCAAACTCATTTTTGTTCAGGGGCCACATACAGCACAATATGATCTCAAGGGGGCCGGACCAGTAAAAATAGCAAAATAATAGAATAATAACCTATGAGCAACAAGAACTCCTTTGTTTTACATTTAATGAAGGATAATTTTACAAAACAGGAAATGTCTTGAGAAATATAAGTGCAATTTCAACAATATCATGCCTAAATTTACTACTTACACAGCACACTGGATCTTTTAACAAATTCATCCTGTGGGCCGGATTGGACCCTCTGGCGGGCCGGTTCTGGCCCCCGGGCCGTATGTTTGACACCCCTGCTGTAGTCCGACTAAGACAGGCAACCGGATCAATTGCTGAGTACATGTGGAGGAGAAAATGGATTTATTGGCGGTGTATGTCTGACTCCGCCTCCGTGGGTGGCGCTGTATCGCTCTATAACCAAGTGCATATCGAATCGGTTTCCCGTTGACCTTAACGTCACAGAAAAAACAAATGAAAGCATAAATCCCGTCCCAGCGTCGGTCCAAAAGTGCGTCTTCTCCGTAGCTTTCGCTCTCGCCATCATGTTGTGTTGTCAGTGCAGTTTATACGTCGTCTCCTTCTACTTCTGGGTCAAAGACTGGGGATGACATTTGGGTGCATGCGCAGAAAGTCTGATTCCAGTCTGACTAAAAGCATGCAGGGGTAATCGGACTATGAACTCGCATTATCCAGTTTTATATTAATATTAATGACATTAATCTGACTAAAGGCTCGTACATTTGAGAAATGTGTTCTTTTTCTCGATGGTGGCAAGAACAAGAACAAAAAGTTCTGGCCAAGACATTTCATTTTTCAGAACTCCTGGGAAACATGTCTGCATTAACCAATCACAATCAATAGTTCTGCCAAGATGATGTGTCAAGAAGAAGCTGCAAGAACTCCAAGCCCCCTTGGGTTTCGTGAAAGGCGCTTTAGGATTCAAAGTTTTTATCATTATCATCATTATTATTATTATTATTATTAATAATAAAAATGGGACTGCAAGAAAGACCTTAAGACTAGCTCAATGTTAGTTGGACTAACGTGTTTAAATGACATTAACTGAACCAAATGATTGTCCTAGTCTGGCTAAAATCGGACTTTTAACATGCATTTGAACGAAAACACATTTTCCTCCTCTCTGATGTCGTATCTGTTTACCTGCAAAGGCGTGGATAGTCATAATGGACGAGCTCTGGTGGAACATTATCATGGGTGGGATAATAGGAGTGGCTCTGACCACAGATCAGATGGTGAAACGTATACGATCGGTTCGATGACACTGATGACAACCGCTTTCGGTGAACCTGAAAACGAATGGCGGATCAAATTGTCACCACGAGAAGTCCATGTGTTGCGTGCGAGTTGCTCTCCCTCGATCCAGAAACACACTGTACATACATACATATGCAGACTGAAATGAATATAGACATGGAGTCAACATCAAAGACGTGAAGATTGATGGCAAATTCATTATGATTGAGCTGCAGTCTGCGAGCCACGTTCATCGCCGCCTGTAGTGCTCACCCGTACAAATCTAAATGATATTGACAGTTGAATAAATTTTCTGCATGAAATCATGTCAGCTCGAGCATGCCAATAAACTCCCCACCCCAACTACCTCCCCCTCCTCTATAGCCCCTGAAGTGCTAAATAATTACATTAGTGTCCAGGGGCTAATTTGACTGAGAGCAATAATTTTGGTCCCATACCACCACAGCTGTTTTCACACACACACACACATCAAATATTGGTATTGCTAAATGAAAATGAACCACAGGTTACTATGATACCAATATTGAGTGTGTTTTAAGGCGATAATCAAGAATTGGGACTGTGCAGCTTCCACATCAATAAAGATATGGATGACTTCTGTCACTGGGAAGTGAACGAGGTATTCCCAACTACCTTCTGAACTACCTCCAGCATTAAATGATCCATTTTAATATTCAGATAAGTGAGAAAGAATGACTAACAAATAAAGAAAGTGTTTAATAGCATCATGGGGTTGGGGGGGAGAGCAGGGAAACATGGGAGATCCACTATTCAGATACAGAGAGTCATACATTAAGCACTTAGGGTAAGTGATGGACACATAGACATGCGTATCAAGAGCAATACAAATAAAATCAGTTAATGTAATACCTGGGTAGTTAAATGAGAGTGCTTTGTTCATGCATAATATCTTATCTGACTCAGACTTCTAATAGATCCATTCGTCATGATCTGTCTGCAAACAGCGTGACTTATGAGGCTTCGATGGCTTTTATGTCTGTTTAATGACAGACTGTAAGCCTCTCTAATAGTCACTGTTTCTGTTACTCACAGTGACACTGGGATTTATGACCTTGCCAGACCTCGTATGTGTATTTAATTACAATAACCGAAATAACCCTGTATTAAACTACGGCGTAAGAGCACCTCTGCAGTACAGCCGTGTGTCTGAAGATGGGTTTCTGTGTTTCCTCAGACGACACACTGCTGTCTGTGAGCGACGTTGTGTAACCGTGTTTGGGTCTGACTGGTCTTTCCACTGCCGGAGTTTCTGCCCCCTGGTATTTGGAACCGAAAACATCTGACTCCTGTGAATACAAGAGTGCATTCTCTCTGCTGAGCGAGTGTGCATGTGTGTGTGTGTGTGTGTGTGTGGAGGGGCGTCATCTAACAGCACAATAAAGAACAGTTACATCATCTAAGACAAAGGCTAAATCCATTATTGTTGCCTGCAGGCTTTCAGTCAAAACAAGGCACCACTTGTTTCCTATTAGAAATGCCTTGGCGTGTTTTCAGTGTTGGTTCACTGTCGCGTAGATATATGAACGTTTTATTTTTAAATAGTCTCTTCTCACCTCGTCCTATCGTCTAGGAAGAGTTGTGCTGTGTGGGACAGGAAGTACGAGGGTTGGAGAAGAGACAAAGGTCATTGGCTGCAGGGTTAAGGCAACATGGGATAAGTAGTGTTAAAGCTTCCTCTCACTGAAAGCCCTTTAATCCTGATGAGGACAAATAACTTGCTCACATACACACACATACACAAACAGATTTTGCTGATGTGAGAGCCAGGGGTCACCCTGAAGGATAAATGCTGATAATGACAAAAACACTCCGTCCTCAACAAAACTGCAGACAAACACACACAAAAAGAGACATATGTGCACAACAGAGTCCTCATCTACGCGCCACAGTGTTATTTTAGGAAGCAAGATCATGTTCTGAGAGTCAAATGTGTTTCCCAGTTTGAATCCTAGACACACATTTCCACTTCCCCTCGCCTGTCATCATCATTCCATCTCACAGTCATTACCCCTGACCCCGGCGCTCACAGTGATTCTGCCCAAATTTCTCTGTCCCCCTCATGTCATCTCCACCCCCGTTGGCAGCTGTGTCAACACCCACAGGCCTCAAGCTTTAAACAAACCATCCACACAGTCACTGAACACCACGCCACTCCCCTGATGCAGCTGCAGAAAGGCTGCACTGACGACTCCATAAATGCTGGCAGTCAGTGCCTGAACAACATTGATTTTGTTCCAATCAATCCACAGAGATTGCAATGCATGGCAAATGACACAGCCTGTGTGCCATAGCGTACATTTCAGCATTAATTGTTGCCGGGCAGACTTGTTCACTCGCTGAGTCTCTGTGGGAGGCCCAGCTGTCCCCCGTACCTTAACTCAGACTGAACAAACTTGATTCCTGTCCAACAAAAATGGCCTTCACTGTTATTTCAAACAGTACAGTCGTAGCAAACGTAAGGAATTCATACTTAAAGCTGCAGCTTGTTACTTTTGGTGAAGTTCATTTGGTCTCTTTCAGACAGAAACAATGTTGTGTCCATCTGTCAAGCGGAAACATCAGTTTGTTTATGGCAAGTTTCCACCGAGTAGAATAGTTTGGTTTGGTTTGGTTTGGTACTTTCCTAATGGTTTTGTTCTGTTTCCATTAGGAATAGTACCAAAATAACTGGCCCCGCATCCGTTCCATATTTCCATACCCGTCCCTTGGGGTACCAGAGTAATGGTACGGTAACTCCCTCAACGCCCGCAGTCTGGATGCCCTGGATGCAGTGTTGCCTTCATTGTTTGTCACGCCGCGTGTCCTTTACCGCACGGTGCCGCGCTGAACCAAACCGAACTGTACCGTGATGGAAACGCGGCTCTTGTGTCAGGAAGCATTTATCCAGTCAGACGGATGAACAATTAGGTTTTTTTTGAGCAGCAGAATTTCTTTCTGAGTCATTTCATTTGCCCTGCTCCGTGTTGTTCTTGCCTCCATCCTTGACATAAAATGAATACTTTCTTATGTGCAGCATGGGAATTTCACTGGGCAGCACAAGAAATACAAACACTGAGGAACTGAGTCATGATAGGTGAAATCAGCATTGTGTGAACTCACTTGGCAATGGCTTCAATTTGTTTTCATTTAAAAGACAAACTGTACCGCTTTAATCTAGGTGACGATGATAAATAGCAGGTTAGTTTAACTCCATGCCTTTACTTTACTTTCTTTTAGTTCCATTTAAAGATATAGACGTGAAATGAGTTCACTTCCCTGCTTAAGAACGTGATAAGGTTATTGATGCCAGACTTTAGTCTCTCTGCTTAAAGCCAAGTCCACGCCACACAATGTTCACATTTTAAGGCTCATTCACACCTCACAACTCGCAGTCGTGTGACTGGGAGTCATGCAGTCATCGTGAAATCACACTACAAGTCCAAATGGTGACAGAAGTGTTACACGATCTTCCACCACAGCAGGAGGAGCCCACAGCTTGCAGGCTATGTCATGTCTCTAAACCAAGTTTGGTCACAAAAACATATGTGACAAGTGTGTGTTGTTGTTTTTTTACTCACTGCAAAAGCAAATTTCTTTAAAACCAAATGTTATTGTAATTAGCAAATTGCAGCGACAAACCTGTGTGTTTCTGCCCAGACACTGATAACACTGGAGAGCTCAGGAAAATGTTATGATTTGGTTTAATCTAATGCAGAAAAAAGGTTAATATAAGTAGAATAATAAGCATGTATTCAATATCTATTCATCAAAACCAGGATCTCTCTTTGGCTTTAACCAAAGTGCTTTGGTTATGTAAACCTCACCCTTGATCTCTGGATGTGAACCCCAGTCTCTGGTGAGTTCAAACAAATACACAAACACATTAATCCAGCACATGAATATGTTTCCTGGGTTTGAGTTGCATCAAAATAGGTAACAACCATATCACCCCAAATGTCAGTCTATTCCTGTAATCGTTATTTTAGTGGTTTTACAGGAAACTCCATTTCCTTCTCCACCTACCAGCTTTTCATTGCTAACATAAATTGATATTGCAGACTCTTGCTGTAGGAGCGTAGGATCGGTCAAGGAACTGCTGTGGCTGTTATTCTAGCTGTCAGGCTTTGTTTACCTTTCATTTGAACATTTTCCTGTCTCTCATTCCTCAGTTTTGTATGTTTTCTCTTCGCCCAGCCTGTTGTTTTGTGTCATAACAAAGTGAGTTATGGTCCCTCCTCCAATACTTTCTTCATCCTTTCTCCTTATGGTGGATTTTGCTGTTTATGTTTCCACTCCATCATTCTTCTCCCCTCGGACAGAACAGAAATGGGACAAGGCCTAGTATTCTACTCGGTGTCGTGGGAGTGTGTGTGTGTGTGTGTGTGTGTGTGTGGGTTGATTCTGGCACAGGGCATGTTAGAGAAAATATGTCAGGAGTGGTGTGAGCTAGGTGTGTGACGTCAGTGAAATGTCTGTGCTGATGCAGGCTGACGACTGTGCGTCTTACAGGAGCTGCATCACACCGCATTTTATCTGCCTTCATCTTTATGGGCACAGATTGTAAGAGCGTGGGAGGGAGGAGTCCTGTGCTGACAGCCAGCCTGCTGCCTCCTGACTGGAGAAAAATATTAATGTACCAGTGAGCAGGAACACTGCCAGTGCTCCTTTTCTCTCCGTGTCAGTCCATGTTTGATTGCTGGGAAAGACTTCTGGACTTTTATGAGCTTTGCTGCCGGACCTGCCGCAGGCTTGGCTAAAGGCCCTGACAGGGATCAGAGTAGCGTGGCAGCACACACACACACACACACACACACACACTGGCTTCCATGACTTCAGAGGACATTGAATTGACTTACATTCATTAACACTAACATCAGCCTCTCTTTGAAACATGTCTTCACCTAAAAATATAGTGATTTTCTTTCTACCCCACTGCCATCAGTATGTATATGTATATATATATATATATATATATATGTATATATATATATATATATATATATATATATATATATATATATATATATATATATATATATATATATATATATATATATATATATATATATATATATATATATATATACATATATATGTATATGTATATATATATACATATATGTATATAATTTATTATTTTTCTTTATATGTATATTTATATACTATTTAAAAAAAATACTATTTCTTGTTTATTTTTGCTGGTATTTTTGAGTGGACATCAAAGTAAGAATTCTATTGTATTGTCATATTGTGCATATGACAAGAAACACTTTGAATCTTGGACTGACATTATAGGGACTTAATGTGACTGTAAACAGCCCGTGGCCAAGTGGAAAGGGAACTTGATTTGTAACCGGAGGTTTGCCGGTTCAAATCCGGAACTAACCCCCAATGCTCCCCGGGCACCACTCAGTGTGGCAGCCCACTGCTCCTAATTCTAGGATGGGTCAAAATGCAGAGGGATACTTTCCCTAAGGGGATTAATGAATTGAAAAAAAACATATTTATGTCCCCACAACATGAGGAATACCAGGCACTCACACACACACATTCCTTACTGAGGACACATAGACATAATAAAATCACTAAAGCCAAATTGTCCTCACATGGTCAACATGTCCTTGACGTAGTGTTGAGAATCCAGTACGTCATCACACACAACAGAGGAGCTAATTATGATGGATAATAAAAGATAAACATTTGCTCTTCAGGTTATTTCCTGAACCTTATGCTACCTTTGGACAAGTGACAGCAAAGGAGCGTCTCACCCAACCCAGTCCACCTGTGGCTCAATGCCATTTTCTTTTATGCTCTGACCTTTTCTCCCACTCGCTCTCTTTTCTTTCTACAGTACAGGGACACAGAACAACAGAAACCAATACATAAAAAATAGCTAATTAATCAGTGACTCATGAGTAACACACTAGCGCAGAAATGTGGTGACGGGAGTGTGAGTAGACCTGAAAAAGTGTTACAACAGCACAGTGGAGCACAAATAGAAGACAGGTACTGTCCCTCCTGCTGAATATCACTCACTGCCCTTTGTGTTTTGCTTAGAGGAGAAAAACAAACGGCATCATCAACCACAGACCTTTAACTCATGGCTCAAGCCCTTTTTCATGTGACCTTCATGTTAGATATGACATGTCTGCGGGATTACTGGTACTTTTAGAAGGAGATAATTGACATGGAATGACAGTAAATATGGAGCATAAGAATGGGAAACAGCTGCAGCCAGTGTGATAGAAACTGAAAGCTAGCACTCACATATGAAATAACACACAAAACAAAACAAAACAAAATAAAATAAAATATATATATATATATATATATATATATATATATATATATACATATATATGTATATATATATATATATATATATATATATATATATATATATATATATATATATATATATATATATATATATATATATATATATATATACATATATATATAGTATTAATTTGTAGCCAACACCACAATATTAACACTGATCTATTTTTTTTTTGTTAGGCTGAAATTAAAAGACAGATTTTCCTTTTACAGCAGCTTGAGTAGTGCATAGATAGTTAATAGTATATGTGTGTGTGTGTGTGTGTTTGTATTTCACTGACATCTATACGCATCGTTGAGCCTTTTTCATATCACTCATAACTCATTCATTTTTAAATATTAACAGATGACATGGTCATAACAGCTGTGTCCTGTTGTGAGAACCATAATTCATATTAAACCATGTCTGCTCTGGAGTCTCCTGCAGTGCTGTGTGTCTTTCTGAGGACAGTCCTGCCTCTTCTCACCTCTGACTGTGTGCATTTACTAAACGCTGGCCTGGGACTGATTACCTCTCGTCTGTGTCTGTATATGTCTGCTGATGTTGTTTAGAGCATCACAGTCCACTTCATATTGTCCTCAGCGTGGAGTGCCGCGGTGCATTCTTACATGACACTTTTTAGCAACACACACACACACACACACACACACACACACACACACACAGAATGCTTATTCTCTGTCTCCACATTGAGTTTGTAGTGTGGGCAGAGGGTGATGAATACAACGGAGAGAAAATAGAGGAGAAGAGAGAGAGGGGGGAGAGGGGATGAAGGAGAGTGTGTGGGTGAGCAGATAGGACTGGAGATGAGGGGGAGGGGGGGCAGGTTAAGTCAGTGCCTACACGGGTCTCTATCCCACAGGCTCTCTCCTGTCTCCCACGCCTGGCCCCTCTAACCTGGCCCAGCTTCTGTTTAATGTCTGGCTCTGTCACACCTCGGCCCACTCCCTTGAGATCTGCATGTCTGTGGCGGAAAGTGCATTTCAAACTATTTCACACGCAACAAAAGAAGACTTCAGCATGGATTTCATGAGGCTTTCATCTCTGTTTGGCTACGTCTTTGGCTCTCTTTCGTTTTGATCATTTAATTTCTGCTCATCTCATTTATCTAACCTTTCATATGTTGAAAATATTCCCAAATGGTCTCAGTATTATGAGTATGACTATGTGCACATTACCGGCATGTGTTGTCTTTATTGTTTAGAGAATGGTTTGTTTAAGTGTGTGATTTTTTAAAAAGCAGCAGCTCTTTGAACGTTTTCTTCTTCATTGTTTTGTCTCTTGACTCTTAATAACGTCAGAAAATAGGAACCTTTACTCCATGTGGTATCTCCATGGCAGCCACAGCTCCCACATTATTTGCCATAAAGTACAATACCATTCTATGTAGTGTTTATAACGACGTACACTGACATGTCTTCTCAAAAGGAGTTATAGTTGTTGCCACTTTTAAACACATCTGCTTAAAACTACATTACTGACATGTTTCTTTTAAATGTTTAATACGGGGGTTAAAGCCGAGTGCTGCGTTCCCAGAGAAGTGTCAGCGTTATAATTGATGCTCTGTATACCTGCTTATTTATGACTAGACATTCCAATCAGTTAATAGTCTATCAGCAGATGAAGAAGCCAATGAGTGTTAAGCATGAGTGATTTAAATAATGCACTGAACATAAGGTTAAATGTTCAAATGTTAGAGCCAGGGTGTGTAATTTGTTTCCAAAGCACTTTTTTTTATCATAGTTATTAAAATACTTAAAGTTCTACATCACCATAAATAAACACAGTAATTGCATTGAGATCACATGGAATGATTGGCCGGTGCCTGTCTGTGACTTAATGACCTGCTGCCGTGTGCACATCCTGCCTGAGCGCTTGCAGCAACAAATGCAAAGACGATAGCCAGAGGTTAGTAAGTAAGTCTGCAGACACAAAGCGCGTTACATTCCTCTTAGTTCCGATGACTTTTTTTTGAGCTGATTCTTTCGCGCGTTTTGTCAAAAGCTGTAATCATTTCGACGAAGGCAACACATTAAACACTGTTACGTAACATTATTTGTTCAAAAAGAAACAGCCTTGAATCTTGTCTCCTGTCTTAATGCAGAATAATGCAGGATTTTTACTCTAATTCCACAGCTTTGGAGTGATGGTTTCATTTCTTGTTGGAGGGAGGTTGGGGGCCGTCTCCACTCCCCCCCCTACTGTCTCTTTGCCGAAAACCCAGCCTTGCAAGATCAGGGCTGAAGTCTCGGGTCTCATGAGAAACACAAATTGCTTCACAGCACTACACACACACACACACACGCACACATACACCCTAGGTACCAGCTATAAGATCAAGGCAGCGATAGTGTTATTTTAGGGTTAAAAAAATCCAAAAAAAAACAGAGGAAACCACTGTTGGAGGAAGTGAAGAAGAGGAAACGACTGTCTGACACACCAGTCAGAACTGAAAAACACAGAAGTGCAAAAAAAAGGATGCCGGCCGGTAAAGACATGGCTACATGACTCCATTGAAAATGGATGCACATGACCTGGAGAGGGGAAGAGAGGGGGAGCATCAGCAGTGAGTTTTTACAACAGTGACGATAAAGTGGACAATGGATGGATGAATGTTTACGGTGGTGTCGTAAAACGATGTACTCCAAGACTCTAGGGGGAGCTCCGAGGATGAGAAAGGAAAGCAAAAGTTCGGACTTAATGCTATAGGTTTATTTAAAAATGAAACATTTTGTAGGTGCCACAACGGAAGGGTGCAAAGCTTCGTAGTGTTAAAACGATCACTGTTTCTATTGGTTCTAAAAGGTAATATCTACCTTTTGAATACCAACGCCACACGGTTGGTGTAGTGGTCAGCACTCTTGCCTTTGCAGCAACAAGACCTGGGTTTGCAACCTGGTCAGATGTGCACATGGGTTTTCTCTGGGTTCCCTGGTTTCCTCCAGATTTAGAGATTGGGCAAATTGGACTCTCAAATTGGACCATGAGAATTGAAGCTTGTTTGTCTCTCTCTCTCTCTCTCTATATATATATATATATATGTATATATATATATATATATATATATATATATATAGATATATCTATATATCTATATATAGATATATAGATATATATATATTTGTCCTGTGATGGACTGGTTGGACTCCACCTTTTGCCCTATGTCAGCTGAGATTGGCACCAGCGCCCCCTGCGACCCTCATGCGGATGAAGTCCGAACAGGATTTTCTGTCTGAATGGTGGTTTCCCTCTTTGCAGCTCGTCATCCAACAGGTAATACTTCAATCAAATGCTGGTCGACATCGTGATGGAGATGTTCAGATCCACATGAGGGCTGGATGAGCAGATTAATAGTATTGACAAAGCCTAATTAGTGTCATGCTGAATCAAACGATTAATGTGAACAGTTGTTAAGGAGGCAGTGTGTGTCTAAATAGGCCCAGAGGCTAGATAATACAGTAATAGCCTATGACTCACACGAGCACTGTTCTAATGAGAAATAAACAGAGAGACAGAAATAAAGCGTGACAAAAAAGTAAGAAAAGACTGAAAGCAAGTGAAATGACATTTGTATCGCTCTGCTGTAGTCAGCCTGCCTTGCTGCCTGGCTCCCCTCAATGTTTTAACACCCTGAGTTTTAAGCAGCGATGGGATTAGTTTGTAGGATTGTTGGCTTGCATTGTGTGCTGAGAGGATAGGCAGTGAAATCCCCTTTTCAGCCACCACTACTTATCCTTGTCCCTGTGTTGTCTCTTTCAAACAGAAGCGCCTCGCTCTACATGCATGTAATCTTGGTGACAAGAAAGAATGAAAAGAGAACCCAACGCGTATGAAGCGAGCGAAAATGGGACAGCTGACGGGAGGAAGAATGCAGAGAGTTTAGGGAACCAGGTGGAGGCGGGATGTGGGCTGAATATAAGATGAATTTTGTGTTATATGCAGAAGGTGCCAGAAGGTTGTTTTGGTTCATTCAAAAGTGCGGCACAGGCCTATTTCACGAGCACAGTGTATTTATGTCTGACATCAGCGTGTGAATAATTCATCCTAAACTTCATGTCTGAATTATTGATGTCTTAAAGAATACTGAAAGCGGCTGCAGAAATCAGCAGTCCAGAGGGAAAGGGGGGCATGATGCAAGTTGAAGAAAAGAATATATGATTTCATCATTATTTACTGTTTCATTCCAAAATGAGGAACATTGGCCAAAAAAAACACAGCATTTATTCAGATAATAATGGAAGAAATGACAAAAAAAACCTCAGTGACATTTAAATGGAATGTATATTTTTTTATAATTATCTGACTTTTAATTTAATTATACAAAGCAAATGTATGCTTGCGTTGGTGGAATCTTGAGTCCCTGGTGCAGCTGACTCAAGCTGCTCATACTAAATACTGCAAAACTGATTTTTATAGTCAATGTAACTATTGGACAGATGGCAAAGGAATTCATGACCCCCGGAGGATAAGTCCATCCCCACGTCGCCTTAGCACCATTACAAGTTCACCATATGTAGTTTGAAGTGAAATGGTTTGACAGGTGTATGATGGATCGCCTTGAAATGTGCGGCAGATATAAATGTTTCTCCATTTCCTGACGATGAATTGTCGTGGAGTTGGTTGTGCGGCTGATGTTTATGAAATACCTGGTCACCGTGTTACATAAACCTGCCGTCACACTAGATTAGCATGACTCAGCATGTCTGCATGTTTGGAATCAGACGTTTTCCATATAGTATGTTGTTTTATCCCCGACACACACAAACTGGTGATGATCAAAGCAATTACTTACTTCCTGCGTGACTGAATTAAAATGAACGGGTCGTGATTCGGCTCATAATTGCCACCTTTTCGTAGTGCCTTTGCTAAATACACCAGACTCCTCTGCTAAATATTGAGATTTTAGAAACTTCCTTGCTAAAAGTTAGAGATTAACGCATGTTTTCGGGATTTTTAAGTCTTTTTAACTGATCTACAATTCGGCTCACTTGGCAGCCCGTGACCAAGTGGAAAGGGAACTTGACTTGTAACCAAAGGGTCGCCGATTCAAATCCCCACCCGGCCAAAAAGGGATGGGGTACCCCTGAGCAAGGTACCCAACCCCCAATGCTCCCCGGGCACCACTCAGTGTGGCAGCCCACTGCTCCTAATTCAAGGATGGGTCAAATGCAGAGGAATACTTTCCCTAAGGGGATTAATAAAAACTAACTAACTTATGGCCTGCCTCTAGTTTTCAAATTAAAACGGAGCAGTGATTTTGGGATATGGCGTATCCAAAGCAGGATGTTTGTTTTTTTTTTACATCCAAATATGGATGTAACCAGGCTTTGTTTGTGGATACTGTTGTAGGATGTTAGTGCACATGAAAACAATACTCACAAACCAATGCACACATAATAACGTGTACACATCACTGAAATGAGTTTGCACAAACACTTAACCTGCTGAATATTGAGTTTGGAACTGAGATACTACAATTCAATCTTGAGTAAAAGCCAATGATTCTTCTTACAGCATGGAAGAAAGAGACCACCCCCCTATTTCTCTTAATGTCTTTTGTTTACTGTGTTATCCCCCTTCTGTTGCACGAAATGTGTGTGCGAGTGCTGATGTACATCTTTCTGTGGGTGTAACTGTGCGTGTGTGTGTGTGTGTGTGTGTGATGGCTGTGCTGTCTGCTCAGGGAGGCATGGGGCCCAGACACTTGGAATCATTTAGTGAGAATTTGAAGTGTAGGAGGAGAGGAATGTGTGCCCAGATAAAAGAAAGAAAAGTAAAAGGAAAACGGAGCAAAGGGAGGGGGTGGAGAGTGCAAGAGATAGACACAGAGATAGACAGATAGAGAGAGAGAGAGAGAGAGAGATCATGCAGAAGAAGTCTGGCCGGTGAAGAAGAGGTGGAGGAAAGATTGGGAGCATTGGGGAGGAGCACTAGAGGTAGAAGAACATGCTCAAAGCGAAGATGGGGGGGTGAAAATGAGGGTGCGCAGAGGGAAACAAAACTGAAAATGGGAGGCAGAGCTCACAAGACGGAGATCTGGAGCAAATGGCAGACAGTGGGAGCAGCAGAGAAAGAATAGAAGAAAATGGCTGAGGAAAAAAACGCTGCCCACTCCTTACCTACTGTTCTCCATTAAGCAGATTTTTTCAAATGGCTCTTGCAGGTCTCGCATAGGGGGAACATCTATTCCTATCACAATGCTGCCTACACACACCTTGCAGTGACAAGCACAGCAAGTCAGAGAGTGAAAGAAAGGTGCACATGTACAAATCAACAATGAGTTTTCTAAAAGGAAATAGTGAAAAAAAAAGAAAAAGAAAGAAGAGTTGGGGGTGGGGTGTGTGCAAGCCTAAAGTACAAAATGTTATTTTGCTTTTGTGACATTGTTCCCTTGTAAATATAGTTTCTGGAAGCCTGTTTTCTTATTGCAGTGACTCAGTGGTGATAAAACAATTAGCCTAAACACTTCTATTTTCCTTCCAAACAAGTATGACGCCACATTTTTCAAGTCCAATGTGTTCTTTCTCATTATTTATGCATACAAACTGTTGTAACCTCTTTTCCTCTTTTCTGTGTATCTGTATCTGTTCGCTGTGCACAAATATACCCTCCCACATTCCCTCCTCGTGCTTCCGGTCTCTCTTCCCTTCCCTGGCCAATGCCAAAGCTAACAGCCTTGTGTTCCAGTACTGTGTGTGTGTGTGTGTGTGTGTGTGTGTGTGTCTGTGTGAGAGAGAGAAAGAGTCTATGTGTATCTGTAGGTGTGTGTTTGGGTGTGTATTACAGCATGCATATCTGTAGCAACAATTTCCATACAATTCAAATGATTTCCCAGATTTTGTAAAGAGGGTTTGGACTATACCCTATATCAACCTGAGGGATGGATGCCAAAAAGCAGCTTCAGTCAGCTCATCAAAATTATAGTATAATATTATATATATATAATATTCTGCCAAGATAGAAGAAATATTCACAATATCTGCTTTCCAGCAGGTTAAGAAGGCAAAGGATTTCATTAAAACATGTCTATCTATGCAAATCTGCAATTGGCCTCCTGACCCAGCTGATGAGCTGTGTAGTTTAGTTTGAAGGAGTCTACACCGCAAACAACACCAACTCAGCAAGCATTGTTCACTATCGACAAGGATCAATCCCTCTCTAGGCCTCTGCCCGCAGGTCAAGATGATTGTCATCCAAAATCAATCTCGGGGTGTAACGCGTGCATCTGCACAGCCAGTCTTCTATTTTCAAGGGAATAATATGCACAGGCTATGAATTAAAAAAAATCTAATGACAAATCAGACTTCAGTTGACGGACGCACAGCGCTATTGACCAGCCGAGGTCACTGAATGGACTGGGCCACGCTGACCTTCATGGCTCCTGGCAATGAGCGGGCACATTCAATCTCACTTGACCCACTCCGCTTTGACCCTCGACCCCTGGCAATGCTGCCCCAGTGTGAACTCTCACCTCCGAGGATCAATAGCTCTTGAACCATTGCCTTAGGCCATTGGCCAGAGCAGTGGGGGTGATGGAGGATGATGGAAGTCGGGTGCAGGCTGGTAGAAGTAGCTGACCTCAGAGGAAGGGGCCTCTGACTAAAGATGATGCAGGGAGAATTGTTCTGAAATGAGTAACGTTGGAGAGAGAGAGAGAGAGAGAGAGAGAGAGTTCCATTGGAACATAAAGAGGACATTCAAAGTTATAGTGCATATCTTTTAAATGTAAACAAATAACAGAAAATTGAGCCTCTCAGCTCTGCACGACTCCTCCTTGTTTCCCATTATAGCACTGTTTAGATTTTTGCAAGAGCAACAGTCAAAACACAAAGATGCACTCATGAAAAGTTTCAGAAACCAATTGTGCTACCAAAAAAACCTCAGCAATTTTACAAGATAAATCCTTGCCTTTAACTACCCCTATGCTGCCTCAAATGCATTCATTGTCATGCACCATCAGTTGTGTTAGTTAGTTTTAGTTCAGTGTCACTTCCTGTTTTATTTTGTGTTGGTTAGTTTTAGTTCAGTGTCACTTCCTGTTTTATTTTGGTAAGGGGTTTGCTCTACTTCCTGTGTGCACCTTGTCTGTCTTGTTCTGTGTCTGATTACCTGATTGTTTTCACCTGGTGCTCCTTACCCTCACTCCCTACATACACTCCCTTCTCCCACTTTCTGCATTTGGGTCCCAGCTTTGTGAGTTTGTAACATTCACTCATTCATTCATTCATTCATTCATTCATTCATTCATTCATCTTCTACCATTATATCCCTGCCAGTCGCAGCTGACATAGAAGGCGGCGTGGTACACACTGGACAGGTCTGCCTGAAACGCGTACACACAAAAACGCTTGGTCAGTCAGGTCTGATAGTATTGGCTTGACGGAGCCTGTTTTCAGATGAAGGACACGACGTACAAGTAAGGTTACATTCTGTCCACGCAGACCAAACAGGGACATGGTTGTGGGTTTGATTCCATGCTCCACTAGTCTACATGGCAATGTGTCCCAGGGCAAGACACCCCATTGCTCTTGGTGGCAGCATGTGAATGAGTCTGAAAGATGTGTTATAGAAAATGACTATGTGTGTATATACATATACATATATATACAAATATATACATATATATATATATATATATATATGTATATGTGTGTGTATATATATATATATGTATATATATATATATAATATATATGTATATGTATATATATATATATATATATATATATATATATATATATATATATATATATATATATATATATATATGTATGTACAGACACACCTCAAAAAGTAAGAACCGAGCAGTGAGAGGATTTCTCTCATTTACTGTACAGCATGTCATACATGAATGCATCTGGCTCCGCTTCAAACTCGGTTTCCACACTTTGAGTCGCACTTATTGTGTTTTTTGTTGTGTAGTTTAACAAGTAAGATCACTAATCCTCTTATGCCAGAACGTCGTGGCGGCACCGCATCTGAACGCTGAGCTGCCCTGCATTCTAATCAGCAAGGTGAAGTTCTTTGATCTCGAGTTGGAAAAGCTCACGCCAGTCTCCGCTTTAGAGCAGATACACTACGCGCGGCTTTATGCTCTGAAATCCCTCCGCATTTGACTCCTTTCAATCCTTACTCCCATGTGACACTTTCCAGACTCATTTAAAAAGTTAAGCTTCAACCTCTGGGTTTCAGCTCATGCAGGATCACTCCGGCAGCTTGTACACGTTAACAAATACATATTAGGTCTCATTGGATGTCAGAGAGATACGATGAGGGGGGTTTAATACAGCAGTGAGTCATCAGTGACACAGTAACACAACACATCACTTAATGCATTCTAGTCTCCCATGATAAATAATTTAACCGATGTACAGTCAGTTTTCTAGTCAGTGAACGAGGTGGCATGAAGAAACTACCACTTTTCTACCAATGAAAAGGTGAATATTCAGGCTTAAATCAGTACACTCATTCATTCATTGTCTAACGCTTAATCCTCCACATGAGGGTCGTGGGGCCGCTGCAGCCAATCCCGGCTGACACAGGTCCGACACACAGACACAAATCATTTCAGGAGACTGAACCCAGAGAGAAACCAATGCACCGGGTTCTTTTTGATGTAAGAATCATCACAAAACCTCCAGTTTGAGACGATTCAAGAGTTCGAGCCGTGAGAGCACAGCACTCGATGCGAGGCGCTTGCCTTTCCATTGAACTGAAATAATGTTATGTATCAATAAGGTTGATGATGCCAACTTATTATGACAAAACATACGCAAAGGCCATGTTTTCAACACCTGAGCCTGAACGCGGCACATTCTCACGTCTGTGTCGGACAAGGGTAATGAATATGAGGGCTAATGTTTACTGCTTTGAATAATGGGTGTTTCTTCTTCTGTGGTGAGCGGCTAAGATCAGCCCGAGATACAATCAAATAACACTTTTTCACCGACTTTGCAACAAACAAATAAAAGAAAAGAAAACACAAACACTGAGATACAGTAATTCACCAAATCCCCATCCCTTACATGACTTTGATACAGAAAACCTAGAATTTCCCATAATATAACTAGATTAATACAATCAGTCCCTGAAATCTTAGTGTTCATGCCACTTTCAACATGACTTCACTGGAGATTAGTGCTATAATCCAAGTTTCCTCTTCACAGACATTCTCTGTAACCATATCAGTTAAACTGCTAATGTGTTTGTTCGTCTCTTATTTGTTTATTGGATGAGTTGACACATGCTTTCTTTGTTTGCATGTGCCATTGTCAGTTTGCATGTTTTCCAATGTCACTGTGCTCTGAGCTTTCTCCAACAGTCATATTTATTGTTTGTCAGACGTCTGTTTGACGCTTTATCATTAACACCCTGAGCCAGAGTAACTGCTGCAAACATGCTGGTTTTATATCGTGCAGATATAGAGCTGAAAAATGAAATTGCAACACATTCATGTGTTCATCCTTGTATTAATATATGTCGTGTAGTAATGCTCCATGGTTTTAAACCCTTTGGAATCGAAACTAAACCTCAGTAAATGTCACAAATCAAATCGTAATCTGTCAGAAAATGTGATATTGTCCCCAAATTGTTAATCCCTGATAACTGGGCCAAGACTCGGAGTTGAAGTTGGAGTTTGACATTTTGGCTGATGTCCAGTAACAGCTATCGAGCTATGTGGTCTGTGTGTTCTTCCCCTTTTAACGTCCTGCAGACGAGGCTTGCTCAACTGTCATTGATAAAACGGGAAACCAGAAGCCTTCTGCTCTTGAAATTGCGTGCCTTGTCTGCAGACTTGCATAACCTGGCGATCAGTGTGTGAAAAGAAAGTCTGTCTGTCTGTCGGTATTACCAAATCATTGGTACACCTAATTATGATTTCTTTTTTTCACTAAATAAAAGGATGTTATCGATGATCACATCTATTTATTCATAGTTCATAGTAACAAAAAAATAGATTTGTGAAAAGGACACAGTCCAGCTTATTTGGTGTCTTCCTTCTTTAACAATACAAATTAAAACTCTAGGGACGAGAAACAGCCTTGGAAATGATTCTTCTGGGCCAAAGAAATAAAAGTTGCACTTATTCACATTGAGATTATTGTCACATGTGATTGTTAGTGCTGAAAAATTCTAGTGTCGGTCACTTGACTACAACAATCATTGTTAGGAGCAGGTGCGTCAGTCTGCCTCATAGTTTGATCATCCCAAAAATGTGTCTAGTAAAAAACAAAGAAAATATGTATAACCCTTTGTGGGTGCGTGCGTGTGTCTGTTTGTTCTCTCATTTCCCATCGCTCATATCTCACATCTGTGGTTTCACCAGCAGCAGGGCCCATCTCACAAGAGCCGAGGGCATGACTCAGACCGACGCAGACTTGTGGCTGGCGGCTGTGACTCACAAAGGAAAGGGAAAAGGGAGGGGAGCCACGTTGTGTGCAGAACCAGAGAGAAGTGGACAGTGCCGAGATGGGACGCCGTCCCCACTCGCCCTCGCTGGGAGCAGCTGGCCATGAATACATGAGCGGCGGCATCACTCAGCGCGCACAACGCAGCCACGTTTCACCGACACACACATGCGGACACACAGGGGCAGCTGAAAATAGCCATACAGAGGCCTTCCACAACATCTGCTAATTATCTGGCAGAACGCGGGGCCTGGACCCGGCATCAGAGTAGTCCCAGCTGTGGGGCTGGACTCCAGGATGGCACTGATAGAAAGAGGAGAAAAAAGAGAGAGAGAGGATGAAGAGGAATTTTGTCAATAACAGACAAAGGGCTTTTACAACAAGCAAACTGGCTCCCATAGATCAGTCCGTCATAAACACATAGATTTATTTTATCCACATGTGCCGCAGAGAAACAACCAGGGTCCCAGACTTCCCATGGCATCGGCAGGAATCACAATATCCTTGACAGTCAGTTAGTCTGCCCACCTTCCCTCCATCTCCATCGCTCTCTCCCTCCCTCCCTCCCTCCCTTCAGTCTCCTCTGCACTCAGAAAAAGAAAGACAAACTCATTTCCATACAAATGGAGTGAGAGCCTGCAGCCCAGGGACCCGGTGGAATTGCAAATATTTCATCTTTGCCTGGAAGCCTCCGCTATTACTCCTCGGCCATTATCCCCTCTCTTTCATTCTTCCTCTTATTTTACTTTCCTTTTCTTCTTTGCTCTCATACAATATCACCTTTGCTATCCGTGACCCACACCTCCATCTATCTTTTAGTCGTCTAAATCATGCATCCATCCAGCAGGAGAAAAAAACATCCTCCCACAAATTATTACAGCATTACTGCCGTTCACTACCTGGTTAAAAAAATAACTAAATTTAAGCTTTGTGTTAAATTACATCCATAGACTCAAAAAGTGTTATTATTATGTTATTATGCTGTTGGCTTATATATTGGGTTGAATTATGACATCATGACCCAAGAGAGCTGTGAATCATCATTTTAGCTACTTCTTATATTGACAACATGAACTGAAAATAACGTTAACTTGTATTAATATTAGGGTTGCCTACAGTTCCGTAAAATAAGGATTTGTTCTGTATTTGAAAAGATAATAGACCGCGTTCCGCATCGAGCGGATAAGAAACGCACTTTGTTCCTTATTTTTGATCATCAAGTCAGTGTAAAACCACGAGAGAACAATACGATCGTCCTCCTGCTGTCATTCATTACTCTCCTTTGAACTGGTGCGTCGTAGCAACGGAGACGCGCCAGGATGTAAACGGTAAAATATTTGGTTGATAGAAAGTTACACGCGTAGAAATACTTTTGTTAGACAGTGAAACTGCGTCTTTGACTCAACTTTCAAAGTGTGTGGTTTGTGGCGGTGATGTAGCCTCCTCACACACACACACACACACACACACACACACACACACACACACTTTGTGGTCCTAAGATTTAACAACAATACACTGGCTGTACTATAATATCTGTGTCTCCATAGCTACAGTTTTACTGTTCTTGTTTTTTTTATATTCCATGCAGTCATAGTTATGATGATTCACATGTATAGGTTAATTTTGTCGGGTCACTTTGATTAATCCAATGTTGGGCTAAGTCAACCTCACCTATGACCCAACAGTTGTGCAGCCACTGAGTTTTCAAACAGAACCACAGCCTGCAGCGCTTCGACTTCTACTCCTCTGCCTCCTCGCGCAGCATCCCTCCATCCTTACCTCCTTCAGAGCATCTGCCCAGTGCCCACATTCTTGGGCACACATGGTGTCCAGCAGCTGCCGGGTCAGCAGAGGTGCTCGAGCACAGATTGCCTGGCGCTGGCCTCCTACCCAGGCGAGCTGCCAGTTGTGGACACAGAGACAGCAGGGAGGCACTACAGAGGGTATGGGATACGACAGACTTCAGACAGCACAGATCGTGGCTGTGTTCTTCAATTCTTCCACGAGTGATCACATGTGAGGAGAGGCAGGAATGAATTGCCAGATATTAATCCATACATGGGTGGTAATTGCCAAACGAGTATTGGATTGCCGGATTGGAATCATTCAATTAACATTAAAATTTAAATGTGACATTTTAGCTACCGCGGAGATATTGACGGGGGCACTGAACCTGCAAATCTCAAAAGCGTTTAGTATTCCGTTTCCGTTCAAGCTTGCCAAATTTCCACCGAGCATACAAAACTCCTACTTACTGTCTCATATTTTGGGCTTGCTCTACATTTAATTCTCAGGAGGAAGGCGCCGGTCAGGACATAGGGAGTCCTTTACATGGCTAATTTGTACTAGTATACAAAGGAGAGGAGGACAGGCTAGGCCACAGATGGACAGTGTGTAATGTTGTTAGCTATAGTTAGCCAATTTAGTCACACTGCCAGCAGCTCTCATTACATGATCTAATTCTCCCTCTCTATCTCTTTCCCCCTCCTATGTCTCCAGAAAACACACACACACACACCCACACAGGCCAGAGATGATGGCAGGAGTGCCAGGAGGTGAAAGACAGACAGACAAGTGTGTGTGTGTGTGCAGGCGGAGGTGGTACAGAGCTCCAGCAGCACCAGTATGTATTGTAGAGGTTATGCACGGCCTCCATACGCAGGAACTTATAGTTTTCCAACATGAGAAAATGCATCAAAATTGAATGAAGATATTAATAATTCACCGGACAGATTTCTCAAAGAAAACAGGTTCTCAGAAACGATAAGGCAAAAATCAATGCCGCCTCTCCTCTCCCTGTCTCTCTTTCACACCACATCTCTTCATGCATGTGTGGGGGAGAAAGGCAGAGGGGGTGGGAGAGGATCAGCTTATGTGGCTCCATGCCCCTTTGTTTTGCGCCCCGTCCTGTTGGTGTGCCTCTGTCTGTGTTCTTGCGGCACGGACATCAGCTTCGTGCCCATCAGCCTGCGCTGTTACTCAGTGAAGTCCCCGGAGGCAGGAGCGCTGCTTCAGCCTCACCACCTCCAGACTGGGTCAGAGGAGAGGAGACACCACGCTGAGGGAGGTGCAAATCCGCAGGGAAAACAGGCACACACACACACACAAACCCATCATGCACACCCTTAACAAAAGCCCTCGCTGTGAGAGAAATAGGCTGCTCATGCCTTCGAAACAAAGCTGCTCCTTTGACGTGGTCGAGTGTCCGTTGTGAGGTTGATGTGTTGAGTCAAGTAGCATACAGCATGAGCTCATTATCACCTCTGTATGAAGCTGTCTGCAGAGCTGCAGGTACACACACACACAGTGCACATGCATGTGCAAAGTGTCCGGCACGCCGCTGTGTCTGGTGTCAACTTAAACCAAGTAGACAGTAGATTTGATTCTAAAATTAAAATGTGTCATTTTGCTGAATTTATGCTCACCACATTCACATGGGGAGTTTGAGGCGGTGACTGTGTGGGCAGGGGCGTTTACTAGTGTTTTTTAGAAACACTTGACTCACGGGGGTTAGTTGGTTTGAAGGAAATGTAAATCACACACAAACTGGAGAGGGCTGGTGTCATAATTGGGTTGTAATAATGCATTTGTATTTTAATGCATTATGAAATGGTCATTGTGGTCTTTTTTTTTGACCTTACATTATGATATTATTCATTATTTAACCAGTTTGTTTTCTGGACTTAGGAACTGGGAGAGGCTATTCTGTGTTATACCAAGCTTCTTTGGTTGAAAGTAAAAGTCAGGTCGTTTTTCCTAGAGGCAAATCATGACTCGTAGTTTAAGCACTTTGACCTCATAGATGACACAAAGTAAAATCATTACAGAAAAGGAAAAATAAGTTTGAAAGTTGGTATTTATAGTACCTCTATTATTGTTTAAAAAAAAGAACAATAATTGAATAGGGATGAGACGATTGTTGTATCAGATATTGGGTATTGTTCACTCAGCGTAGAGGCAACATCCTGTAAAGAGGGATGTCCGCTGTCACAGTTATGTGACCAGGGTAGCTTTTTGAAATGGCTACACTATCCTTCAGCACACTTCCTATTAACAGTTACGTTGTTTAAAAGATCTAAAACACAATATTGGGCTGATATCTGTACACTGACAGAAATTCAAAGTAGTAATATCAGACACAAGAAGTCGTATCAAGCCGTCCCAACACTCATAACCGCTTGACATGCATACAATCCTACAAATGTGCCAGATTTAAATATAAAAAATAAATACACAGACACTACGAAGGCCACAACAGGCAGTACTGCGTACATCATTTCCATACTCCTCGAACCATTCACTGACCTTTCCGTGCCCTCTGGATGGGAGTTCTTTCTTTCTGTTTCCCTATTATATTTATAGGTTTTCCTTGTGTTGCTGATTATCAAATCACACAGGTAAAAAAAGAAAGCAACATGACATCATACAATGGGAATACAAATACAGAGGGAAACACCTACCAGGTCAGTAACTCCTCCCACATTATAACTGCACTCCCACCGATACCAATAGTTATTTAAAGCCGCAGTGCAGAACCTCTATCGCCCCCTGTGGACCTCTGAGTAACTACCAAAAACACTGCTGCCCTGATGTGACACATGTTTTCTCTCCCAACCTAAACCTCAGTCCAAGTTACACGTGTACACATATAGACACACACACACACACACACACACAGCAACAGAAATAGAGCTGTGTCAAGACAAGTTCTTAGCAGTTGTCTGTTATTGTAGAATTAGTTGTCCTGACTGTTTCCAGGAAACCTGGAGGTGTGAGGTGCAGACACAGGCGGATTGGCCCATGCATGTTCCTTTAGTGAACCACTCTTGGCAGAGCGCGCATTGTCATTATCAGATGGTGAAAATCATGATGAGCTTCAACAGTAGAATCCACTTCTTTTCACGGGCAGTTATTGGTGTTTTAAGCGCTGCTCAATGTGTTTCTCTGTGGGGAGAGTGGGATTGTCACCACTCACAGAGAAATGCAGAGTCATGTGGAGCTAATAGGTTGGTTGGTCATTATTATCATTATTGGACATTAGATTATATTAGTAAGATACAAACTAAAAAAAAAATAAAGAAGAAGGAAGAAGAAAAGCTTTTTGACATAACAAACAACTAAAGGTTTTGTTTTCTCTTTATGTTTTCTGCACGGTGGTGACTGTCCTTATTTGGAGGGACACGTCCTCCATGGGGAGATAAGAAGCAACACGGACTAACTTCCTGTGATTGTAGAGGACAAACGTTGAGGCCTTGTGTGTTTGTGTGTGGGTGGCACATCTGGCACTGCAGGCTTATTATCTGCGTGAGTGTCTGTCTTTTTTCCTGTGTGCCAATAGGGACACTAAAAAAACGACTTTTGTGCATATGTGTATTTGTACATTAGTGAATGCACAAGGCTGAAGTTTCACATGTGCGTGTGCACATTTGCTCCATTTCGTTCCGCCTGGCGTGTCGTTAAAGATGGAGGTGGCTCTGCTCCTCTGACACAGCTACTGTGTCATGCACAGACATTTTCAGAGTAGGAGAAATCATTACGCTATTCTCCAAAATAAATTAGTGGGTTGAGGTAACCCAAGGCAAGGTAATACAAGGTTAATATTGCACTTTTATTCCCCACTGGCAGAAATAAACAATCTCCACTGTTTGTTTGCCTTCGCCACACTCCCACGAGAAGCCAGAAACAGCAGGACAGAGGCGTGGAAAGAGGGGAATGGAGGGAAAAAAGATAGCAGGATGAGAGTGAGAAAGATAGATGACAAATAGATGATGCTCCGTTCCCTCTCTGACACCCACCCACCCCTCCTGCCGTGTCCTTGGTGTTGTTGCGGAAAAAAAAAAAAAAAAAAATTAAAACAGGTCGACCCACGTTCTTTCTCTCCCCTTTTTCTCTCATCCCTTTTCCTTCCTCCACATCAGGCCATCTCGCTGTGTTTATCTGTCTTCCTTTCTCTCTCTTCCTCCCACTCTTCTGGTCATTGCATGGGTCAGGATGGGAGTCACGACAGGCTCTGGGCTGAACCCCCCCCCACACTATCTGTCATTCATCACATCCCACAATTGACAGCTGCCTCTACCCACTCACACTTTCACCTCTGCATTTCACATGGCAGACAATGTGTTGCATGTTGTAGTGAGATACCAGTGTGCCCCCTTTTGTCAAACGCCATTGAAATAAACCGCGTTTTGAAATAAAAATCCCCTGCGAGACTGAAACTATCACCATCGTTTCTCACTGCACAACCTCAAAAGCAGCCAGCAATTAACCGTAAACTAATGTGCATTGGAATTATTAACTGTGAGAAGCAGATGAAAAAGAAACGACGCCTTTTGATCTCCATGTTAACCGTGTGTGCGTGGAGTCATTCAACATATAGCAAGCGCAGTGTAGTTAATTATATAAAAAGGGGAGAGCAAACAAAGAAAGAATGAGAAAGAAAAAGACGTATTTTGTGACTTCTTTGAGACGAGTGTGTCATCAAGAAAGAAAGAAATGTACGGGATTTGGTGACTTGCGTGTGGAACAGTGCGTGTCTTCGTGATCGTGCAGTGACACAACAAGAGCACAGGGAGAAGATGAATTACCAACTTGTCACGTTTTATTGCAAGAAATGGTGTTCCTTCTCCATGACAGTCCCGCCCCCCCAACACAGTGACACTCAGGCCCCCACAGCAGTCATCTGATGATCTCATAGTTGACACACACACACACACACACACACACACACGACCGCACTCACCTGCCCAGTCACAACCTCAATACTCTTCCTGAACAGCCAATTCGTAGAATACTGCTTACTTTCAGCAGAAACGCGGCGAGCCCACACATTAATGCTAAGACACGCATGTACCCACACACAATGCAAAGCCTCGGCTGGAAGATGAAGCGGACTGATCTTTGCACATGCAACCTGCTGTCACCTGCACAGTGAAACGGGACTGATAATGAGAGAGTAGGAGGTAGAGGCCAGAGATGCAGAGCGCAGTGAACAGCAGAGTCAAATAGGAAGTGAGGTATGGCTTAAAACAGCTGACATGCGAGGCGAGCCTGTCAGAGGAGCTACTAAAACCCACCACAGGGACTTACTAACTAGGTCACTCAGGACCACTGGATGTCTACAAGAGCACTGCACTCTTCGCAGAGAGGCCAACTTCTCTCCATTAAGGTAGAATATAGGAGTTTGGGATCTGTCATGTCCACCTTAATCTCCACCGGGGGAATGCTCATTATGCCCTATGTACGTCCTATGATCCTTTTTTTTTTTTTTAGCATTTTCATTTCCCAAGACAAACACTTCCTTTCACCACCGGCCCGCTCGTTTGTGCTGCGTGTGCATCACTAGAATTAGGTCGACATACCTCTATTGATTTCATTCAAAGGAGTATACGTCTCTGTAAACTGCAATGCATTACATCTTCATTCATTTATTCGACAAACGTTACGCAGCGCAACCCGCATCTGCTATATCCTCATTTTAATACGATTATTTTCACTCTCATATGAACAGTGGGTTTCTTTTTCTTGGACTTTCAGGGCGGAGCTTAATAGAATAGAACTATTTCCGTAATAAAATGATGTAAAAGTTGTTTTTTGTTTACTGTGGTCTGACATCAGTGTTCTGCACACACAGCCTGCTGCTGGATGGTAGAGATACTGGGCAATGTCATGCACATATAAATGCATTAGGATTGACCAGTTGTAGACGCACAACACGGTGCCTAGTTCCATCGGACTGCTGCATTTGCCTTTCACGAGGCTCTTGACAGTTGAACTGCACATTTTGATTGTTTTATGTTTTAGTTATGCATGGATGTTTATTCTTATATTTTCAGCCGCAAGCAAAGGACCTGGGAAATAAACCAAGTAGCACGCTGCAGTTTACTCCATTGCACAGACTGTTTGATAGGAGCACCCTATTTTGAAGTATTTGTGTGCAGTATGTACCCCACCTTTGGCCCCATGGTCAGCTGGGATTGGCACCACTGCCTCCCGCCACCCTCATGTGGAGGATAAAGTGGTAGAAGATGGATGGATGATTGCGCAATATGTCGACCATTCAAGTCTATCCAAATATAACCCAATTAGAATTGTAAATCAGAAAGTCAACACTCAGGTCAAACTACAGTATGGACTGTGCAATGTGGTTGAAAGTTAAAACTCATTCATAGACAGATTCTCCTTACCATTTATCTGTATGATTTGATTAACCCTAAGAACACAGAGCATTTAGGCTGCTTAAAACGTATATAAAGAGGCTATAGAGATGCACAATATAGTGTCTAATATGGCTTTTCTCAGCACATCTGATGAAAAAGATTAAAAAGAAGAAGTATTCAACATTTTTAAAATGAATTGAAGTTGTTCAAGTTCAAAGTCATAAAAACAATCTTTTTATAGCACACTTACACTTCAACATGGAATCCTGATTTCTAAAAATATGTAGTGACGTCATGCCATTCAGCAGTGGGGTTAGGGTTAGGGTTACAGTTACAGGCTAATGGTTCTTTGACTGTAACCCTAACACTAAAAATATAGTGTTTGTTTTTCATATAACTTCATTGATCTTGATTTTCTTCATGAAAATGTAATTTCTTTAAAAAATATCACAAAAGTAAAAAGTGCAATGACACTCTAGGGTCGAAATTTAGAATTCCCAAGTATTATGATAGATGAATTTAGAAGTAATAGTTCAACAACTGTGTTGTGTCAGTTCTATTGTGGCTCTCTGCTTTTGTAATAATGTGTTCACGCTCATGCTCACACCGGACAGTAGTACCCTCCACACATCTGCTGTGCTTTGACTCACACTTGTGACAAACAGAAGTGCTAAAAGTTCTTGGCTCGAAGACGCTGTAATCAAACAAGTGTGTGTGTGTGTGTGTGTGTGTGTGTGTGGGGGCCGGCAACCCACACACATGCACTCTCACCCACACGATTGCACGTGTCTTGACACGGAAACACATGCAAATGCTGTTTTGTTCATGGATGGACACCTATGATTTTGCATTACCTCTAACCACTTACCTACAACCTTTAATTGTGCTTCTTGTTCTAAACTGCAGACGCCCACTGCCTCTCTGCTGCCTTCCTTGTCGATAATCCCTTTTCCCTCCCTCGAGACGCCATGCAGTCACTTCCTTTACGACTACACCTGTGAATCAACTCATTACACACACCCTCCCCCAACCCCAACCCCCTTTGTTTTTGTATTATCTCAGCAGTGTGCTCATTGTCCGGCACGTTTACATACACGGTCGGTTCCATACGGGCAGTGAAGCAAGAGTGTGAACGAGTGCCAAGCGTTTCTTTATGATTAATGTGGGATGACTCATTCGCCACGGCTTCCCGTCACACGCGCGCACACACACGCATAGGTGTTTGTGCGCAGAACTCACACATCATTAAATACATAAAAGGAGTATATGTATGTATTCACGCTGCACAACCCACACACATCTCAGAACTCACAGAGTTCTTGCCAGATGTCAAATGCTTTTTTTGTGAACTTAATATGTAGACTGTGGCTGTTGATGTTCTTACTTAATCCGACAACACAAATGGACTCCGGTCCGGTCCGAGAGGGTCTCCTTTCACAGAACAGTTTTCTGTGTGTCTGTGTGGTTTGGAGGCAGTACAGTAATTCCATATGGAGTTCAAGTTTGGGCGATTGTAAAAACCTAATTGCTTGAACATAAAACCCCTGACTTTTCCCTGAATGTGTTACTGGATGATCTGACACATGTCTCCTTACCCCACCACCTCCCCTCCTTTTCTCGCCATCATGTCAATTAAACTTTGTAAGGACCGAGAGGCATCTGCTTAGATCGTTTCCACCTCTGTGTGGTAGCCAAGCGACGAGTGAGACACACCCAGGCACCCGGGCGCTGGACCATATGGCATATAATCACCCCACTTTGAATCAGCAAAGTAAGACATGGAAGTTGACGCTAATTGTCTGAAAAGTAGATTTTATAGAGTTCAAAGTAGAAATCAAATCTGTAGGCAAAGCTGTCAGCTCACAGCACTATTAGTAAACGTAGGGTGTGGGAAATATTCAAAGATCTTTGAAGGAATAGCATAATGATGACGACGTGGGGAAGATAACATGTATGTTATATTATTTTAAGATTCCTCCACATTCTTAATAAACGTTACCGGCTACTGATGGCCAATAAACATGTCCTGCGTTTCTCTGACCTGCAGTCCCCTGTACTTTATCACTCACAGCTCCTCCTGTTACAACCCGGCCCCTCCTGGGGGCCTCTGGGGCCCACTGGCTAAATTAGTTTCAGCAGCACCAGGAATCAGAATTGCAGGCCTCTAACCTCTCTCTCTGGATTACAGAACTCTAACCCTTCTCCCCATCAAGGCCTCCCAGAGCCTTTGAAGTTGCTCATGGCTTTTCCTTCCCCACTCCATCTGACTGCGAATGAATGATCGACCCCCACCTCTGCCCTCCACTGACCCTTTTACATACTCTTACCCTCTTTTTTTCTGCTATCTCACCACTCCTCCTCCTTTCCATCACTCTGTCTCCAGTCTGAGGTCTCTCTCCTCCCTCCCTCGATTTCCTCCCACTCTTCCAGGCTCACTCGCTCATACTTTCTCCTCGTTCTTTGTCTTTCCAAATGTAAAGGCTCATCTCCTGTCATCTACAGATCTGCCCTCTGTCTCCATCTTTTCTGTCCTCCGTCACTGTTTTCACGTCATCGTCACTTAGTTTTCTTTCGAACTACTGTCTCGTTTTCCCGTTCCCTTTTCCTCCCCCCTTCCTTCCTTTCTTCACTACTCCCTTCCTCCTTTGGACTTCGTCCCCAGGGTTTTTTCATGCCTTACACATTCCTTTGCGCTGACTGGCTGTGTTTACACTGAGTCTCTATCCTATGTGGTCATTAACCCTATTCTCTCTCACTCCAGAGGACAAAAAAAAAAAATGAAAGTGCGAGTAAAAGTCCTGAAATAAATGTGAAACAGAAACAGAAGACAAACAATCGAAGTATTCCATGCTCCAGTTCTTTACGTGCTGGGAACCCTTGACTTTGTCTCCACTAATTACACTTGCACATGGGAGTGGACATTTTTCATCAACATGCTAAAGGACAAGGGGGATGGATTGAAGTTCATGTGGAATTCAAACACATTAGAGTAGATGAAGTGCCAACAGAGGTTACAGAGTGAAGTCAAGAGCTGCCAAATTGTAATGGCCCCTTTAATCACGTACACCTGATCCTGCAAAGTGAACTCAGGGAGGCACAGCCCGGATTCATTGATAAATAAAAGCCGGCAAGTGGATCTTTTTATAGCTCCTGCAGCCAGAGGACAATATATAACCACGTGAGCAATGTTTATTTTATGAAACAGAATAAAAGAGGGTGGCAGTGGGGCAAAAAGACAAAGGACAGTGACGGGGCTTTAGAGAGCAAGGGAGAGGAGGAGCAGGAGGGAGCATTAACAGTTGATCTATCATAAGGTCATCTTTTTCCATGCGCACACACGTCACCTGCACGTTGCTTACCAAAGGACAGTCAGCACATTCAAATGTCACTGTCTACTGCTTGTATTGTGTAATGCAATGCTCCTCCAACCACAGACACACACACACACACACACACACACACACACATGTGTGGCATAGAGTGATTGCATGTACTTTCCATGCCCGGCCTAGTCCATTCCAGGTATACTGTGTTGTGCAAGATGTTCTCAGCCACATTCCCCTCCTCTTCATAACGCGTCCGCGTTATGATGTTATATCTCCGCCACTGTGACATAATGTGCCGCATGTGTGTCACCATTTCCTGTTCTTGCATTCACCTGTCAATCTGGGTTAATGCGCATTATTGGTGGCTGAAATCACATTCTGTTGTGCCGCGCTCAAGCCTTAGTTACGGCGCATGGTTACAAAGTAACAGCTGGCTTTATCACTAATCTGGTATTGTTCATAATGCTCATATTGCCCGCATTCACTTTATTAAAGCAAGTGTTTATGGGTTAAACAAAGGCGTGACCAATTTAAGGCTCCTCCCCGGTTTTACCTCCTCCCTCCCTGACTGATCCTCTACTATATCTGTGCATGGCTTTTTGTGTGTGTGTGTGTGTATAAGTGTGCTGACACATCTTTCATGCCACTTAATTGCCAGTTAGAATACAAGGTGTTGCGAATGGATAAAAAACATTTGTGTAGTGAATCACTTTGACTCTACCAGCACACACGCCTTCACTTCCAGTAAGGATCTGTAGCAGCACGCCCGCCTCTTTCCCAAGCCTCCATGAAAAACCACCACTGATGCCATTGGCTCTACAACTGCCCAACAAGGAGTTAACACCTCAGATAGAGAGACATAGTGGAGGGAGGAGTGGGAAGAGGATGGTGTGAAGGAGAAAAGGAGTGGTTGGCAGGCGCAAAGGTGGTGAGCTCAGGGCTGTGGAATCAGGAACTGCTCTTTGCTCTTTACTCTGCTACGCCCCTGCACTCCCACCACCGCGGCACCCGCGCCTCCACCCATGCACTCTACCCATGCAATCTCCGCTCTACTGTGGTCTAGCTGGAATGCTGACTTTCACCCCCACCCACTGTACCCTCTCTGTGTCTCACCCCCTCCTTGTCTTGCAAAACAGGAAAAAAATGAAGTGGAAGCAGCGTCCTCTGTTAGAAGATCTGACTTTGTGTGACCAGTCGTCCATCTGTGAATATGAATCAAGCGTGTCTCAAAAGAGGGAGAAAAAAAGCAACGCAATAAATGAATATATACCATCTGTGTTGTTTTGTGTACTCGAGCAGGAATACCTCAGTCTGACTAAAAATATCTCCCTGAGCAGAGTAAGGAAAGTCTGATTCCACACTATTTCAGCAGTGCACACCTTGCAGTGAGGATCATCTCTGCCTCTAAAGCCATGGTTTGTTCTCGCTGAGACCAGGAAACAATATTCAAACAGAGAACTCATGTGTGGGACTCTATGTGGTTCAGGATTCAGCGATAAGGGATCTTTCACCTGTCAACTCCATTTGGCAGCTGTGCCTCTTAGACAAGCTTGATCAAGTCAACCTTCTCTGTGAGTTCAGACACTTCAGGCAGAACTGACACAAAGTACTCATCAACAAATTTGTCACAATCTATATTTGGTGATAACGGACTGTGGACATTGTCTGTCTCCTGTTTCCAGAACATGAGTCACAGCACCATACTGTATGAATACAAGCCTTACTGTGTTCTCTCTGTGCAGAACATTTCCATGTGGCTTTATAATCTGTTTAGTTGCCAGTGTTTCTGATAAATACGAAGGTAGAGGTATTCATACGACCGAGCAGTTAAGCTTCTCCTTCGGGGTCAGTTCAAGGTTCTTCGCTGGATCATCAGCTGAGGAGAGGTTTGGTTTAGAAGAAGGAAGAAAGAAGGAAGCATCTGTCATCCGGGGAAAGGACGCTTTCTGCTTACCTGTGCATCGTCAGCCCAGGAGGGGTGCGAGGACATTTGTCACAGAGCTGGGAGTAAATAGTGAGGGAACAAACCGCCATCTGTCTGGGCCCATTGATTTTCACATGAAAAGCAAATACATCCATTCTGTTTGCGCTGCCTCCCAACCCTGTCTGCCTGTTGGGCGGGCGCAGAGTTGAAGTTTACCTTTCGACATCATGTTCCTTTGATAATCCCTATATATGACTGGACATCTATGGCCTGATAACTCCCTTTTGTGGGTGCCACCGGCTGCTGAAAAGAGGAGCAAACACGATGGGCCCGAGCCCCTGTGAGTCACTGGAGGGAACAGTGAGCAGGCGCGGCTCGAGTGGCGGCCGGTTGGTGATACAGCGAGGCAGCGGACGGCGCAGGGTCCGACCTTTTTAAAAATACAGGCGTCATAGTGAACGAGCATTGACTGTACATCCACACCAGAGAAAAACGACAGGAACAGCGAGATGCGGAGATTGATTCGGTGACAGAAAGAGCTTTAACGTCTCGTGTCACCACCACCTGCCTCTTCAAATGAAATCCTGTCATGTTCCACCCACAGAGTTTCCAATCCTGGATTCTGCCCTTGAACAGACACTAATTCTAATCCCGCATATAAAGACCTGATGAATTCCTTTCACCGCTCCCATGTAAATGTTTATCATTAAATGTAGGGCATTCACCAAATTATCTCTGAGGGGTGTAATGACGTTTTATTAGGTCTGACTAAGGTTTGTGGGTAGATAACCTAACAAAGAGTGCCCCGGTGCCCTCTGTGTGTATTACTCTCCCTGTTTGGCTTTGATCGTTTTGGCATTTTGCTGCAGACACTTTAGATATACAGCTGATGAAACCAAAATGTCATCCCTCTTTCTGTACAACCGCTGGAGAGAGGGCCTTTTCATTTAGGGCGAGAATTTGAAACAGCTCTAACCTTTCTTCAACAATGCTGCCACTTTACGCTGTGGAATTCCTAATTCAGTGAGAGGCGTAGCAAGGCACCTGATAAGGTCCTCTGAGAAAGTCTGTCGGAAGAGAAAAAAGGGACGAGAGAGAGAGGCAGCGGCAACGTGTTGACAAGACAGATGTTTCACAACACAAAACGAAACAAAATGCCCAGCAGCTTGTGACGTCCTGTGACAACAAACTGGTTTTTATTGTTGGCAACATGACAATACATATCTCTCTGTCACACGTACACAAACACGCGTTTACACTGCATTGACTTCCATTCATTGGGACAGCCTAATCAAAGTGTTATCCCTTACCTTAATCATAACCACTTAATGTGCACCCCTAACCGTAACTTATCCTCAACTCAAATCTTAAACAACAGTTTAACAGAAATGATGTTCTGCCTCATTAGGACTACTGGTCCTGGCAAGGTCAGAATGTATGAGATCCCTGGAGAGTTAACAAATACAAACAAACACACACACACACTTTTCATTGTTGTTATTCGCTGCCTTAACTTTCTTAAAGCGGACATAGACCGGGAGTTCCAATGAACGCTGCGTTTGTGTGTGTGTATCTGCGTCATTACCTCGTTTATGAAACCCTAAAGTTTCAGAACAAACAGTTCAGCCACTGCTGAGAAAATAGGGTTTTATTGTTTTCCTGGGCTCTGCGAAGCGGATCGGCACCTCCGTTTGCTGATGATGTCATCAGTAAACCTCGCCACTCCTCTCACCACCGTAGCTCCTCCTGGTGCGGGCACATCCGTTTGCGTACATTCAACCACAGAAGAAGAAGAACTACGCATCCACCGTGCCAGAGGGGGAGCTGCGTATCTGAGAGCTGACGTGCTAATTACGTCACTTCCAGGTAACACAGTCCATGTTCACCAAAATCCCCAAAATCTGATATTTCGATCGGCTCATTTGCAGCGACTAGGAGGATTTTGACCATGAAAACAAGTTAATATATGTAAGTAGACCTCCGTCACTAACATATATGTGCGATACGAGCATTCGACGTCACCTTTAAAACCAAGCACACAACTCTGGAGGAGAAAAACAGCTTCCTGTTTGTTCTGGTACATGCATGCCCACTGAACCTGAACGGTAACATGATAGTTGTGTTAGTATGGATGCAGATTACTGTCGAGTCAGAGCTGAGATGCTCAACTGGATACGGATCATTTTCAAAGACAAAAGTCTTTGTGTGCAGACTGACACGTCACACCTCACCACAATAATCACATGTGCATTTTCACATGCAGTCGAAGTGCATGTACAGTCAGTGTGTCTCTTTGTTGCCATGATTTTGTCTGCCTGGAGTGGAAATCCCTCCACCATGCAGCACCCCCCCTTTTAAAATGGCCTCTTCTGCATTGTGGGCCAGCCTAATGTGTCATCTGTGCTGGCGTTGCTGATGTATTTCCTTCCCTGCTCTCACATGATCAAATTTGACGAGGACACTCTCAAGGACCATTACTTATTACGGTAGTTCGGATTTGTATTACTCAGTCATTCCCAGTATTTCTTTGGGCTACCCTACCCTCTAGATCCCTGCTTGTCATAGCCCCCTCCTTCACCTCCCTCTCTCCACATTCCTTGGTGAGTGGGTGGAAAGTTCAATGGGGATGTGGGATCCCAGAAGGCGGGGTGTGTGTGTGTGTGTGGGGGGCTCTTACCAGAGCACAGTGTGTGTGTGTGTGTGCACCAGAGCACAGTGTGTGTGTGTGTGCAAACTAGGCGCTTATTATCAGCCAATTCAATCTTTTCCTCTGCATAGCCACAACTCAGCAGCAGCTCTTTGCTCCTACAGTGTCAGCAATGTAAGTGGCTGCGTGTTGGTGTGGAGCTTGTTGAAGAAGGTGTTAAAGATAGAAAATAATAATGATAATGATAATGGTGGTAATAATAATAATAATAATAATAATAATGGTAATCATAATGATGATGATGATGGTAATAATGATGATGATGATAATAGGATCAACAGATGAAACTGCTGCACAACCTGTTTTATGGCTTCAGCTGACATACTGGAATCGTTATAGTTCACCTTCATCACCTATTCATGACCATTCACGCTCCCCACGTCAGACACTGACAACACTTAATGATAGAAGGACCTCTGCTGGACGAGTCGTGACACTGCAGTCCCTCTGTTCCTCTCTCAGATTGGCAGTAAAACTAGGTGAAATTTCTGCTGAATTAGGGCTGATTAAGGTCTGCTGAATGAGCGTATTTTTCGCAATACTGCAACTTTGATCGCGCCGCAATGAGACGAGGGCGACAGAAAGCTCGTCATTTTATCTGCCGTTGCTTTTGTCCTCGTAACACTTTGGCAAGCTGAAAATGAAAGGGTAGGGCCGCTCGGGCAAGTCATTTCCAGGAACTTGCATAACCTTCCCGCAGTGACAAACCCATCACTATTCTGTCTGCTGCATTCCTTACCCAGTTGTCACAGTTTATCTCAGTTCTGTCTTATCTTTGTTGTGTTGCAAGCAAACAAACTAGTTATGGAGGCAGCACTGGTTCGTGGGCTGATAGTGTGGGAGACACACAGGAAGTGGTGGGCGACCAGTAAACTGTATTTCCCCTTCCTGTCTATGTCCTGCTGCCAGCCCTTTGGCTATTAATGCAACGCCGAGCTACCCACCACACACACCCACATCGCTACTGGGAGCCGGTGTGCATAGAAATCATCAGACACACATGGCTTGGGGTTAGACACATGCACGCACAAGAATAAGGCTGTCTATCATCCCAGTGGCACATGCAGAAGTGAAATCAGTGAAAATAATTAGTTGATAAACAAGCAGGCAGCTGCAGAGAGACACACAAAGTGTACAGTACAGTATGCGCGGGCTCTTTTTGCTTCTTCTTCATACCTGGCTAAATAGACAACAGACAGCAGGGTCCAGTAATATGGCGGTCCATCATTCAATCATTATGTCTACAGCAGCCAAAGATGGAGTGATTTTTGTTACCTGCGGCGTGATAACAAGCTGTCCTCATTCTTAAAGCAGCTCCAACTGCACAAAAACAGGCACATGTACAACACACACGCACCCACAGTAGCCACACACATGACACTTATACCACTGCAGTTCACTCTGAGAGGGAATGAGCTTCCCTGCCTCCTTTAAGTGGGCCTCTTTTATTTCTGGAAGTGGGCTCAAAAGTGGGCAGGCTAATTTTGCACGTTCACTTTCTCCATTAGTTCCTCTCTTTGTTCAATTAACCGCTCGCACACATGCCACGGCCTACACACACACATGATCCATGTTCCCAGTCTTTATCACCTCCCCCTGGTCATCCAGCTCATCTGTGCGAGTACAAGCGAGAACACACACACACTGATATGATTCACGGCGAAACATGCAGCCCAAATAGCACCCGAAGAGAGGTGTTGCATTTAACCAGGACACAGACTATTTATAATTGCCTGGGCGTGCACATTCTCATTATAAGCGACGGAGGATGCTGACAATGGACAGGCAGAGGAGGGGGTAGTGACTCCCTGTAAATGTCACCAGCAATGTGTCTCCTTATCAGCAGGCCGTTGCCGCGGCAGTCCGACTGAGTACAATATCTGATACATACATGTATATGTGAGTGAAGTTTCATAGGCACAGGCACTCGATCACCACATAAACATATTGATTATTTTATGTAGATTAGTCCAATTTTAAACACATAGTATTTAACTTCTGCCACTAGGGGTCTCTCAATCGAAACAGTAGCAAAAGACTAGTACGAGACGTCCGCCAGGATACATTTGATGTCAATTTCATCATACGCCCACTTCCGTGTTGGTCTCTACTCCACTCCAGCAGGTGGCGCACTCTTGTTTGGGGTCAAAAGAGTCAATGAAGACGATGGTAACCCCAGAAACATGTTCAAGTACGAACGTAACAGCAGGCATATGAAGAAGTCACTCCACAAGCATGAACCGGCCCTAATTTCATAATCCCCAAACAATAATAGTAATAATAATTTCCCTGACATTTTTCTGATATTTTAATGCAGATATTTTACATATCTTTCAATGTTTAAATGTTTCAACTGATTAGAGTCAACTAATTATATTAATTTGCTTGTTGACTCATAAACATTTTATCATTTCTTTGAGTGAGAAAGAACAAATCAAACCTTCCAATAATATAAACAACAAAGTGTCTTTTCCTTGAAGACTTCTGTCTAATAAGTTTGCTCGTTGCGCCAAGTAGCAGGAAAATAAATAAACATAATTATCATATCAAATACATTAGTTGCTGGGGATGATGGATTAATATGACACAGACTTTGTTCTTCTGCTTTCTTTTGTCTTACTCTCTCTCTCTCTCTCTCCTCATGCCAATCACGCTCAGTGCATCACATAAGGACTGAGTTGCTAAGTACAGACTCACCAGCCCTGTCACAAGCGACGATTCAAATGACACTGTGTCTGCGTGTGAAAGCCACAATGCACTGAACCCTGCCCCCAGAATTATCACATTAGCACGGTGCGGTACAGCTCTCAGGTGAAATCCACTTTGAGAAGCAATCAGCACCTGAACAATAACATCTACTGAATTGATTATTGATCGCGGGGGGGCGCCAGATACCTGACCAGAATTGTAGAACTCTACACAGAAAGACACGGTGTGACTGACAAGGACACAAAACACTGGAGCACCGTGTCAGATATCCAGGCTTTCTTCTATTCCAGCAGAAGAGGACAAGATAGGAGGGGCTATTTTCATTATCAGCCAACATGTAGGCTCATGCTGCACGGCTTTACCTAACCAACTGTTGTCATGGTAGCAATTTGTCATGTCTTTTGCGTCTCACCTTGAATGAATGGGGCCCTGCAGGACAATGTGCCCTCTCACAAGAGCATGCACGAGGAGAATAGTGCGTCAGTCCTACGAGCAGCTGGGGACACACCCACAGCACCATGGATTACTGCTTGTGTGCATGTGTGCGTGTATTAATGGGCATGTATCTGCTTCCCTAGGAGGTGGCGTGCAAAGCTGGCTTCCTTAGGAACATGTTATCACCACAGGGATGGCAGCAGTAGTAGCATCAGTGGACCAGCTGCTCTTCCATCTGAAAAAAATGCTCTTTACGTGGTGGTCTGCCAAACACGGCAATTCCAGCCTTTCCTCTCATCAAGGAGCTCTTTCAGTGTCTTTGTCTAATCTATAGTCATTTTTTCCTTTCCTAATGGTTTGAAGTGTAAGAATTAGTGACGTGTAGAGGCGATACAGCAGATAGTAACAAACAGAGGTCTTCTTCGCTCACCCCTCCGTGTCCCAAGTGCATCAAGGAACTACGGTGGCCTTCACATGCCAGAAAAGAGGGTAAATGTGGCTAAATGTGGGATATTTTTTGTGCAGTAGGGTTAGATAAGTAGGTAAAGTGACCGTAGGTGTGAATGTGAGAGTGAATGGTTGTCTCTGTATGTGGCCCTGCGATAGACTGGCGAACTGTCCGCGGTTTACCCCGCCTATTGCCCTGTGTCAGCGGAGATTGGCACAGCGCCCCCTACCACCCTCCTGTGGAGGATAAAGAGGTAAAAAAATGGATGGATGGATGAATTAGATAAGCTCAAACTGAAGTTGTTGGTGGAGCCACATCCAGCTTTAAACTTGGTCTCCATTATGATCTCAAATACCGACCTGCAAAGTTGTTGAAGCCCGTAAACACTTACATGCAATACCAGCCATGGCTTTGTGTTTTGCAGCTGGTAAGGAAGTCTGTTGTCTGCACTGCTTCTCTGGGATAGTGTGCTGTTGTCCAACTGGGAGCAGGTATTTGGAAAAACAGCTTATATGGCCTATAGAATATGGTCTATATGGTCTATAGTTGCCTTTTAAAATGGAACTCTGACATTCTGTCTCTGTTTCAGTTTGCTTATACCGCCTAATTTGATTAATATGCCATGACATGAGGATATTTGTTGCAGTGTAGGACATTTACAAAAATAAAACAATAGCCACACATATGCTGAAATGCTGTTATTTGCACCTTTTATACTCTCTCCTATCTGCCAGTGTTTTCCTCTGCGTTCTCACTCTGTCTGTCTCTGTAAGACTTAGACGTCTTTCCTGCAAGTCCCCTCTTGAAGATGTTGCTGTCTCCTGACTGTTTGTTCAATAGATTTACGATAGCGCGGTGCGTGTATATGTAGGTGCACACATGTCTGTACAAGTTTGACTGTGCTGAGGGGAGAGGAGGATAGGCATGGCATGTTTCCATGACTACAGCTTTCTTTTTTTATGATTTCATCTTCCCCAGTAGTGCAGATGAGATAGAACCCAGATAGATAGACAGACAGACAGATAGACAGACAGACAGATAGAATATCATAGTTAACTAAGCTATCAGGTTTCCTGATCAGGAAGACGTTACAGGACCTGCAACTGAAACCTTTTCGCTGCCCCCATTTAGTTTGATGCTGAGACCACATAAAACTAACGCCCACCTTTAGCAGGGGAGTCAGGTGACCTAAAAATACAGTCTGTGCATCTGCAATAAACAAACAGACTAGTGATGAGAGCATAGAAGCATATAGTGAACAACATGTGTGCAAATGTATAATAAAGACGTGAATGCATTGCAACTAGTTCATTTAGCAAACATTGTTTATTGTATTTAAGCGACTGTTTGATGCCGAGCCATGTGAATCCGACGCCCGCCTTGGGAAATGGGAGTCATTTGGCCTAAAGACCAAAGATTCAATCACTATTCATCTGCAGTACACACAGATTAACCAGAGATATATCCACTGCAGTCGGTATAAACAATCACAAAAACAAACACACAGCGATGCACAGTGTCCACAGTGGTAGTCTTTTTTTATCAGTCTGTTGCTCACAGCGCTATTTTATTCTCTCAACAACAAATTTGGACGACACACACACACTCACACGTACACGCACACGCGTTGATAGACTGTCTATCTGTGTAGGGAATGACTCACCTCCTCCACCTGGAGTAGAGCCAAGCCTTTCTCACCTCCTCCCCCTTCATCTGTGTGAGCCCTTCATTTCACTCACTCCTGCTCCACTATGGAAGCATTTCAATCATTCAAATTAGCTGTAATCACAGCCAAAGGCAGAGAGTGGGAATGGCAGCACGTCACTCTTCATACTCGAGAACACTTAATACATTGATTTTATATATCGAGCATGCTGTGTTTCAGAGAAAAAAAAGACGGAGCTGGGGAGGAAATAAATAAGCTATCCAGGCCGAGCCTTGTCTGCCACGCATGCTGTCAAGACAAAGGGTGGAAGCTGGGATGAGAGGCCGGCTTTATAATGAGCAGTGCTAAGACTCCTTTCAGTCTTCAGCTCTGACATGTGAGAAGCAGTGCATCAGTGGCACCAGCTGCAGTCCTCACATAATGACACAAATTATTGGCTCATTAATGGGCAGCTTAGCCTTGAGTGTTCAGCCTGCAACATCATTCTGGAGAAGAGGGGAACACAGGATCAATCTCTGAATCCCTGGACATGCTGTAAAACAGGGAATGCATCCAAAGGGTATCTTATCAACATCTCTAACCCTCTCTCTCTCTCTACCTCTACCTCTTTTTCTGATCCGTACCGGCCCCTGGAGACTCATATTAAGAGACTCCTACACACACACACCCCTCCTACACCTTCTCTTTCCCCCACACACACCACCCTCAGAACCACTATCTGTCCACCTCCACAGTCGGCCTGTGGACAAACCCAGAATAACAATATGATCTCGCTTCTTAAAGGCACACAGGCAGCTTTGCGATTGTGTATAATTCACAAAAATGTAAATGTTGTGTAGAATCGATAAGAAAAACACCTCATGTGTGCATATCCTGTATATATGAACAGCAGAATACACTGTGCATTGATTTGTGATGGATTAAAAACAAAAATCATTGGAGGAAAAACAACAAGCAAGCATAATCACGGTCACATTTAACCACTGAAGCATTGAAACACAAAGCCTCTGCAAAGCTGTGGCACCGGAATAGCAATCAGCATCAAACAGAGAGTCAAGTGTTGGACACAGCTTTTGTAGGCTGCAGTCAATGAACCTCTCAGAGGAGGTGTTGGTCCTGACCCCATGCTTCCACAAGCGAGCATGCTCTATAGGTTTGTTTAGACTGCCCCCTTCTGTCATAGCAATTAAAATCACTCAAATGACGTGGCAAAAATACCAAAAAATGACAAAGAGGAAAAACAAAACCTTTCCTACATGCATACATGCTTATGTTGTTGTGATGCTTGATGATTGAGTATGTCCGGCCTTTCCAAGCAGTGGAAATGATAAACATCTACTAGAGAAGACTGGGTAAATCACTGCCTTTGGTCAATCTGCTTTCTCAGTTAAAGGTGCGTGGAACACCAGAGACTGTGTTTAAAAGATAAAATCAACTTTGATTAGCAGCTAAAGTAATGTGCATTAAACGTATGATCTTAATAAATAAATCTGGGGGGAAAAAGGGGGAATTATACCAAGTGTGTTCTACTTAATGCTTGTATGCACACATTTGTTCTACACACTGACTCCATAAATACCTCAGCAGGTCTGTTTTGCAGGTTCTCACCTGACTGTAGAGTTCTGTGAAGCTCAACCACAGTGGAAAACTGTGGTGGTGCACAGGAAGCCATGAGGTGCGCTGGTGTGTAGGAGGTGCTGAGGGTAGTTCAGAAGTTAAAGTGATTACTGCAGCAGTATTTACTTCTATTTTTAACACTGGCTTTAGTCTTAACTGTATGATCTTAATTGCCTACAGTTGGTTAAGACACGGTCTGAGATGAAATATTGAATATGAATATATATCACCCAGTTGACTGCAGTTGTAAATAAAAGAAATGAGAAAAGATAATTGTACTTTTACTGGAGTATTTGTATTTAATTATCTTTAAACTCTTGACCATCTGTCCATTTTGGATTCTTTATTTGTCTCTTTTTGAAAGTTAGTTTTTCACCCATAGTCCATGCTCAATGCCATTGATAGTTCTATAATTGCAGCTTGCGGGTCAGATAACACTTAACTAATGTCCTAAATGTGGCCCAAACTGTGCTTCAAACTGTCCACTAAGGGATTTTATCAAGATTCAATGCCACCATCTAGTGGAATTAAGTAGAATTGCACGACTCAGTTCAAGTTCAGTTAGATTTAACGTTCATTACTGGCACCAAACCCCAATTAGACATATCTGCATGTGTCCAATGCAGCTGTAGAGACAATGATACCTCTCTTTTGGGCAACATCAATATATAATGGACCTTTATGTGTCTTATAGACAATCACTTACAAGGCACCTTTGGCAGATTATATATCCTTATTGTAAAAACACTCATGTAAAACGGCCAAAGTCAGAGTTCATTCTTGACACGTTCAAAGTGACAACCCTCAGAGACATAATGTGTTCCCTTGTCCCTTTCCCTGACCTTAACAATCACAACTTAATGCCTATCCCTAACCCTTACTCTAAACCTAACCTCAACCCAATTGTAACCCTAAAACCAGGGCGTAACCCTCACAAAGCCCTTTATGAATGTGAGGGCCAGCCAGAGGTGACAAGTAACGAAGTACAAATACTTTGTTACTGTACTTAAGTAGATTTTTCAGGTATCTGTACTTTACTTGAGTATTTATTTGTCTGATGACTTTTTACTTTTACTCCCTACATTTATACACAACATCCTTACATTGTAAAAACAATTATTATAATTTTCTTTTTTTAAACCTCCACAGATGACGACACGACGTAAAAGCATATGTAAAAGAGGGAACGAGGGAGACGGGGGAGACGGGTAACCGCAGGAAGAAGTCGAGTGAGGACTTCTCACTGTTAAAAAGTTATCCAGATGCTCATGCAGTACCTCTGGTCAGTTTAATCTTGATTATTCTGTCTGAACTTTTTTGGTTTAACAAAATTATCAAAGGATGTATTGTGGTTCATTAACGGCAAAAAATAATTTTTACTTTTTACTTTTACTTTGAAAGTACATTTCAGAGCCTGTAATTTATTACTTTTACTTGAGTAAAGGAGTTGAATCAGTACTTCTACTTTTACCACAGTATTGTTTTACACATGTATCTGTACTTCTACTTAAGTACAGAATATGAGTACTTTTGCCACCTCTGGGACCAGCCAAAATGTCCTCACTGTGTGGTCTATGGTTAATATGATTATCGGTCCTCACAAAGCAACACACACAAACACACGTAGTGAGGGTTAATTCAATGTTTTAATCATCATATTTTATAAACCAGTACTAAAAGAAGGCAGTGAAATAAAATGTCTTCCACACCATATCAAAGTGCCGTGTTAGATTGAATGTACTGTGACAGATGCTACGTCTACGGATGCTTAAAGGCATTAGCTTCAAGCATTTGAATTGCGGTCAGTGCACAAGTGCAACAGTTGGCATGAATGACAGCTGCAGTCAAATGAAGTGACACAGAGAAAATCGTCATTTGGCATTTGGTGATTTATATATGGAGCAGTTTCCTGTCTAGTCAGCATGTTTTAATAATGAATCCACACCAGTCCAGACAATTGTTCTGCTTTTATGAATTTGTTTTGGAGCCACAGTTTAGATGTGGTGGTTTGCCCCTGAAGAGGTCACATCAAAAGTAACTGACTAACTAACTAACTAACTAACCAACTAACTAACTAACTAACTAACTAACTGTCAAGCCCCCTGCCTCAGTCTCTTCTCCTCATTAGGAGAGAATGTGTGTATTCCTTATGTTGTGGGTGTTAGAGCCATTGAAAATATGAGGCTTATGTTTGCATTTTATGCCTAATTAGTTAATATCTATTTTGCTTTACTTTATAATGATTAATCATAACTCATATATGTATATATATGTATGTATATATATGTATATATATATATATATATATACATATATATGTATGTATATATATATACATAATGTATGTATATATGTATATATATATATACATAAATATGTATATATATATATTATTTAAAAAAAAATACAATTAATGTTTATTCAGTTAGATAAGGTTTATTATGCTCTTATTTTGTCCTGCTGCCACAAACCGATACTGCTGTAAAGCACAGCTTATTGTAGTAAACGGTAGTAAATGAGCCATGTGGGCACCTGTCGGCATCTCTGCTTTCTAATGAAGTTATCGGAGCAGGACAGGATTGTCTTTTACGACAGCTTTGTTTTCTTCTTGGATTTTCTTCAGACTTTACTGCCTCACAAAAAGCACGAGTACAGAAACTTCATGTCCTGCAAGAGCGGCAAATAGGTTCCCACTTAAATCAAGTCCCCATAATGTAAATCCATTTTAAGGTGAAGACATGTTTTAAAGTTAGAGGTCAGGGTTAGGTCATCTGAAGTTGTAACGAGGAGGGAGGACGGAAAAGAAAAGAAAAGAAAATGGCCGACCAGTTTTTCTCACCAGAGCAGGAAGTAAAGGGAGGAGGGAACTAATAAATCAGTCACACCTGAGAGCTGAGGAGGGAGAGGGAACAAACAAAGGAAGCTGGAAGGTGGAATGAATGCAGGAGGAGTGCAGACAAATGAAGAAATCTTCTCAAGTTTGATTAAAATAGAAATAAAATGAAAGACAGAAAACGAGAGGAATAAGCCGATCCTTCCTGGAGCAGGAGATCCTGATGGTTTTTTTAAAACCTGCTTGGATGCAGTGGCTGAATTCTCGGTTGGAAGACACACAGCAGATAAGTTCAAAATTCTCAACCTCAAGTTAAACCACCCGCTCTCTCTCACACACCCAAGCACATACATAATAATCCCAATCCATTTATATCCTACTGAATTGAAATTATATCCAACACCCCCCATGTATCACCAAAAGGATTATGATTGAAAGACTTTTTGATCTTTTTGATGCTTTCTCTGATTGTTGATTTTTGAATTATGTTTTGAGTTTGTGGGTTGCTCCAATTCAATTATTGCTTGAATGTTGAATTTTATATGATAATTATGTTTTGAGTTTGTGGGTTGGTGTAATTCAAATATTATTTTGAATATAATATACCTGAAAGTAACCTTGCCTTGGTTGTATGTTCATGTTAAATTGGCATTTTGAATATTTGAAATGATAAAAATTGACCGGTTTTGACTTTTGATTGTTGTCTGGCGCCCAGCAGTACTTGTGTGTGTGTGTGTGTGTGTGTGTGTGCGCGTGATTGAAGACGTGGAGTCGGGCGTGCATGAGTCAGGTTACCAGCTGCATGCTCACAGATTGTTTCATTTTTAACCTGATTCCTGACACCATTTGATCCTCCCAGCCACTTTGGATTGGACTCTTCCTGACTCTCGCTTCACTAGAACCTTCACTAGAACCTTCACTAGAACCTCTTATTTACCTCTTTCACACAAGTTTAGTGTCAGACAATTTGCTGATTAGCCTGTCGTCAGTTAGTGTTCTGTTTAGTGAGTTCTCAGTCTCAGCCTCACAACTAACCAACCCACATTTAATGTGTAACTATTTAGACAATTTCCTCTTGGCAATGAACTCATCTGAACTCATGCATTTTACTAAACTGCTCAACTGTTGCTCATGGAATCAGGGATTCTTTAAATGATTCATTCGCTTGGATGAGATACACACCAGTGAACTCACATTAATATACTGGAGCCACATGACATTATTACCAAAAGCTTTTTGGGAGTGTTACAGCAGAGTCTCTCATCTTTGTATTTAGTGCATGATGGCTTATTCATTTCTTTTATATCATAGTAATGTTGTTAGCTTTGTTGTAATAACTTTAGGTACAACTGCACTAGTATAAATGGAAGGTGTGGTCTTATTTAATACCCAAACATCTGAAAAAAGTATCTGAAAATCAGCATCATTATTTCTATAATAATCAGCAAATGAACGGTGAACATGTTCCTGTTGCATGAATCAACTTTGCTCACAAGGAGGCAGTGTTGACTTGTTTTCATGGAATGAGACGAATTTACTCTTAATTTTGAAAAGCATAGGGCCTTAATGTGTGCATCAAGACTGGATTGTTTAAATCTAACCTTGAAATATGCTTGGTTTTAATGATGAATTAGTTTAATTCACAAAAATAATGCAAAGATAACATTGCAGCCACACACATGTACGACATTCATGACTTTGCAATTGACTTACATTCATTTCGTGGAGACTTATTCTAACCTTAACCACAATTACTACTGGCCTAATCCTAACCCTAACCCTAACCTCAACCTAACCTTAAAACATATCTTCACCTTAAAATGGAGTCATTTACATTGTGGGGACTTTTTTGTCCCCACAAGGAAGACAAGTCCCCATAATGTGACTGTGTAAACAGGTTTAGTGTTGTATGTGTTTTGTATTCACAAGTATATTATGAATAAATTAGTTTAAAGCAAGCAAATCCACACTTTGGTGTCTGGAAGTCATCTTCGCTGCGTGTATTATTTGAGGTTTGAGGCCATGTGAGTGTGGTGATTAGCTGAGTGCTGTGGCAGAGACACAGGGCGATGGACAAACACATGAAACTGAAATCCAGTACAAAACACATACGTGTGAAGGTGGTGAGGGGTGCAGCTTCAAGGCTTCAGGAGAAGTGTTTCATCTGACCTTGTCTTGTGATCTCCATGGAGATATGGCACGTTACGTAATCATCGTTTCCCTGTCCTAATGTGGTGGAGGCCCTTGATGACTGGGCCAGAGCTAAAAGTACCTGTAAGAGTAGAATGGGAGGCAGAGCCTTCAGTTACCAGCCTCCTCTCCAGTGTCGGGTCTGGAGGTCAACACCTGCGTTTTGAGTTTAACTTCAAAAGTTTCTCTTACTTATGCAACAGTAGACCTATATTACTGGGAAAACTCCAGTACTGCACTGAATACACACTCTGTCTCTCTTATATGACACTAAAGATGATATACGTAAGAAATGTATGACATTGAGACATAAAATGACCACGGTGTGTCACCACAGAGTGAGGAAGTATGCTGAACTGAAGTACTGGCTTCACAATTGTGCCAGCACAGTATTTATAAAATGTAATTTTTATATTTCATAGCCTTTTAGTCCACCACCCACCCAGTAACCCAGCTCATAGCACTTCAACACATGCGATGCCAGCAGAGCAGCTACAAATACCAGACCGAAAAAGTCGTAACCTTTTCAAAAATGTCTCGACCAGAGGAGAAAAACAGTAGACCGTGCACAATCTGCAGATCGGATTTGCAGGTGACGAAAAAACTCAAGAAAATAAAGAAAATAAAATGAGTCATTCATATTTTTACTATAACTAAAGTTTGGACTATTTTCACAATATGAATAAAAGCTATAAAAACCTTTCTATTTTGTTTTATAAGGGGTATTTTATTTAATTCACCTTCCTTTTCATTTATATAATTTAATGTTTTGTTTTTAATGTTTTGTGTATATCTCTTAATCTGGCATGGAGCAACTGTGTGACCTCAGGGATTAATAAAGTGTTCTGATTCAGATTCTGACAGAGAAGTTATCATAACCACACATCGTGCATCAAACAAACAGAGGCGTACGTTTAGAGTTTAACTGTGACAGGAAACTCTCAGCTCTGTCTTTAACTTGTTGCATCAAGAATTATGTTCACGCGGAGGCGGCGTTGTATTTTATTTTATTTTATTTCATTTTTGATTATTGATTGAATACATTTCCAAGCAGAGAAGCAGACTTATTATGTTATTTAATATAAGCAAGGCTTAGCATGCAAGTTATGCAGCAGTTGTTACATGCACTTAAGAAACATCACGCAGTACTTTATCGATCCAGCGTCTACTGTCTGGTATCTTGGTGTACCAGTACAAAGGCACTTCTGGTGGTCCTGGCTTAATGTGTGACACCACACCATATGCCTTCCCATCTCCACAGACTAATGGACCACCAGAGTCTCCCTGCAAGCATATAAACAGTTTGCAGTGATTATTTCAGCAATATTTAAAATGTTGTTAATCATTTTTATGAACTAATTGAACTATTATCATTTGACCATACCTCAGCCGGTCCTTTGTCTCCTTTAGAGCAGTAGCAGTTTTCCCTAAGACACTGATCATTGTCGATGAGCGTTACATTGACTTCCATGAGCGTCACAGAATTATACGATGAGTTTTTGTCAGTTTTTCCCCAGCCGGTGACAGAACAATTTGTTGGCAGAGAGGGACTGTCTTTGTCTGCCATGGCAATGGGTTTCACCGTTCTACTGAAGTTTGCCTTGGAGCTTAACTGGAGGAAAAGAGAGATTAGAAAATGTGAAGAAAAAAACAAACTAAAAAAATAAACGTCTCCACTGCTCACAAATTCGTCTATATGCTTGTTTTATCCTGTAGTTATGTAACTGCTTAGCTACAATACTGCAAGCGTCCTTTTCAGTCATCTTGTCTTTCTAACCTTAAGAATCATTATGTCGTTCTCGTGATATCTGTAGTCTTTATGTGGAAAGATCTTTGTCACAGATATATTCTGCGCATCCTTTGGATGACGGTAATTGTGAAGTCCTAGTATGGCGTAGCATGATCTGAAAAAACAAGGAAAGAAACAAGCTGTCTGAGCTTAAACACGACAAAAACAAAGAAAAATCATTTGCCAGATCTAACATTTGCGTCCGGGTGGTAATTCTGAAATGAAATACATACACTGAGTTGTATTGGCAGTGGCCTGCAGTCATTACAAAATCCTCGGTGAGCAGGAAGCCGCCGCAGTGTTTTGTTATGCCATCTTTCGTGCGCAGCTCCAAAAGCACCATGTATGGCCTACTATGTGCCACCACTTCACGGCCTCCAATGATTTCCCCCGCGTGAACTGAAAAGCATGGATTGGAGACCGTTGATCAGACTCCTCATGTCCTTGACAACGAATTATCCAGTGTATACATGTTTATCTCTGTTTACACCGACCTGGAGTAAAAAGAAAAAGGTGAATTCAAACTTACCTTGACCATGAAGAGACAGTGTGATTATCAGCACGAGCAGTTCACAGTGGACGAACATGGTGAGATCACAGTGCAGCTCAACCACTGAAGGACGCGCCGGCTTTACATGCATTTAAGTACTTCCTCATGGGTGGATAGAGACGGCACTATTACACACACACACACACACACATACACACGCACACACATTCAACCTTAATAGACCTATGGCAACGATGGACAGACATTAACTCTACCTTGCAAAAGTATTACCACAGTTGCAGTATACAACAAACAGTCAAAGGAGGGATTGCACCTACCCTAAAAACACAAAAAAAGTAACCACAAACATGCAAAATGTGCAAGAGAAAAGTGTCTGACTCATCTTGACCCATTTCCTTGTTGAACCTCAAGAGTTTGAGACTCTTGGTTTTACATTTGCTCACTTTTAAAGCTCTGCCTGAAGGTTATAGAATTTATTCAGTCATCAGAATGTTCATTTGTCGTTATTTAGGGTCTTTTTTTTCCCACTCATTGCTTTCATTACCCTGTTCTCATATCATTCCTTTAAAGCTCTTTTTTAATGAGCATACTTTTTTTTTCACAGATATTTGACATTTCCATGAATCTGATATCAGACACTTCATGTCGGAGCATCAATCAGACCAGTGCACTGATTATTATTGGTCATAATTATGATCTGGTCTGTGCGGTGGCAGTTGCAGCTTTGAAGAACTCCGTTGGTTAATCCATGTTCAAAGCTGTGGCTTTCCTCAGAGGAGCCTCTATGTCTGTCACACGGCCCCAAAGGTAACAAAATATTCTGATGTTAACATGTCAAAAGACATAAGGCATAAAAATAGGATTTGTTTGAAATGTGACCCCCGAGCACTGGAGGAATGAAGAAGCCATTAGGCTTCTGTTGATGTGCAGTATCGTTTTTATAAACTATAGCTTCAGAGCAAGAGAATATTTGAGTCCATTTCTTTCTTTTAGGGTAGAGAGCTGACGATTTGCAGACGTTCCACAAGACGGTGTTTCTCACTTTTTGGTATTTCATCATCTGCAGTACACAATATTGTGAAAAAGGTAAAGGCTAATGGTAAAAAAAAAAAAATGCTGCTGACCTCCAGTTCTTACTGTATGCAGATGTGATGATTTCAGCCACATCTCACACCCTGCCCTGCAGCTCTTGTGATCTGGTGTTTAGGGCCATGATTTCTGCCACTGTGCTGTCTTTCAGTCCAGTCATCTCTAGCCATTGATGTGTTTTTCCAATTTCCAATATCTGTTGGTGGTGTAACCTGCCATGTAGGGGCTTGTCCACAGATGTTTGCCCCTCTGGCACCGCGTCGAATGGAATGAAATTCTGCTCAATATTTATTTTATCTCTTTATGAAAAGCAGTACATTCTATCATTTTGACAAGCTGCAACTGATTAAGTGATGAGAAAGTGAGGCAGGCTTGCCAGTGAGAGAAATCTAGTCTCCGTTGGGCTCGAACAAGTGCACTGAAGTCAGGCTGAAAGTCTGTGTTGGATCTGCGAAGGACAGCTGACAGGTGATCGTCAGTAACAGGGTCTCTACCTGGATTTGTTCCACTTTCACATATGTGGGCTGATGCCAAGAGAACCAACCTCTGAGTAGGCACCTCCTCATGTGTGGAAAGTTCTCCTACGTACGGGCTCTGCCAGTATCGCATCAGACTGCCCGTCAATGAGTCTGAGCTTAACACAATGAGGTGCAATATCCACAGTGCAAGTGAAAGGGAGAAGAAATCACATGCATTTCTCTAACCCTCGGTTGTAACATATGTCAATTTGTCCTGTGTAATCTCAAAGTCTTTCATTATCCCACGTACAAAGATGAGTAACTGTAGGTTCACAGTTTTGCAGCTGAAGCTCCAGGTTTCCCACAGTGAGCTTGATCCTCCTTGTTAGGTTTGCCTGGAGAGGGTTCCATGCCCACTCTTCATTAGTCAAGTTTTTGTATTTCTCCACATGTTTAGTCTCGTGATGGCGATCCAAATTGTAATCTTTAAACACTGCAACCTGTTCTCCACAAGGTCTTTGAAAAACTCTGCCCTCACAAAGGGTGGAATTCCCAATTTCCATTAAATTACTGGACGTCCAACATCACAAAAAAACTAATTCAGAATCATAATGTAGCACCTGGCGAGGATGGAGGCCTCTTCTGCTCACTTTTCACTTGGGTCTATCGTCTGCGCCAAGCTGCCTCTCTCCATTAAAGAATCTACCCAAGTTTGAGCAACGCCCTTAGAATATGGAGCCAGTTTAGGAACCATTTCATTTTGCACACATCTTCAACTCGGCCCCAACTCTCCACAGCTATGCATTCTTACCATCCTGCTCTGACTCAGCTTTCAAAGTCTGGCATGAAAAAGGTGTGCGGACAATCAATGGCTTGTGTATTAAAGATATTTTTGCCTCATTCACAGACTTGGCGGCCAAATTCTCCCTTCCAAGTAGGAAAAGGAAAGGAAAGCATCTTTATTGTCGTTATACAACTGGTGTTGCGCAACGAAATGTCGAGGTCAGATGGAGTCACCTATTCTGTTATTTTCAAATCAGGCATTTTCCACATTATTCAGAGATGGATTCTCTCTTGCAGAGAGACACAGAAAAAAGAAGAACTCAATAACGTCACATTTGAAACATTAAACCTACTTCGCTAACTTTACTTAAATCTGTTTGGGAATATGACCTTGGCCTGATCTTACCAAATGACCAGTGGAAAGAGTTCCTTACCCAAGTTTATAGCTCTTCAATATGTGCAAGACAAAACCTTATTCAGTGCAAAATACTACATAGGGTTCATTTGGTGCAAGCAGTCTCCCACAGATTACCTTCACGCAAAATTCTTGTGCTCTGGTGTGACTGTAGCTGCTTCCTCTCTGACTGGCCTTTTTGGCATTACAACCAAATCGTCTCTTCATGTCATTGCTTTCACCGCTCACCTAACTAGAAGGCTTATTCTACTCAAATGGATACATGCCGCCTCTCCACCCACTTATAATAAATGGATACAGGAGATAATGCATTAGATAAAACTAGAAATAACCCTATATTTATTTTTTTGCTTCTATCCCTGTGTGTGGGTAGTGGTTAGTACTCTCGCCTTGCAGCGAGAAGACCCGGGTTCAAGCCCCGGTTGGAACAAGGGCCTTTCTGCATGGAGTTTGCATGTTCTCCCCGTGTGTGCGCCGGTTCTCTTCGGGTTCTCCGGCTTCCTCCCACAGTCCAAAAACATGCAATGGGGGGATTAGGTAAATTGGACACTCTAAATTGACCGTAGGAGTGAGTGTGAGAGTGAATGGTTGTGTGTGGCCCTGCGATGGACTGGCAAACTGTCCAGGGTGTACCCCGCCTATCGCCCGATGTAGCTGAGATTGGCACAGCACCCCCCGCGACCCTCTGGTGGAGGATAAAGCGGTTAGATGATGACTGACAGATCCCTGTGTGTGTGGGTGGTTGTGTGAATGTAGGGGTAAATGACTGTTTCCAAAAAAAATGCACTTGTGAGGTCATGCAAACAAACGCACACGGCTTCAAAATAAAAGCATGAATGATTTTCATGCATCTGCAGTCTGACTTAGCAGGTCATCACTGGGCCATCTTCCCTATGTCGTGGCGTTGAGTCTCCTTTCTTCCACTTAGTGTACAATCTTAGGGTGCTGGACTTAAGGTGAAACCTTCCATGCATGCGGAGGAGCTTCCTTACCTTGATGCCAGGGGCCTCACTTGCTATCTTCAAGCTATTGGCCAAAGGGTATCTATGACTGGCAAGACATAGATGGGCATTAATGGCGTGGATCTTGTTCTGACCATACAGCAAACTCTTGAGGACAATTCTCAGTCAGTGTAGGTATATCTCCTGCAGCAGATCTCCTTGGGAGCTCTTCAAATGTGCCTCTTGGATCCCAGGTCCAAAGCCCAATCCAAATGCCAGTGATCCAAAAATCTAACAGACATAAAAATAAGAACAACAAAGTTAGAGGTGAACGTTCACAGTCTAGACTCAAACCATTCCCTCCTATAAAAAGTCATCAAAATGGTTTGAAAGATGCACGGTGCAATGTACACGTTAAATAAGGGGAAGAGAAGAAGGTGCAGGAGGATGAGAGAGGAAAGAATGAAGAGGGTTTTGTTTTTTGATACGAGCTTCTGGAGTCCAGGGCAGTAATGGAAATTACAGCAAGAGATGCAGAGAGGAATTTCCTTGGTAGAACGGGGTCTTCATCATTACTCCATCACTTTTATGAGGACCATGAGGCAGAGGAGGCTTACTGGTTTAGCCATTGAGCGCAGCAACAAGGACAAAGGGAGAATGTAATAGCAGCCATAATAAAACAATGTATTATTATTATTTAAAAAAGGGAACTTTTTTTTTTTGCTTATTACAAAAGCAGTCATAATTGACTGAAAGGAAATCACATAAAGAGACAGAGGGTTTAAGGCCTTCTGGTCCTGCTGATGTGACACAGTATGGGTTCAGTGATTATCCTGATGTGTTCTGTCTCTTGCTGTTTCTGTTCTCTCAAGGTTTGTATTTACGTGATGCCAGTGATTTCTGATTGGCCCTAAAGTCTTATTATGGGGGCTGAGTAGGTGGAGAGATGTTCATGCCTATGTGTTCTGAGGTAAGACACTTCAAAAAAGAAAGAAAAAAAGTTTCTGGCTCCTCTGCTGTCAGCATGTTAATAGGGGTGAATGGAGAGTCAGAAACTGTCAGCACTTAACATGCATGTAAAGGAAATAAAATATAAAATATAATAAAAACAACAGCTTAAAAAATGGTTTAAAATCAAATCAGGTGAAATTCAGCAAAATTCTCTGCTCCTTCAAACACCGCACACACTTTAGTGGGAACCAAAGCAGCTGAATGTCATTGTTCATCAGTGTTACATTTAAATGCTTGTTCAAAAAACATGTAGCAAAGCAACAATGTCACCATTTTGGTCACAGTCTGTGCACCAACATAACTCTTGCTTCCTCTTACATCATCACTGGTACTTTCAGTCTCACTTTTTTAGTTTAAGGATTATGGCTAAGCATGAACCGGTTAAAGTTAAGGTTAGGGACAATGCTTTGTTGAGGCTGTCCAAATGAATGGAATGTCTTTACAAGGAGAGCTGGACATGCTTGTGTATTTGTGTGCGTGTAGTCCATTCGGTAAAGCTGTTTTACTTCTGTCTGGAAACTGGTCTTCGTCTTCTGACTGCGCTGACATCTTGCCAGCGCTGACGCTTAGCTGCAGTCTGCAGGAATCCAGACTTGTCTTGTAATTTTATGTGGGCAACATGTGCTCCTGTTTGGTGGCGTCCACCTACAGAAGGCTCGGTGTGACACACACATGCTAGTTTAGCATTCTTTGTGCAGACACTCGCAGACAAAATGCAAATTCTTGAGCCACTTTCCCTAAACTTAACCATCACAACTACATGCCCAACCCTAACCTTTAACCTAACCCTAAAATCAGGTCTGAATCCTTAAAACACCTGTGGAGCAGCCAAAATGTCCCCACAAAGACAATTTAAGACATGTATATACACACAAACTTGTTTTTATATAGAATGTTCTCACAAAGTTTGTACCTTACAAAGATATGAATAAGTGCACACACACTCACAGGTAGGCTATTGTCTTCCTCCTCAAAAACATTTAGTTTTGGCGATCAACACTGTTGCTCTTCAGTTGCTAAGAGAAGATTAGCGATGGTCATGTTATTGTGCAGTAAGTTGAGCACAGAGCTACATCACCCAAGAGTGATATTAAATCATTTTAATAAAATACAGTACGTGCAAACCATGTTTTGCTTGATTACAGTGATTGTCTTGGTCAATACTGATCTCTATACAAGGCGGGCCTCTAACCACTACCACAGTAAAACAGTTGAGCACTTGTAATGCTTTTAAAATCATGATTTACTTTTAAAAAAGTGAAATAAAATGAGTGCATTTATTTGAAAGTTTTCTGAATGGCAGTGCAGCTTGGAAGATACAGCTGGATATACGGACAGAGCTTGGAAAGATTCTGCAGGAATCAGAAGGCATGCTTGGTGTGTACACCTGTGATTTCCATCGAAGAGTTTTCTTCCAAGTCAGGCTTTGACTTTTTATATTCAATTAAAGTTAGATATGTGCTCGTGAAATTAGCCTTGACACTGCATAATAAAAAACCTCCAACAAACTGGAGGAGGATGTAGAATCATAGCGTGCTCTCTGCAAACGGGTTGTGTGTGTAGTGCAGCGGTCAAAAGAGTGACAAATCAGATGTAGACGTATCCCTTGTTTTGCTTTCTAGGTATCTTAATAAAGCTGCTCAGTGCAAAGGTGTGTTTATTTTAAATTATAACATGAGTTGATATGGCATGAGAGGTATTTATAGCGGACAGTTTGGAATTCATATTTCCAATACTCAGGAAATTGTGGTCTTTCTATGGGACGAGACTATGGGATGCCAGCTGTGTATGTGCTGGACACATTAGATGGGGAAAATAGGGATTGAAGAAATGTCTCTCTTCCACCACAAACACACAGTAAACACATGATCCACATTTTCACAGTCAGTACATCAGGAAAAAACATCAGTTATGTTGTTTGTAGATTGAGATTTTACGTAATCCTCAAAGTCGAACTAAGGGTGGGCTTTCACACCAGAGCTCTTTGGTACACTGAAAATGGGCCATAGTCTGTTTGGGCAGGTGTGAAAACTCGTCCAAGCTCTTGTCCGCCTGAAAACGTGCGTCTCGGGTTCACTTGCAAGTGGGAAATGCAAAGCGAACTATCCAGTGAACCAAAGAGAGGAAGTGAGGATAGATGGCTGCCTCCCCTGCTGCTCACACTGGGCAGCGTCTTGTGAAAAACCAATCCGCTTGGAACACCAAAGTAAAACCAGAAAGCCCAAGACTGCATACATTTGGTGTTGCTCCATTGTTTGGTTTTGTGGTGAACAAATTGACGCAAGGGGATGGTATTTCCGTTTTCAGACGTGGCCAATCGATGAGCCGGGGTTTTTCCTTCCTGGTCAGTGGTTGTTTTGTGCAATACCGCCCCAAAAGAGCAGCTATTTGAACTGCGTAACGTTGTCCAGGTGGTTTGGCCCACTTACAAAAGTGCAGTGAGAAAATGAACCAAACATTTTCGAACAGTCCTGGTGTGAATGCGCCCTAAAAGACCCAGATAATGCGATTGGCAATTATAACTGCATATATGCTTTCAGTTGGACTCAAGCTGGCCTTGGTACTCTGCACATGCACCACAGTTCCCACATGTGACTAATACCTGCCAATAAAAGAAGATGCTGGAATAAGACAATGCTGACCAAAACATGAAGACATTCAGGCTGGTATTTGTTTTTAGATGACAAGGATAAGAAGTTTATACTCTATATAAACACAAACCAGAAATCACCCACTACGCAGCCTGGGTCATCTCTCGACGCACTCCCCGCATCCAAGTAACCATGTATGCAGTGTTACCAACCAAGCTGGTAGACCCCCAAACCAAGGAGTCCTCCGAAGACCACTAGCACCTTTAGCTCAGATTAGCTTGTTACGGCAACAACACATTAAACCATGGGACTCTCGTCTGCGTTGAAGAACGGCACTTTATTCACAGCAATGCAGGAACAACTCAAAATAAAAATAACATTTTAACATATGTTGATAAGAGCATTAAAATGAGAAAAAATAATGGGACAAAAAGAAATCAAGGGACATTTAGAATCGATAAAAATGTGCAATTAATTGCGAGTTTACTATGACATTAATGCGATTTTAATCGTTTGACCGCACTAGTACTTAATCATTCTTACTAAACTATCACATTTTATCACTTAGACCTACATGACCTTGTGTTGACTTCTCTCACTCACAACTTCTTGTATCGTATGTTATTTTGCTCCAGCACAACGAGCCCTTGCTTTGTTTGTATTCGTCTCGTACATGGAGGCTGCATTTGGGTCTCAACCACAAACTAATGAGCTCTGGGGTTCAAACCATCATTTCCCCGAAGTGCTTTTGGTCATGTTTCACAGCAGGGGCCCAATGCACTTGTGTACAACCCCCAGTAACGAAATAAACCTAAACAGCACACATACTCAATAAAGCCAGGATTTTCTTATTGCCATGAATCCAACTTCTACTCACGCAACGTGGACAGCAAAAAAACACAAAAAAAGGAGAGAGAGAAAAGAGACAAATCATTTGAATGACATAAATTATGTCAGCTGTATGAGTGTTTTTCTGTTCTGCTTCATCCATTTCAATCCAAAAAACACATGGTGACTATCCACTTTAGACATGGGATTCATATTTAGATGTATCAGATTTAAACCAGGATAATAAGAGGATGGGAATGTTTTTCTTCGCCTCCTTTTTTTCGTTTTGTGAAAGAGTAAAGTATTTCCAAAAATTGTTAGACCTCAATTTTTTGGCAAGAAAAGTGATACCAGTAAAGCTAAAAGCTCTCCTGTCATAAGGTGAGCTATTCATCAGGTGTTTCGAGAGGATTTGTCACAAATAAACTCATACGTGATTGCGGCAATGGATTACATGTCATCATAAAGTGTCTATTTGATTTGATTCACAAGTGCTTATATTATAATGTGGCATCATGAAAGTACAAAATCACGTTTTCTTTCAGTCCTGTATAGTTTTCTGTGGTTTTGAAGTTTTTAATTTCACATGGAACACGTTCAGTTCAGGGTAAAACAAATAATGAAACAATCAAAAATAAAACACAAAGGCCCCACATAGTGAATGGTGTGAAGGTCTTCTTGTTTTGGTGAATGTTTTTATTCTTCTTCCATGAAAAGCCACTTTCCCATGTATTTAACTTGGCAAATGTCATCACCAACAAAAAGCAGCAAATTTTCCTGATGGTGGCGCTATATATAACCCTCTAAATTAAAAATTTTGCAACTTTGCAAAATTCACCAGAATATCATCTCATACTTAGTACTTTACTTTAATGCAAATTATGAAATTCCTCCTTCTGTTTGACTCCAAATCCGCTCCATTTAATATGAATATTAATATAAAATACACTTCTGTTGTGGATTTGAATTATTTTCATACTCTAAAAAGGCTTTTTCATCTTTTTCATCTGTTTATTAACATTTTCTTGAAACCACTGTTTTTTCTAATTGACTCATTTTAGACAAGAACACCCAGTTCATTTGGCTCAGTCAAAAGAAAAGTAAAGCATCCATGATCCATGTGGAAGACATAAATAAACACAATATTGTCTGGAGTTGTTTCATAGGTGTGATAATAAATAAATGCATGGATCAAGTTGTGAGGAGAGATTCTACCACTTTATTCCCCATTCCGGGGTCACGGGGATCTGGAGCCAATCCCAGCTGACAGAGCGAAATGTGGAGTACAGCAGGTCACCAGTCCATCGCAGGGTCAACATACGGAGACGATTCTTACATCCACATTATGGTCCAATTAGAGCAGAAGTCTCAAACTCGCGGCTCTCCCATCGTTTCTTGCACGTTTCTTAATGTCAAGTTATAATGGAGTTATTCATGCATATTTTCTGGAGTAATAAATTAATTCCTTCATCATAAATAAACATTCATTGTGAACTATTGTTCCACACAGACACGTTCCATTATCTACCGCTTTATCCTTCACTCTCACTTTCACACCTATGGTCAATTTAGGATGACCAATTTACTTAATCTCCATAATGCATGTTTTTGGATTGTGGGAGGAAGCCGGAGAAAACCCCCACACACACAAAGAACATGCAAACTCCATGCAGAAAGGCCCTTGTTCCAACCGGGGCTCGAACGCGGGTCTTCTTGCTGCAAAGGCAATAATGCTAACCTCTATACCAACCATGTGGCCCATTCTGTAAAATATCGATCGTATTTTACTACTACTACTACTATTTTTATTTAGATATCATGATGTAATATTGTCATATCATTTGATGCTCAAATGACCCACCCCTTCTGAACTTGCCCCCTACTGCCCCAAGGTCATATGAGTTTGAGACCCCGGATTTAGAGTATCCAGTTAACCTAATCACACAGTGTTTTACACTGTGAGATGAGTACGTATGTAGTCACCACCCAGTCACACCATCACAGTGTTTGTTTTGCTTTCTTTATATTTGACCTTTTTTTTAAAATGCTGAAAAACCAACAAAGTAATGATTGGTTGGTTTGTTCTGAATTATTATTATTATTGTATTCTCTCTAAAAAAAAAATCCAAAATGTAAGTCATTTCATTACTCATGTACTGTACTTCTGTAATTGTAAATCAGGCTGAGACATAAGAACCCTCAGGGGATCGAGAGGTCAGTAACTGAAAGCTGCCCCTCACACACATGCACACACAGAGAGAGACACTTGATACTTTGACATTATACACAATCCCTTTGCTGTGTCTCCTCTTCGGGTCGTCTGTCTGAGCTCCAGTGCTCTTACCACAGAGAGCGCCTCTCGCGTTGGTCAAACAGCATGGAAACCAAAACAGACCTTTGAAACGTCGCCGTCTAAGTTTTCACTGTGGTGCAGGAGAGATGTGTTAGCAGGCAAAAGGACTAATACAGAACATCAGCCCTTTTCATGGCGAGCTGTGTCGGGTCAGATGTAATTAATAGCAACGGTAAGCTGATATTTGGATGTTCCCTCTAGCACAGTATAGCTGAGGGGAATGATCGAAGGGCCAGATGTAGACAGTGGTATATTGGATCATAGCATTGACCATATTTCACTTCTGTTTTTACGATGGACTGTGAGTGGAATTTTCTTGTTTTGTTCGCTTGTTTTCTTAGGAGTGAAAAGGAAAATGGAACAGGATGTCAAATCGTGCAGATTTAGAATTGGCCATTTTGAAAAAAAAAAGTGTCCCTATCATTGTTTTAGTGGCAATATTAAGGACCAGTGTGTAAAAATGAGTGACATGTAAAGGTGAAACCACATATGCAACAACCAGAAGACTCCTTCACTCACCCCTCTCTTTTCCAATCATGCCTGGGAACTATGGTGGCCTTCACTTACCAGAAAGGATGTTGTTCTTCATTTGCATAAAAAACACAAAATGCATGGTCTGACTATTCAGGTTGTTGTAGAAAAGTTCATTAAACAAGTGATTATTAAGTGATTATACACATATAAACATAGGAGATGCATCACATTTCTGCCAAAAGATTGGATTTTAAAGGCATTTTAATGATATTTTGCAATGTACAGTCATCTTTTTGTGCAAAGCAGAAATACCTATGTGGAAAGCCTTTTATTAGGCCAAGTGTCTCAGTGCTAAACTCCCTGAGGTTCACTTTTACACAGGAAACCTTGAAAATATTGGTCCCTCCAGATGGAAAAGGACACTGGTATTTTGGGTATTTGGCTGTGAGCGCGGAGAAGGAAAGGCAAGTATTTGAAGGTACTTGGATTCCTAGTGTACAGACAGGAGCAGGATGAAGAAGATGAGAGTGAGAACAATAGAGAGGGTATCTTTACAGTGGTCAGACAGTCTGTGTTTGTCATTTTGTGAGATTTCTCTATCGAGAAAACAGATGAGCCATTCTTATCTGATGATTCCCGAGGATCAGTTTGTTTTTGTGTGTGAGCATTTGTCACACATTTGTCTTGTATGTGTTGTTTTACTTCCTTTTCTCCCACAGACCACCCTAGTTCCCACAGATGTGCTTAAACCGCTCTGCTGCGTTTGACTAACGGGTCAAACGTCCAACAATAACATCATAACGAGCCTCTGTCTACTGTCACTGTCACAACCTACCGCTGAAAACTTATGTCAGCGCCATTTAATTGCTGAGCACAGAATCGTTTTTCGAGCGTCGCGCCAGAATAACTTATTAAAACATTATTGTTTTGCTCCTTTGCACACCAAAGCTATTGTGACATATTTATTGTCTCCACGATAAAGCAAATGTTAGCCTGACTTCAAAATATTCAAGTCCATCACTAATGGCTGCTATTTATCAGTGTCACACCTGCTGTTTACTGACCTGCCTCTGACTCCGCTTGGCTTTGTAAATCCATTCTGAAGAATTGTTCAAAGAGTAATAAAGAATAGATGGAGATGGAGATGGAGATGGAGAGAGCAATGATGGGAAGGGACACCTGAGGAGAAGGTTTGCCAGTGTTACACTGAGGTATGTGTGACCGACGAGGACATCTGGTGGACAGCTAGATTCTACTGTAGGTCTAAAGCAGGGGACACACTACAAGATTTTTTGCCCCATTTTATCCAAAACAGCTGGGCAAAGTCTGCACCAGGCAGCAGTTGGCATGGCTAGTTGGTACAGAAATCTCTTAGTGTGTGAGGGTAACCGACTCGAGCCGAACTCAGTCACGGTCAATCAAACATGTTTGCATTTGTTTGAGCCGACTCTGGACGTAACCGGGGAGCGTGTGTTGCCAACAGTCAATGGACTAGAGGGGGTTTTGGGGTTCTTCCTTTCTACACTGCATGCGTCGAGACTAGGCGTAAGGTTAATGAGCGTGTTTTCACTGTTGTTATAGTTATATAGTTAAAGTTATACATTAAACATTGCTCAGTCAACAGGAATACCTGTTTCTGACTCACCAAGGTGAAACAAAATGGCTTTCATCTGCTACTACTGCTACCTTAAAATAAACACAAAGGTAAGCTATGGAGTCAAAACGCTAGTAAGTTATCATTTACCATACACAAACCAACCTACCTAAGGTTAGCTTACCTTAACTTATGTGTCAAACTTACCTACACTAACATACTAATATTAATTTTCGAATTACACAGACTAAGGTTTTGTTTGGAAAGAGTGAGCAGGAAGCTTAGAGTGCAGGTTGAGGAGGGTTTATATAGTCCAGGCCCCCCATCACTTCATCCACTCACAGTGAACCAAGACATCCACCTGAGAGACTGGCAGTCAGAGACACGCCCACACCACACCCTCACACACAAGGAGGAGAGAACGAGAATATGCCAATCAAACCCAAACATGTGACCCAGCGTCATAACAAGTTGGCTTCAGTTGGTTTGACAAATAATGTAGTCTGTGATCCCAAAACCTGATTTGGTCACATCCTCTGCATCCAGACTCAGTCACACATTTAGACTTAAAACCTTCCTGTTTGATAAAGCGTATAGTTAGAGTTAGAGCATCTCTTAGTTATGCTGCTATAGACCCAGACTGTTTCCTTCCTTTCCCCTCTGTCTCTCACACTGTGTCCTCATCTTGCAGGTTGCAGGATCCAGATCCAGTCTCAAGGCTATTATTATTATTAGCATTCATAGCATATCATCACCATTATTATGATGCTACAATTAAAGTTGATTTCAGTATAATTTAACAACAATCTCTGCTGCTGCTTATATAAACAACATTGTAGTTTTATAAACATGTCATCACTGATTCAGAACTGTCCTGTCTAACCTTATGACTTGATACAATTGTTATATATCTGCTTCTGTCTTACCTCACCTCCCTCTTGTCCTGTCTCTCCCCCCTTTCTGTCCCCTGTCTCTCCTCTGTCCCCCATGTTTTCCTTTTAACCCAAACCGGCCTGGTTCTGTCAGATATTTCTTCTTCTGTTAAAAGGAAGTTTGTTCTCTCCACTGATGCCTGGTGTTTGCTCATTATGTGATTGTTGGGTTTCTCTGCTCTTGATAACGTTGTCCATGTATGTTGTGATTCGGCACTATACAAATAAAGTTTTATTGAATTGAACTGAAATTGATCCCTCGTCAGGCACAGTCATAAATGTGTGATGCACTTTCAGTTGCCATAAAACAATCTGCTGAAACCAACAAGTAATACCCTAAAAATATGAAAGAAACTGCTAATACACGGGCATTTTTTTAAGTTGTTTAAGTCGTTTGAATTAGAACACACACTCATGTAGATTTTCTAATGCACAAACTGCTGCACGTACTCTGCATTTTCATTTGGAAAAGCTTGAGCTAAACTGAACAAAACCACACATTGTTTAGCCTTGTATTTCTTCCATTTGGGATGAACAACAACCAAGGTCACAGAGTTTTCCTTTAACAGACCTCTCATGTTCTGGCAAAGCAAATCTTGAAATAAAGCAGGATACGGCTGGGAACACATGCGGCTTTGCTTTAAGAATCATCAATAATTGTGAATGAAGCACTTTCAAAATGTTAATCGGTGCTAATTTGTCAATCTGATCTTGCAAACACTGAAAATAGGATGTTTGTAATTCACGATTGCTGCTCCACAGTTCTCAGTACCAGTGAGTGTTTTGTGTATCAGCAGTTTAATCTGTAGAAAAGAAGAGCCATGTCAGCACTGATGATCTTTGACTCAAACTAAAACATACAATTTCAAACATTGCGTGAATATTTAACAAAAACCAAACAGGATCATTATTATTTTTAATTTAGACGAACTGGAACTTTTCATATTCCCCACATTTGTTTGAACCATTTCAGTGCACATTTTGCTTTCTTTTTCATTCCTTCACATTTTGTCCAAACCCTTTAGACAAGTAAAACCAAACACAGTGAAGAGAGAGATGACTGCGTATGTGTCAAGTGTCAGAGCAGCTGCTGCAGTTCAATCTGAATCAACCTGAGTAAATTCTCTTCAACGGAAGTATAGATTAATATCATAAACCACTTCCTTTGCCTTAGATGTTCTGAGTCAGAAAATAGTACCTTTTGTACATCTTTCAAACTTTGAAGGCTTGTATCATTCTATACGGTATATCTTAAGGATGCAGGATGACCAAATGCCATTGGTCATGGAAGTACTGGTTAAGACAATTGTGGAACCTTTGGCCTTCCAGATACAAGACTGGAAAGACACTCGGCACCTCATTAAATAAATGTGTTCCACTGTGACTGCTCCTAACTCACAGTTAGAGGAAAGTCACAGAGGATTCCCTGGGCAACACGCAGGTTATTCCAACCAGGTAGCTCCTGCCCTGACCTACTTTCTAGCAAGTGCAACTTATTATAGCTGTCAGACCAGAAGTGAAAATGTAGGAACATGTGGAAGACGAGAGGTGTCTGAGAAGGCTCGGACGATTTCGCTGCCCCAGATGTTGAATGAAGGGAGGTCAAAACAAAACACCGAATCCTCACACTTTATTAATGCAATGGATTAAACAGACCTTTATACGGCAGTCCATCAAGGATCGGATTTTGCGCTTGACCAGCTCTGCAACTGAAATGAATAACGGACAGTAAGTTTGAAGGTGGCTGAAGAATCATGCAGAACAGACAGATAAGACATTCCCAACTGGTCCTAAACACTGTTGTTGCAAAGTGGTCTGGTAATATACATATTTATAACTTAAGGGCCTTAAAGAGATAGAAACACTAACAGAGCATTTGTTGGACCTGTGTCTTTGATCCACAGTGTATCAAATACTGCTTTTTCAGTGCATATTGTTGCTATAATGAGGTCTACATTGATCCATTTGCTTCAAACTACTACTTTAGTATCTAGTTTAGTATCTGGGAATCCAGGCGAACGCAGAATAATTAGAAATTTAAAAAAAAAAAAAAAAAAATTGCAAATAAAAAACCATTCCAGCTTTATGATTGACATCAATCACTGAAATTTAATCCTCAACAAGAGTGAGGAAAAACGACCCCACAAAAAAGGTTTAATACTGGTGACTTTAACATTGCTGTGGTCACATAAGCAGAGTTATCTGCTGCAACACTCATCCTCTGTGAGAACCCCATATATGCAGATTTGTTATCTTGTGCACATCTGTCAAGATGCAGTTTCAACACCACAGAATATCTGCATTTTGTAAACAGGACATGCTTTGCAGAAAGATTTGATTAAATGATTGCAAAGGCGTTTTGTGATGGAATCGAGTGATGCATATGAGCCTAAACACTGGTACGTGATAGTATGACATGATAGCGCTTTCTCAACATTAAATGTAAAAATGTCTTTTGTTGATTTACATTCACATTTACATTGACTATGTTGATTAAAAAGTGAATCGTTTCTGCACAGGTAGAGAGAAAGATGCACCGTTTGCCTCTGTCGCAATAAACAGAAATGTGGACGGATTCACATTGGACACAAAAGCAGTGTGTGTGTGTGTTTCACAAGCACTTTCCCTAAATGCTTGAATAATAGTTGAATCTCTGCACAATGTTGAGTTAATCTTCAAGAGCCCTTTGTTTCTGAATATTCCCTTTCCCATATGGATTTGTTCCTCTTGCAAATGAATCTCCCTGTGCTGTAAGTCGTGTGCACTCTCAGACTGAGGTCGTCTGGCTGGACAGACTTTTAGCCTCATTGCTGTGATGTGGTTAGAACCTTTGGGCCAGTGCAGATTTCCTCTTTCCTTTCGTAATTTATTTTCTTAAATCCTTGCATATTACACACAAAGACCGAAAGCCATGTCGAGTTTTGTGTTCAGTCGCTCACTTTCTACCACTTTATCCTCACAGAGCTCGAGGCAATCTCGAGGTTGCGGGGTCACTGCATGGCCCAGCTTTGTGTTGTTTTTGTTTGTGTTGGTCTACTGGATGTATCGCTGAACAAATGCAGTGTTTCATGATTTGTCTTCATGAAACAGGAGACGCACATTAATGAAACGTGTGTTTGCTTTGTGAGAAAGCCATTGGCCCTTATTATACAGCCTCTAAACTACCTTGTTCCTCTGATATTGACTGTAATATTCTTGCATAAAGCATCCCGTGTCTGTTTTTCAAGGCCTGGGGAATACACTATGTCCCTTTTAAGAGTGCTGTTATGGGACACATGCATGATCAGTAAAGCTTGAAGTATCCGTGAGAGGAAAACTGAGGCTGAGTCTGGGATGGAAACTGCAGCAGCAGCAGCAGCAGCAGTGGTCCGTTGTGTTAATGGCAACAGATGGGAACAAGTTTAATGTCTCCATGGGCAATTTTCAAATGCAATGTCCCAATAACTATTTTCCTCTCTTTTATATACACTCACTGGTTAGAATATATATCTGATACAAATCTCTAAATGTCTTCCTAGAGGAGAATGTTGTAGGTAGTTTTGTACAGAAAACAAACTGTTTTGCGTTTTATTTACCTGCATAAGCACAAAGTGTTTGGATTTTCAGAATTAGCAGATTGCTAAAGGCCAGCTCATACTTATCGCGTCCCCCGTCCGCCTCCATTTCTGCAGATGAAGATCTCGTGTTCCACACATGCCTACTAATGCTCATATTTCATTCCAGTTGCGACAATTTCTCACCAGGAGACATGCCCTTATTTGTGTTTCCTTGTTTTCTTTGAGTGGTGAGTTGTACATATGCGGACACTCGTGAACCCTACAATCATACAATCTAAAGCACGTTTCCATGGGTACCATCACTTTTCACTGTGTCTGGAAAACGAAAGCAGAGTCGGTGCACTCAGTCCATGCGGAATCAAACTGGGATTTGTCCACACTGTCCGCGTGGGCCCTTGTGTAAATGGACAGATGACAACATTTACATAACACAAACCCTAGCAGACCTCTGTGCACGGCCCTAATGGCTCATAAGGTGTAATAAACAGCTGGCTGTTTGCCGTGTAGACACACACACACACACACACACACACACACACAGTTGGTCTTTTTTTTGTTGCTGGTCTTTGTGTGCCTCAGGTCTTAATATGAATAGCAGGTTGATGTGAGGGAGCTCGATGTTTTTTAGAGTCCCGTCTGTTGTGTAGACGTCTGCTGACTGAGGGAGCGCTAAGTGATTAAAGTTCTGTGAGAGGAACACTGTGTCCAGTAATGTTTTATAGCTATAGTGGGTGTGTGTGTGTGAGAAAATATCTTTTTCTTTCATCAGCAAGTTTGAAAGCCTCTTCTGTATCCGACAAACTCTCTCTATCTCTCTCCATCACTATCTGTGAACAGTATGTCGCAACCAAAATGTCGAAAGGCGTTTTTTTTTTTTTAGAAAATGTAAAGAATACTTGGTTTCTTCTCTTTTTTTTTATCATTAATCTCTTCTTCATTCACTCTGTATTTTAAAAGCCCACCAAGACCAAACCACTTGGTGAATAAAGAAGGTGCAGTCCAATTTTGTGAAAATTAACCAACAAAACCACATAAATACAGGGAGATTATAATACGTTATTGTGCCTTCAGTATGATAGTCATGATAACGATAATGTGATCCTTCAGTGCTGGGCCCCAGGAACAGTCCTCACTTGGCCCCTGTTCCAGTGCCACTGGTTGGAACGCAAATACACCAAACTTGATGAACATTATGACTTGTTAAAAATGATTAACTTGTTAAAAATTCAATAATCTACAGTGATATACCTTATCTTATTTCCTCTAATCTAGTCTCTTGGCACAGTACAGCAGGAAACACATGGCACACTGTAAAACCATCATCACAGGAATGTCATGACAGCTACACGTCTGCATTTTTTAGATGTGAACTCCCGCCTCTATTTCCCCTAACAGTCTGTCTGCTAATCTGGGAACTTGAAGAACAAGATGTATTGTGTCTGGATATAATCAAGACTGAGGACATGAGTGAAGGAATGTAGCATGGTCTGATCTCTCCTGCAGACCTGCACACAGTGCCGGGTGGAAGACTTCATAGAAAGTGAGTCAGCAGCAGCATTGTCATGCCCCTTGTTGTCTCATGGGGAATTTTTTGGGGACTTAATAATAAGGTGCATTTTACAAGAAGATGCCATCTGGGAACTAGGTTTGACTCTTGGTTTCTGTCCACCATATTGTTAGTGTTTCTTAAGACCACATTTGAGGATACAATGCTGCACAGAATCGCCACAGAACACATGTATCCTGTCAGATTGCAGGAAAACGGCTCCATGTATCGAAATGTCAGCACTAACCTTTATGCACGAGGAATGGATGTGAGTTTGCACAGAGACGAATGTTGGCAAGTTGAGACGGCGTGTCGACAGTGACATGACGAAGAGTGGGAAGTGTCTGTGCGTCTCAACGCCATCAATCAAATTATAAAATCAAGTCCAACAGGAAGAGGAATAAACAAGGTAATATATAATACTTCAAACTCTACTTATTCTCCGTTTGAAGCTGCTGTCACTGAAATATTTTCGCTAAAATATGTGTGAAACCTCTCTATATTCTGACAATGACGATGCAGGAACATCCTGCAGTTTCAAAATCACCAGATGTTGAAACTAAAGCCCGGGCTTAGTGGCTGTCGCTTGGCTCTTTGTCTGCATTTAAATGAAGAAGATGGTCTCCCAACTCTTTGTAACAAAACGCGATTGATCGTGTTGCTGTGTAAATATTGACACGCCTCTGTAGCAACAGATTTGAATTATTATTTGGGGAAAAAGACGTAAAACAGTGTGGCAGTGTTAAAATAAAAAGAGTGAGTTTAACTAATTATATTTAACAGGGTTAAATTGAACACAGTTCTTATCAAAATCGGTGTTAAATTGAAACTTTCAGTGTTGCTTTAATGCTTCAAAATGTACTTTGTAGAAGAAGGAGACATTTGACAGTTTTCATTACCCATTTTATTTGTAAAAAAACCTCAAATAACGCTAAACATTTGCTCTCTTGAGGTGTCGATGTAAACGTTTATCGTAAAAGTGTAATGGAATCACCTTTTTCGCATCTACAACGTCCTCAAATTGGAGTCTCACGGGATGAGATTTTATGAGAGAAATGTGAGTTACAGCTCGTATGCAAAACACCATTGAATGGAAACACCTGTAGGCTGTCGAAAGCTTAGAAAGATCACTTTATTTTGCTAAAAACTGTATTTAGTGATGACTTGACGCACAAATCGAATGTGATCGGACTGAAAAGATGTCATTTCAGAAAAAAAGGAATCTCATTTGCCTCCATTCTGAGTTATGTGTCCACATGTGCACTGAGCCCCACGAGGATCAATTGTGACATCACATCTGTCAGTCATCCATTTCTCCATTGGTCCACGCTCTGCGCCAACTGCACATTCACTTTGAAGCACTTTCCAGTCCTTGTTGGCAGCACATCCTTGTTTTGGGTGTGCTGCCAACTGGCACACCACAAATAAAACAAAGAAGATAGTAACCATGGAAACTTGGTTACGTGAGGAAGTCTGTTATCACACACACACACACACACGTACGACTCAGTGCACAAAGAATACAAGGAAATACAAACTAGGGAGATCATATCTAAGTATGAAAGTATGACGTCGTGGTAAGTCTGATCCAGCCCCAAGAGCATTCATGAGGTGACATATGAAGAGTTAACCAAAGTCAATCCTGAAGTGGACAACATCTCATCAATTCAACTCCACAGGTGACCTGTTTCCTGCAAGTCCATTCGGGTCATCTCACAGACGGGCTTCGTGTTTGGAAAGAGTGAAATGATATCCCTGCATGCACTGCTTTGTGGGATCGTCTGTGTCATTAGACCGAGTTTTTGCTCTGCATGGTCATCAAATAAGACAGGTTTTACTGGTCCAGTTCCCAGTTTGATCCAAGATACTGGTGCAAAGTGTGATCTCAGGAACACTGTTAAGAGCGATATCCTACTGTGGCCCCAACAGTGACCAGGTTTAAACATTATTGCACCTTTTATGGGATCGGGAACAGAGAGTGTGGAGTTACCTCTGTCGTCCCATCCGTCAGAGAATTGGAAGATTTCCTTCTTGACAAATAAAGCTATTTTCCTATATTACTTGGTTTTATTATAGTGTCCATCCGTTGGATGAAAGACCAGCCAGTGTGCTGTTCCACACTCTCGTCCAGTATGACTTCTGGGATGTTGCAAAGGCTTTAAATGTTTCATGAGACAGCGCTTGAGATCACACACTGTATTACCGGGGGCCAAGTTCATTTCTGCAGCCACCGAAGTACGAGGCTAAGTTTGCGTAGCGTTTGAAATGGTCTGTATTTACTGTATTTAGCACTTTTCTAGTCTTAATGACCGTTCAAAGCCGCTTTACACCACAGCTTACAGCCATTCACACCCACCCATTTTCTGTCACTCATCTTTCACAGCATATAGACTAGAAGAGCTGGGACTCAAACCCACAACCACTAAGCTAGACTTCTCTACAAGCTGAGAACTGTCCAAATCCACGATTCAAGTCTACCAAGGTCCTCATGTGAACTGTCTGGAGACTTCCAGAGTGTCTGCATGAGGTGCCAACCTCACATTACCTAAAGCACATAAAAATGTGACTTTGATTACAGAAAAAAAACACAGATTATAACACAAACCATGTGTGGTTGTTAACATGTTCCCTTTTTAACTTTTGATGTTTACACTTATTGATGTTGTGGGATTTAATAATATAAACACAACATACACGATGACTGAATAATTTGGATTTGTCTGTTTTAATCTTCTTTTGTGAGAGGGACATTAACGACACCACCACCACGGTGGTGGTGTCGTATACTGTTCGTAACTGAAAGTTGCAGAGTTTGGGAGAAGACCTGATATGCACATTGTTGAATTGGAAAATAAAAAGAAACTGCCATTTAAAGATATTTTACTGGGCCACTCGCCTCTATGTAGCCAAGAGAAGTACTCTGGCAAGAAAGTACTGCATGTAGAGCAACTCAAGTAGAGGTGGAACATTTTTGCTGACAGCCACATCTCGCTCAGTAGTACCTGCAGTGCATAAGCCGTACGTTGTCAGTGTCAGCGCCATAAGGAAGCACCAAGACAAATAGTCGTCTCAAAGCACATTTGATCCATTTGGTGTCCTCACAGACTTGACATGATGATGGCGAACACGTGACAGTATAAGTTTACTGCCACGTGACAGTAAACTTATACTCTTGATCGTTGCAGACTGCCCGTCATCTTTATTTTCGACGTTAGAATTGTGGCTTATTCCCTAAAGCAAAGTCAGCAGCATTGCAGACTTGTATAAAATGTGCACAAATGTGTTTTTTTTTTTTGAAGACGGTTCTCAACCACTTATCGTTTTCACAGCAGGACAGTGCTGAACCTTAATGCTAATGCAGGTCGGTTGATGGCAGACAGTGGGACTGGGCTGAGGAGCCAGTTGTGGCTTCAGTTTCCTGTCCACTACACATCAAAGTTCAGTCTGGATTTACATTAGAACGGACATGATGACATTCATGTTCCATGGAGAGAGCACTTCAAACAAAAAGCAAACAACTGTGTATGCATCGTGAGTGAGCTTTAAATCGTGATAGTCCTCATATTGATTCAGGAAGCACTTGAGGGATAATAATCTGTTTGAAAAAGGCAGCAAAGCAAGCAGTTAGAAGTGTTTTGACTTTGGCTGAAACATTTGCTTAGCTAATGAAAACCACACCAGCTGGAGAGCTGGTCTTTCATCCATCCTTGGCCGGTGAGTTAAGAGACTTTTGAGGGTGGTTGCTGGGTTGTAGACAAGGCGAGCCTAATGATGGATGAGTTTGGGCTCCGCTCTCAGTCTAATATCTCATCTGAGTCAGACTTTCTTTACACCAAACTTTACCCCATGCAAATAGTTACACTGTCCGGCATACTGCAAGGAGAAGTCGGGTAAATTTATGGACACTGCAAAACTCCAGTGATACCTTTGGCATGTTCCTCACTGTCTACCGCTTTGTTTATTAATCCCATCCCGCCTGCTGATTCAAATTTTCCACAATAGATCTTTCTCTTTTCTATAATTCCATATGGAGGTCATATAAGTAGATTAACAACATGTACACAGTTTCTCACCTTCCAGTCTGCCCTATCAGAGCAGTGGGTGATGTCAGTGTCACCTTAAATGTGCAGCTTTTTGGCTGAAGTATTCTGTCCATTTCACAAGCTCAGAGGCCAGCGGTGCACTCGGTTGAAAATAAACACATGTTGGTGATTTTCCAATCCGCTGTATGATGAGCTGTGTTTTCACTGCTGTTTATTTGGGATTTCATCAACTACAGATGGTTAAACTCAAACTGAAAATCACAAATTATTAAACGCTTCATGTTAAATAGCTGTCGTCTTTATTATTTATTATAGAGCACATTTAAAAAAAAACAAAAAAAACAACCGAGGTTGAACTCAAGAGATGCTTAAAACTGAGAGCAACAACAAAAACACACTAACACTTTCATTGCATGAAAAGGTTAGACTTTGTATTTTCTAATCTCTTTTGTGTGGACCGGCTTCATCAGCCTTCATACCCAATACATCCATGGATGCAGCTCAAAAAATATTAAATGTAATGTAATCTGTAATCAATTATTTAAGAGAGTGAACATGTGATATATATAGACTCCCCACAAATATAGCACATTTTAATTTAGATAATTACAGCCTACAGCAAGTATCTAGAAGGATCAATAAAAATGATATATTATAGTATTTTATTATTCATGCACTCAAATGACTGCACTGTTTTTATGACATATAGAATGAATTATAACGACAGTAACTTAGCACACAACACATTTCAGTCTCGCAGCTCCAGTTTCTTTACACTGGCTTCCTCTATGTATACTTCAGTGATTTGACTTCACATTCACTTTTGCTGGGATCCAACGTCTGACAAGACACAGTAGCATGTTTTTTTTCTTTCTCCCTGCCCATGACACATTTCCACAACATTAACTGCTCTCGTCTGTGCTCAGAGCTGCAGCCTTTACATGAGTCAGGTTCTCAAAGTCAGGAGTCAGAACAAATGGCCCCTGTTATGCATCACTCCAGTCTAGACAGTAACTCACTCACTCACTTACTTACAAGCCCAACTGCCAGCAGCATCATTACTGGCACAATAAAGCAATGCAGACAAAGTGAATTAAAACTGAAGAAATGCAGATCTTCAGTTTATGCATCCTTGTTTTTTTGCAGTTTGCCAGTTGGACAAATTTGAAGGTGGCACACGGCTCAGCTTCGGTATTTCTTGAGAGGTTAGCGTCACACTCCAATGATTAATCTGCGTCATAAATCGTATTTGATGATACACAGACTCAACATAAAACTACAAAAACAAATATGAAGGATCTCATTGAGGTTAAATTGAAGGAAGATGGGAGAAGATCCAGTTTTGTGATATTTATTCCTAACTTCTGGTTTTATTTCTGCTATCAGCTTCACCATAATAACATATCTGCTGACCAAAAGGGAAATTTGTTTGTAGTGACAGACAAAAGCACATAGTCGGCTTGCGAGGTCGACATCTAAAACACACGAGGAGACATAGAGTTCACAAATAGTTTGTAGTGATGCTAAGAAACTGCACGGTGGAAAAAACTCCAGCTGACAATTTCAGCCAAATACCTGTCTGGAGCACAGAGCCGTACAAAGGCAGCCATGAGAGAACAATAACAGGCTTTATAACTAATAAATGAGAAACGATTTTTCAACTGTTTTCACAGTACATGAAAAACTAATCTTCCATATTCACCACATCATTTGGGGACAAGTCCAAGCGCCCTGTAAATGGACGTTGTTCTCATTGAGCTCAGTAGGCCACTGTGATAGCCTAGATTTGTAAAACTGAAAAACATAAAACGGTGAGTTAATGTCACTAAACTGACCCCAATCAAAAGAACAGGAAGGGTCTGTCTGGGTCCATTCATAATAAAACACGTGTTTATGACAGGAGGCAGTCCACACATTATAGGCTTGTGGGTCTCGGCTCACAAACCGCAAATAACCACGAAACCCTTACAATGAATTTGTTTTTATGGCAGTAATATATGTACTGCTAATTAATCGCCAGGGTCAAAGATTACATTCACATCTACAACTGTGTATTTCTTTATTTGGGAAAATATTATGAACATTCACACTTAAATGTTCCAGACTATAGCCATGAGTTCATTTCCCCCGTAGAGCCTCGGCAACTAAATACTAAATAATAATATAAAGTGTAAGCGAGGATTACATGTTGCCTTATACAGTGCAGTGAAGATGTTACGTCTGTTTATACATTGCATATAGGTTGGTTGGTTTAATGTTTATTTTTCAAAGTTAGGACATCTGTTGTGTTGGAAGGCGTGTAACAAAAATCCCAAAAACTATATCAGAATCAGAATCAGAATAGAATAGCCTTTATTGTCTTTTATTATGTTTATTATTTTGTGGACAACGAAATTTGGGTGCCACTCCCTTGGTGCAAAATACAAATATATAAATAACAATTTTAAAGAGAAAATAGAAATATTAACAATAAAATAAGAATAAGAAATGTTGTTTACATTTTTCCAGGAACTATGACTATGTATAAATTAACACAAGATAATAAAAATATAGCAGCAAGACCGGTGTAAAAACAGAAAAAAGAAGGCACTTTAAAAGAGAGAAGTGATTGTCCTGTGTTTGTGTAAACAAAGTGACTGAGCATCAGTTATTGCACATATATATATATATACACATAAATAATAAAGAAATAAAGTCTGCATGCATCATATATAGTAGTAGAGGTAGAAGACATCTTAAATTGCTTTACAAAAAAATAGCCTGAGTCTAAAATCATAATACAAATGGACAATAAAAACAAAAAGTGTGTCATTGTCAACTTCTCCAAGATCCCAACTGAGCATTGGTGATGATCCGTATAATTAATGACATTCACTACAAAAGCTAAACTTACAGCTATCCATCGTCTTAATTAGTTGTCAATTTTAATCTGAAGTTGGTGACATTATTTTCATTATAAAATAAATATATTTCAATTTGACAACAAAACTGAATTGTTGTTTTTCACAAGTGAGACTTTTGTATTTATGTCAGGAGCCAGATCAGCTCTATGGAGGCAACTATTTTGTTTTTACGACAGCCCACAATGGACAAACTAAACATTGTGTGAGTTCTGATGCTAAATTTAGGCTATGTGTGTGATCTCCTAAAACACTTGTAAGGGGAGGGTGATGTGATGCACATACATGCAACTACAACAACATGCAACTTCCCCTAGAAATATTGCTAAAGTTTACACACTGTACCTTTAATTTGAACTCATCTGGAGGTTAAAGAGCTTGACCTTCATGTTCTGTGATCCAACAATATTCTCATGCTGAGTTTACATCACATTTAATTGTAGTTTTAAGTTGAACCACCACATTACAATGACATGTGTTCACTTTTTAACATACTTCCACTGACCTTATCTCTTTAATATTCTTCAAATAATATTGTTTTGATTTGTTTAACCTACATAATCATGTGTCTGAAACAAACAATGTTTGTTAATAATAAATAGCAGATACGTTGACTATTGTTGATATATTGCAGAAACAGTTGCACATGGTGGTTAAACATGTTTACAGGCCGACCTTATCTCTTTAATATTATTCAAATAATATTGTTTTGATTTGTTTAACCTACATACACATTTGTCTGTGTGTATTGGAGCCCTGCTTTACTTTTAAGTGTATTTAATACACTTAAATAAACAATGTTTGTTAATAACAAATAGCAGATACGTTGACTATTGTTGATATATTACTGAAACAGTTGCACATGGTGGTTAAACATGTTTACAGGCCGAGCAGCAGCGTGTGTGTGTGTGTGTGTGAGAGAGAGCCTGCATTAGCACGGTTAGACGTCGACAGTGATAACAGTGTGAGCGGAGGCTAATATGGAACATTCGCACACAGCCAGACGCCAAATGTATTTGCGTGGGCAGAAAAGGGAGCCTCGTAGTAGCGTGAATTAGAAAAGCGGTCGTTTTCGCCGTTATTCATGGCTGCTTCGTCTACTTCTGCTTCGTCTGGCTCCAGAAATGAAGAGGGGGACACGGACGGCATTTCGTGGAGGCTCATAGGCGCGGCCTCGGAGCTCGCCAACAAGCGCTGCCGGCTGATGTACTCCTCCCTCGGCTACAACTCTGACGTCTGCCTCTTCTACGTCAAGGGCGAATTTTTCGCTATGGATGCCCGCTGTGCACACTCCGGTAACGCTGCATCCCCACAAACACACGCTAATTAAAACTGTCTGGGATTTATGTGCGTACAGCATCGTAGATAACTGTTCTTGCTCCATATTCATGTAAAGCAACACGATTTATTTTGAAAAGACACTGTGGTTTCCTGTCTCTCTCAGGCGGTCCTCTGTGTGAGGGGGACATTGAGGAGGCTGATGGAGTCCTGCAGGTCATCTGTCCATGGCACGACTATGACTTTGACCTCAGGACAGGAAGGTCAGGGACCTCATTACAGGTCAGTGATGAAATGTGTGCTTAGACTGACCAGTTATATATATATATCTATATCTATATATCTATATCTATATATCTATATATATATATATATATATATACATGTATATATATACATCTATATATATAGATATATATATACATATATGTATATGTATATATCTGTATATATCTATATATATATATAGATATATACATAAATATGCATGTAAAATATGCATTAAACACACACAAATGTACATATATATATATATATATATATATATATATATATGTGTGTGTGTGTGTCATGCATATTTTAATGTGGTAGTGAAAAACATTGATTTAAACCCATATATTATCATTTTTAACCACATTAATGGCATGGTACATTTTATTATTATGTTTTTTAAAGTGTGGTTTGTATTGGGTATCAGAGTATTCTGCTTAAATCATGCCGGAACCCTCTCGGTGAAAGCAGCAGGTTCACATGTAACAAATTGTCTGCAGGCGTAAACAAAACACAATGTACGATTTCAACCTTCGAATCATGTCTACAAGATTATTCCGATGGTGCATCAACTTACAGGTAATGAATGACACAGCAGGTCTACATCGCCTGCATTGGCGATACGGAACTTCTGGTGTCGGGTCTGTGCCACAAAAATCACAACAAAATTCTATTTTACAGGATATGTCATATGCAGGTTTTGGCTGGAAAGTCTGTGTGCACTGTAATGTCAGGAAGTGAATGCGGATATAACACAATCCTAAAGGTGAAAAACCCTTTTACACCTGGGATTTCACTTTTCTTGGCCAGTGGGAATGGAACATCAGTATAAGAATATGTTTGCCATTTAACTGCTCCCTCTCCAGCACCAAACTCCATAGAGAAAATCAACAACCACACTTAGAATAACTTTATAAATGATCCCTTTAACTTAAAATAAAAAATAAAAAAAGTGCACCCAGCAGTTTTCACTTGCCGACTGCAGCTGGAGACGATGTGAACTATTACACTGTGACTTAGTCAAAACACCCACTTTTATTTATTAGACATTCAAAGTTGTACTGATTGAAATCAGTCAGAGTAAATGTTACGTTCTTCCCATATGTTTGGTCAAACTGTTGTAATTTTCCCTCATCTGCTGTTTGGATGAATCAATGAACAAATCCAAACAAGAGCTTCTCTTTCTATAAACATCTCCTCGTCTTTTCCATTCATCATGTTTTCAAGAATCTGCCGTCTCTCCCCCGCGTGATGAAATATAGCAAATGTTCTTTCGGTCTGTTTCGCAGGAGGATTTATACCTTTGTAAATGTAACCTAACAAAAGCTCATACTTTGACACATTAAGGCGCTGTCAGAGTAGCTTCCAGTGGTGTATTTCTTTTCCATCCTTTAGCTCCTCTGTCTCTGATTGTTCCAGCAACAAGTGTATGAAGTGAAAGTGGAGGACGGCAACGTGTACGTGAAACATGCCAGTCGTCTCTCCTTGCTGCCTTTTCCTGCAGAGAAGAAAAACTAGACGACCTCAACCCTGGCGGCTTCTTCCTTCAGCCGACGGTAAGACCTCAGCTGTTTTTGAAGACTCGTTCCACAAACACAGGCCATCTGAAAACATTCCTCAGCCTTATCTCTTATTTTCTCAGAACTCTGTCTACTTTGATTGCCGTGAACTCAGGGACGGTGATATCAGGAGGACTATCTGATGACGACATGACATCATCAAATTGTTTCACAGTTTTTTCTCGCTGGGTTTCCTGGTCATCACAGACACACACGTATGTGCGAGAGCTGTGAGCTCAATGCAACACAACATTTGACTTTTCTTAACTATTTAACAATAGTTTATTAAGAAAACCATATTGCACCTGAAATATAGCAGTATAAATATATTTTAAATATATATATATATCTTTATTTCTTTTTTTGATTTTCATATGTGAACAGTGAACGTTTTGCATTAATCTTTTCATTATTCAAAGGAATAGAAGTGAAAACTCGATACGCAGAGTGCAGTGCCAAGTTGTTGATTTGTAAATGCAATTCAAATAAATAAAAAAAGTCTTGCAGGTGCTAATTATCACTATGTCGTGTGGTGTAATGTGGAGGTCCAAAACGGAACAAGTGTATAATTGTAACGAGCAATACACGTTTCCTACTTCATTTTATGTAAGCACAAAATAATTTCCATGGTGTGTTTTTTTGTTCTGAACAGGCATTTGCGGTCAGTTTCATAGAAAATAACCACACTTGCAGAGTTGTTGCATTTGGACAAATTTAGCCACTTGTTCCACTGATGTCATGCAACTGAAAACACCTTCTGAATTTCAGTTCTGGGGTTGTTAATACAGAATACAGCAACAGAATACACACGAGGGTCACTGCACTCATGACCGGTAGCTCTTGGTGTGCTAAGACGTCTCCCTCATCGTTCCTGTTCACAGGCAGGTTTTTCGGTTACTGACGCAATGGGATTTATCAGGGATGGTTAGTGAGGCGCCGGAGGAAGGTTCATGACCTGAAATGCATCAGTGGCTCAAGAGAAATGTGTTTTTCTTTCTTAATGTATGAGTATTCCTCTATTCCCTCTCAGTGTGAGAGAAGTCACTCACTGTATTTTCTGTCAGCTCTGTTTCCTGGCAGACGCACTGAGGTCAGTTAGGAAGGTGTCAATGACAGTGTGGTCCTCCCTGCTGGGTTCCCTGTGGTGCACCTTTTATTACAACAGTAATTCCTCTGCCTAAACGTGTGTGTGTGTGTGTGTGCCGCACATGTCTCCTGTGTGCATTATAACTCACCACCTGGAGGGTAATGGTAATGCACTTTGAGATGCCGCAAAGAGAGAAGCGTTAAAGTTAAATTAAGAAACGGAGGAAGCCACAATTCATGTCAGACTATTACTGAATGTGTATTGTTTTTTTTTTGTTTTTCATATGTTCTGCTGATTATGTTTGTGCCTTCCTTGTTTCTCGCGGGAACCACATCTGCTGTTGAAAATACAGACTGCAGATTTTCAGCAGCTGTATGTCCATTAGTTTGTGTTATTTACTTCACAAATGAAATGATTCTGCTAACGTTTTGGCAAACGTGTGTTTATTGTTTAATTCCAGTGTCTGATTGGGATTATTTGTTTGTTTTTCTGAATACACAGTACACAACTCAGAGATGAACAGGTAGCAACGTTTTACACAAAATCATTTATTTACAGATTCTTCATCGTACCACGAGTAGATTTCATACAATACACAATTTACACATTAAAACTTAATTCAGAGGAAAACAATGACATCAGCATCACCATGCAATAGTTACGTGTTTATAGAGGATTACATGTTTGTTTATGTTGTTCTTTTACTGGAGCATTGCAGTGGCAAATATACAACTCTCTTTGTATACTCCAGAAAGTGGTGGAGAGGTTCAAGGATGACCTCCTGAATAAATTAGAATCTCCCTGAGACCAAATGGACTGTGCAGAGGAGAAATGAGATGAATGTGTTCATTTTTGAATCACTGTTTCAGGTGGCTTAAGAGACTTGTGCTTTTTCTGCTCAAGTGAAATAGTCATTTTGCTACAGAGAAGCAACACCAAGAAAAGTATATTTGAAAAAATAATGTTTTTTTTGTTTGTTTTTTTATCAAGCAAACCAAGCTACATCTGCTGTATGTTGTATTCAGTATAAGAAAACCCTCATTTGCTGTCATGAGGACATTAACACTGGCCTCGTGTCTGCACAGTTTATTATAAGGAGTTGCTATTTCCCTTTTTCCAGTTTTCTTTGCAAAGTTTACTGACAGTTGCCTGTGATTTAATCTTTCCTGCACATGCGTTTGGTCATTAATCTGCTCTAACACTCAATAACATTCATTTTTTCTTTGCTTTACATGTCTAAAAAGGGGAACACTAAGCTCTATTGATTTGCATTCATGGAATATTGGACGACTTCCTGTAGAATTAATTGTGAATTTTATTTGAACGGTATAAACATTATTTTTTATTAAAATGGATCTTAGCGATGACCTGGATTCAGGCTAAATTGCCCGGTTTTTGATTCATTCTAAAAACTTTCCTAAGTCATTAAACCCAACAATCGCGGAGGTTCTTTAATGTCTTTTGAAGTTCTCCAGAAGACAAAGTAAGTGTTTGGAGAGCCCTGCTAACTTTCACATGCAACGTCTTACATAATGGTTTACACAGCCTATTATTGTTACCTTGTCCCTCAAACTTCTCCTCATGAAAAAGCCAATGCTCCTGTCAAAGCATCTAAAGAGGAACCTGCATTCTTCCATGTGCAACCACTTTGGAAACCTGAGAATCTGTAAGTGATGGACAGTGAGGCCAAAAAACGACTAACATTTTCCTAAAAATGATTAAATCCATCACTAGATAATCTCGCTCATGGTTCTCTTGATGTCCTTGGTCTAACATTTCCTCCAGTTGCTCTACAGCTGTTGGGTCTTCTCAGCTGACACCGCAGCATTAGCACACCATTGCCTTTTTTTTTACACGATGTATCTCTCCCCACACCTGGATTCAATCTTGGCCTTGATTTGAACTGTTCAGCCTGTGATGAAAGAGGTCACTCATAATAGAAGGTATCCTCGGCTGTCACTCAGTATTTTTCTGTGTCTGAAGTCATACCGTTGTATATAAAAGAGAACGATGCTTCTGTCAGAGTGTGGGCCTGTTTTACATTTACACAACATCACGCTGGCACATTTTAGCAAATGACTAAACTTTCTGCACATGAGGAATACAAATGTATTGAAGTCAATTGAATAAGGCAGGAAAAACGCCTTGAAGATTTAAATGTACCTTGGACTGGACCTTATTTTAATGGTAAACATGTCTGACCATAATTCCCTTGAGCCCACGACATTGTTTATTACTTAATCTCATCCTTTGTTTCCTCCAGAATTAATGTGTTTGGCTGTTTGTGAAAGTCTGGGACAAACAGTTTTAGGAATTCTCAAGAGATTATGTAATTTATTTTCTAATTAACAGGAGGCTTATATTTACTTGTCAGCCTCTCCTAGTTTCTCCGTGGACCATGGTTCCCCACATTAGCTTTTGGATTAGTTCAGCTTGAAGAGCTTCTCCCACAGGTCTGCCAGAGCCCATTTTGCAGATAAACAAGTTTGGAGCTTTTAATCACTGGAAAAGTTTCTTCTTTTTTAATGACTTCAGTTTAAAAAAACCTTTTTCCTCGTTTATCCAATAACTTATTTTTCAGTGGCTTGTAATGTATACTCTCAGTTTACTGATAATGTTACTTTTACTGTCACTGACCCGATTTATGGGAACTTGGCCAGGAATCGCTCCATAATTATCAATCTCTTGTGTAACAGTCGTGCAGGGGTTTTCGTAATGAGGAGACGACTCCACTGAGAGTTCGAACTCTCAGTGGAACAAAACAATGTTGTCCTCTGAAGCTGAAAATGTTATTCCGGTGTACAAATGGTAAAAACAACTGCGTCACGTGGCAAAGCATTAAAAAGGTTAATATATTGGAAGACCGATTGCATAGCTGTAAAATTGCATGTTAGAAAAATCACTCAAAATGAATCCTCTGCAAGATCTCTTACAGCTATCTGGACCTCACCACCTGCTGCATGTACTTCATTTCATAAACAAGCACCATTTTCCATGCACTGTGATAATTTGTTACATGCTGAAATTTCTAAAATGATACTGCATATTTATTGCACACATTACGTCACAGACACATAAAACCAAAGTCGACCCCAAATGAGCCTCAGTAACAACGGCAAAATTACATGTTGAGGAATTTGTCACTTTGGTTTGGTGATGTACTCAACTTTATAGTGCATGAAATCCATCTTTGCATAATCTAAATAGGTAAGAAAGTAACTTTGGCTTAGTCAAAGTTAGCGATGTAGCATGCTGATGGATATTACAAAGCATGTCTAAAAACATCCTCAGTTCCCAGGGTGACGTGCCTTATGCCACTGCCTCTTTCAAGTGTACCTTCCCATTCAGGGGAAACAGTGTCTCAGTTGGTCAAAAAAAATGGGCTCAGTGTCTGGTACAAACAACTGGCTCTGTTGCTTTTAATGCTTTTAATCTGGATCAAAAGGAAAGTAATGGCCAATTATGAAATATTTGGGGCCTGTCATAGTATTAAATATTAAGCATTAATAGACATCAGGAAAAACACCCACAATGGGAAAAGTGGAATGCCACATTCAATAAAATGAGACCAAAGCCAATGAATTACATGTTACATCATTTTAGGAGAGAATAAAGAGATTAATATACCAAACATTTCAAGTATAAAATAGAATGTCTTTACTGAATTGCTGTCTGCTTTGGTTTTGTGGTTTTCAGAGTCCAGAGGGAGTTCACTCTCAACAACAGACGGACAAGATTTACTTGCACTACTTGATGCCACCGTATCAGTCTCAAAGAATACCTACAAATGAAAAGGAAATACAGTATGAATCATTCAGCCTATATTCTGTCAATGTAAGAGTGCATCAAAGCTATTTTATTCAAACCTACTTCTTGGCACCTCTACTGGCGCTGTTGTGTACGCATGGACATTCTCCTCCGGGTTGTAGAGCTGAATCTACGATTCTGGGTTATGCTCTGCTGTTCTGAAGGATAGGCCACCACCTGGGTGGATGATCTCTGCATCTGCAGACCCTGCGACTCTCTCATGTCCCTCGCCATTTGAGACAGTGTCTGACCCGGATTGGTCTGCAAGCGCTGGAAGAGGCTTTCCCTGTTGATTTTCCTCTCTGGGCAGCTAAAGGTCAATGCCACTCCAGAGTCTGACTTCATCTCCCTGGAGAAACCATCTGAGGTGCCATCAAAGCAGCGCCCAATGGCGATCTCCTTGGCTAGTCTTGGATTCTGGTCTGTGACTGTATAGATGCCATAGTTGTGTCCAAGGGGATCAACGGGAGCTAACATGTTGAAAGCATGTGACTCGTTGTTTTGAGTGACTGGTGGATGTTTGATGAGATACTCGTGAAGGAGGTTGTTGGTGCCGATCCTGCGACAGTTCCCCTGTGGAAGGATTGAAATGAGGGACCTGTCCACCGCTGCTTGATCAAACAACATGCCACTGCATTTGAACTCCACACAGGCTGCCGAGGTGTTGGCCTCTCGCATGTCCCGGGTGCTGCGAATGTCTCTAATGCCGTAAAGTTTGCCTGCTGTTTCCCTGTGTGTCCCTCCCAGATTCCTTGACCTGACCATCACTTCCTTCTGTCCATGGATCTTAACTTTGATGAAGCATGCTCTGAATTCCTGGGGATTTGGCCACCAGGAAAGATAGTCACCTGTCCAGGTTGTCAAATCACTCTCCTCAAATGGAACTACATTGTATTCATACTTGTCCTTTTCCACTCTGAAGAATCTGAAATGATTTGCATCAACAGGGGCATTCTCACAATCTATTAGGTTTCGATATGGATATATTGGCCCATTGGTCTCATCTAGATTGTTTTGGTTAGGCTTAGGCAAGTTGATTCTGAAGGCCGTTTTCTTCAGAGCTGGATCCTCATGATCTGAGCGCTGATAGTCTATTTTATCTAGATATGGTTGAGACACTCCAATGATGTTTGGATTCATTTTGGGGGAGGAAGGAGCTGCCTCCAATTCTTCTCCACCCATCATTGCAGTAACATAAGCTGTGTAAGCATCAGGCCTCAGAGCATCACAGAAAGCTGGTAAACAGGCTCCGTTGGATCCAGTCAGGACACTGTCAAAGCGGCCCCATGCCCTGGGATTAGAAGAATACCCAGGTTTGGGCTCCAAGTTTATCAAAGTGATCACAACACCCTCCAGCTGTTCAGTTGGAAGAAACTTGTCACTCATGTAGGCCCGGACCTTGACGTAGCAGCGTCTGTTTTCAGGTACATCCAAGTTAAAGAGTCTACGTTCTCGAATCTCCATGTTGCCTATGAGGAATGTGCGCTCCTCTCGCTTGCTGCGCCCATGACCACCGGAAGTTCTTGTGGTGTATGAAAAGTCACTCTCCTCCTCCCAGACTCCTGTGTCTGGATTTAAAGACCACAGTTTCATTTTGGGAATATGCTCTTGCATTTTGACATGCTGTGTGTCAAGGAGGACCTGAACTCCTCCAGCTCCTAGTATTTCCTTATTAGTCTCATCTCTGAAGTCAACAGAGAACATGCCGTAGGTCCTCAAAGGGAGCATGTCACCCTCATCATTCACAAAGTTCAGATCACCAGGCGCCGCCGCAGCAGTGGTGATGTTTCTCGGGTCAATGAATGTGACACTAGCTTTTACGGTGCCCTCATAGATTTCTCCATTGTCTTTGTGAAAGGAATTGGGAGGAATGACCAGCTGCCCAATGGGGTCTTCCCCTTTAATTTCTCCAAGGTCAATGGAGTTGGTTTCTCCTGCATTGATGTCAATTGGTTTCTGTTTTCTCATCACCTTCACATCATGGTAGATTGATCCTCCTTTCTTGTCCAAAATGAATACTTTAGGTGTGTCAATAAACTCCTCAGTGGGATCAACAAAATTTACCACCAGTCTTTGTGTATCAGGAGTAATTTGCAATGTGAACCCTCCCTGGTAGCCAGTGGTGCCCACCCTCTCTTTACCAATGTAGATGTGCCCAAAACGTAGAGGGTCGCCATTGTCCGCTGAGATCACTCTGCCTCGAACTAGCACAGGCGGCTGCACGCACTTCTGACAGCCGCACTGCATGACAGCCTTAATGGGGAGGTTGTATCGCCCACAGTCAATAATTCGACTTTCCATATTCTGGACCCCGCAGCAGAATCCGGCACCATCTCTGCAGCGTGTATCAAAGTCTAGAGAGCCAGCACATTTGTTGTGAGGGCAGCGGCCAGCATTGTAGTACTTGGAGTTAGTCCCAGGTTGAACACAGTCCAGCGGCAGTCTGATGAGGTGCATCTCAGGGGTGGAATTGCATGCTGGTGTTCCCCTCGCTGCAAATTATGTGACAAATTACATTAAGCATGTGTCGATATGACACATGTAGAAAAGTAATTAGTCATTCACACACACACACATCTGCATTACCTGAAAATCTCTATGAGTGGATGTCTAATATGCGTAAAATGGTGATTAGACATGAAGTTGAAGATTTATTTTCTAACTATCCAAATGGGAGTTGGGGAAAAATTACTAAATAATGAATGTGTATGATATTATGGCTAACCTTATAGTCAAATATCTGTTCCAGGTTCCCATGTCCCAGACAGACATAGAGTGATGCATATGAAATATTGCTACAGATGAAGCTGATGGCTGTACAAAAATGTTTTTACTCTAGTGTATCAGGGGAAAAGAGTTGTAAAGGGATGTTTACAATCCTGCTCTGGGACACATCCAGTGTTTTCCTGGACACATCCAGTGCCGTCTGCCATAATTACTTTTTGAATGCAGGGATTTTCCATGGCCTAAAAACCCTGTATATTAACCGGTGTTTTAGCTAACTAACACTTGGAGGATATTCGCAATGTGCAACTCAAACACACATATGTGGAAACACATATTTGTCCGACTCATGGAGAAAGTGCAGGGTTTTCTAAAGAAATTGGACGTGCAGTTTTGACTGTGTCCAGAGACATATCACACTATAAAACATCTAAACAGAACAATAAAGTTTTCTCCCCAAACAGCCAGATTCTGCGAGCCTTGATGTTTTCATTTTCCAATTATCTCTGCATGTAATGTTTTGACTTCCCTGTCTCCCTCAGTTGTAGGACACTGTGGTTTTGTGCATGGATGCATGGATATGGTTCACAGATGACTTAGTTTGAGCTCAGTGCTGACATTCTGCTCAAAGACTGCATTCAAGCTCTGTGGTAGCTGTTCTTCATACAGTAAATGAACTGTGGTTTTTTTGTCACTGGTTTTTGCCTGAGTTTGTGTTGAATTATGACTAACTATACGTACGTCACTGTCAATTGCGCTGGGATAACAGCCATCCAACACCATAATCCCATTGTGCCGCTTGCTATCGTCAACGTTAACAATCTTTCTCATGGCTGACGAAGATGAATTAGCATTTACATTACATCACTGTGACATTTAGTAGAAGCGAGTCTTTGTATCATTTTAAATGAGTTGTTAGCGTGACTTAATGTTGTCTCGGCTGCAGCCAAACCAGCGGATTTCTGTGGTAAATTCTGTCCTCGTATTGAATAACCACACTTGTGTTCAGACATTTTCTCAGTTAGAACTCTTAGATTTATACATACCAATCACAGTGAGGGTAGCTGGAGTGGACTTGATGCTGCCTGCTGGGCTGCTGGCTTTGCAGTAATACTCTCCCGAATGCTCTGGCTTCAGGTCTCGCAGTACGAGGTCCTCTTCATACTTGTGCACCTTCCTGTCCAGCAGAGTCCCATTGTGGTACCTAAAATAGTGACAGTCACAAAAGAGGAGAATAAGAAAATCTGCTATATTTTTGTTTTAAAATATTAAAATGTATAATTAGAGCAAACCAATGTTTATTTTGTGTGGTTATTGTCATCCATATAGCTCAAATAACTACAAAATAGTTGTGTTTTTTATTATTATTTCAGTTTTTACAGTTGTGTTTTGGATTTACACCCAAAAGTTTCACTGCTTCATTAATTTCCATGTCTTTACAACAAAAATGATTAGAAAAAAACTAAACAGCAGATGGGAGGAACTTACTAGCTATAGAGCGTAATATTAAGCAGCTAAGGAGACAGCTGTTTTTCTGGACCAAGTTAGACTTTGAAGTAACTGCCTAATAATAATACTAATAACAAAAATCGTCCATCTTGAGCATCTACAGGGAGATTTATTTTATATTACTCCACATATGAATTCCAACATATGGGAAAATAATATCTCAGATTTAAGCTATTGCTGGGGTTTTATGCTTAATACTATTAGTACTTATTCATCTCACCAGTAGTATTTGTCAGGTGTTGGTGACCCTGTTGCCTTGCAGCAAAACAGCACCCGTCCTCCCTCAAAACGCACTTTGTCCTCTGGATGCTTCACAATGTACGGCTTTTCTGTGGGAATTCGGAAGCAGAAGCAAACTCTCAGTATCTCAGTCTGAGACCTCAAAGAACTCAGTCTAAAAAAACCTGAATATGTTAAGACCTACAGAGAACAGGGTGTTGTGAGTCACAACAGTAAGTGCTCTTTTATTGACTCACCGGCTGATTTGAGGACGGCCTGTACCCAGGACATTCCTGTGGCGTTACTGGAGGTGGAGACTGTGATGGGGACAAACTTGTCTCTCCTGATGTGGACCAAGGTGGAGCTGGAGGAGCAGACTCCTGCAATTCTAAACTGACCTTTGGCATCTGTACGCGCACGGATGACTTTGGGCTGGCTGGCTAGTGTCACCCCCGCCCCCTCCACAGGGACGCCGGCCACACTGTGGACTTCTCCATGCAACACATGGCTGTCACACACGCAGTGGCTGCAGTCCTCACTGGGACGCCCCTCAGTGCAAACGTGTTGACATTTGGCTGTTGGTAGAAAGACACAGAAATCAGGGCACAGACTGAATAAGCCACAAGAGTAAAGAAACAGTATTCATTCAAATAATGAATCATCATATACTGTATTTATCACCTGGGCATGGACTCTTCCCACATTTCTGTATTTCAACAGGCCGTCCATTACACTGCACTGTCACTGAGCTCCTGACACAGGTCCTCCTCCTAATCCTGCGACCTCCACCACAAGTGACAGAGCACGTCCCCCACCGGCCCCAGGGACCCCACTTGGCTGATCACACAGAGGAAAAGTGTGTGATTTGAAATGCAATTTGATTATTAATTCAATGATCATTTAATCTTTTAGCACCCGCCAACTCCCAAGACAATAAACAAGTCATTAAATTGTGCAATTATGGTATTTTGGGCATAAAACATTCAACTTGATAGATGATTAAAAAGTGCAACTGAAAGATTGATTACAGATAGGAAAAATTGAGACAGTTTTCAAAAACTTTTTACTGAAGAAAGTTTTTCTCTGAGGATTCTACAGTTTAGAGTCTAATTTCTAAGATTCAGATTTCTTCAAATTCTGCATTTCAAACATATATTTGTTTGACTGACAAGGAGACAGGTTTTATGCTCTGTCAGCTTTAAAGAATTTAGTATTTTAAACTTGGGGGCCTGAAAGAGGGCATATCACCTGGTGTAGCAGAGGCGGATACACTTCCTTTGATAAACTGATTCATTCAGTCTTGTGCTCTTATATTCAGTTTAGTGTAAACCAAGGTTATAGGTTATTAGCTCATAGGCCAACTATTTTTTTTCCTGTTGCCTTTGCAGTATTTTAGTAACGTTTTAATGAGCACATTGACTGTTTTGGCTGAGTATGCAATGAGGGGTACTCACCCATTACAGAGCAGCTGGAACTTAATACTTTGGACACAAACGGATGTTCAAAGATTTGTTGGTCTCATATCAGCTATACCTGAAGATATTCTTGCAGCTATGACCATTTGTCCTGTGTCACCTTTGCTCCGACCACATCATACAGCTGTCAGAAAATAAGGTCCTGTGTTATGACTCTCACCGGTGCATGGAGGCGTGGAGCACTCCCTCCTCTCTGAATGGTGCCCCTGGCATGCTGGCACCAACAGGAGAGGCGTGGGCTGGGTACTGACGCATTTCCTCTGGCGGACCTGGATGCCGACATCATCACATGCTGTGGTAGTACAGGGACCCCACTCACTCCAGTCGGTCCAATAGCTCTGCACTGAACATACAAAGTGAAGAGCAGGGTGAGACTTCCTGAGCAGCGCTGACATTACGTGATGCTGTTGACTTAGACATTAGGAGTTATTTAAACATCTAGTGCGTGTAACATTTTGAAAGGTTCATTGACAGAAATTGAACATACTACCCATTGTAAAAGTGTATAATTGCTTTCTGATAGAACTCCTTTGGTTTTTGAATGCTGAGCTTAATCCTATTATATGTAGCTGAGGCAAGAGTCTTGCTTTATCACATTTTAAGAAGCATAAGCAAACAAAGCAGAATGAGTAAATGGCAGAGATATGGGAAAGTGGAGGGATTTGTAAAAGGCCATAGGCCATAGTTCCTTGACATGCTTTAATTTTTAATTAAATTAAAATACTCAGATAAACCATGGGAGCCAAATCTGAAGGCCCATATGCATTATAAAGTATTTGACCTAAAGTATTCTCACAAATCCTTTTAAAACTATGTTTTTTTTTGGACTAGTAGTAATGGGATTCAATTCTGACACCCTGGACCTTTTTCCATGGCAGACAGTGACAACAGGACGTCGATTTATAAGCTTCAAAAATATTCATGCAGCAGTTTGAGAGGTGTGACCCAGAGCTGCAGGCATCAACCTACCCGGGGGACACTGAAAGCGAACGTGGTAGTTGGAGCAGGCTCGGCCGTGCGGCTGCTCTTTGTTGACACACCAGAAGCCCTTCTCCAGACTGGAGTGGACCACTTCCCCGGTGTCTGATGCTGCCACCCAGTCTGTAGTGCGAGCCTCCATGGCTGTGGGCCGTGCACAGACTCTCTCCCTGTAATAGAAACGGATGGCTTCCAGCCGCTCATAGTCTCCATTCCCCCCAGGATGGTCAATGTTAAACCAAGACGTCCACTCTGTCACGCCTGGGTGCACATGGAGGGTAGACATGGAAATAAGCCAAAGTCATATTGCGGAAGAGTCATGAAGTCACGAAAACAATTCCGCACAGGGTCAGGGATAAATGTGAAGGGGTGTGAGGGGTAGTGGGGACTGGAGTTGGTTTTACATGAAGCGTAGACACGGGTCAGAACAAAGAAAAATTCAACGGCAGGAACACGAAGGAGATGGGTTACAAACTCTGAAAGTTGGTCTGCTACTGCCATTTGAACATGACTTCATATACCCCAGGGAGCTTTGCATTGACCGGCTTCTTTCAAACTCCTCTCTTGATTAATGAAGCGTATCGTCTAGTTTTATTTATATTTTTTTCACTTTAGTCTGCTTCGTGTTCTGAAACCTGAGTATTTCCATGAAAAAAAATAATATGAGTAATTAAAAATAAAATAACATACGGTATGGGAGTATGTTTCATTCACAGGGTAATATATAACTTCAGTCTTTTGGTAAATGGAAAGGAAAATGATGGAGGGTTAAGTCATCAAAACCACGCACATTCAGATTTTCTATCTTCTTTTTCTTTTTCTTTACAAAAAAAAAATCTTCCAAGGTCAATTTGAGATCTTATAGGTGGTTAAATATATCCCCATAAAACTAACTTCATGTTCTTTTTACGCATTCATTTCACCAGGCTCTCATGCAGGCTCCTGCTGCCCGGTATGCAGTTAATATAGTGTCGTTACCTGTTGTTTGTGTATCAATGAAAGGACTGGGGGGCACTCTCCTGTTCTCGTTCGTCTGGATCCTGCTCCTCACAGATCCTGCGAACCGGGAAGAAGTCGTGACATTTAAATTCATCCATTCAACAGAAATCCTACCAATGAATGATCACACGAGATCACACTACACAGCTTCAGAACAGAAGATGTCTTTTGTTGCTTCTTTCTTCTTCCTCCTGATCTTTATCCATCTCTCCCCCCTTCTTCATTAAAACCTAAGAACATCTTCATCCATTGCCTCCCCCGTGCTACTTTGCATATCTCTTGTCCTCTTTTAATTTGATCTCTGCTTGTCCTCCTCTCCTCTTCCTTTCCCGTCCTCCCTTCTCTCCAAACCAACAGTTCAGCTGAGACAAATCAGTGCATACGTCATGTGTGTAAACATATCATGTGATATGTAACCCCTCAAACAAACACACACACACACCTTTTTTGTACATGATGCACACACGCACATTTCTCACATACACTGTGATATCCATACTCTCACTGATTGGCAGTGATTTGTGAAACATCCACATGTGACACGCTCTCCCGTGTGCTTTGAAGTGTGACGATTCATTTTCCAGCGGCGCTAATTTTCTCTGCTCTCAGGAACGTCAGTTGTTTGCTTGACATTTCATCTCTGCGGTTTGCAGCCGGGGCTGCGAAAAATAAATGCCTCGGTCCGTGACAGAAACAAAGGTAGCTTATGTGGCGTGTGTGTGTGTGTGTGTGTGCGTAATAACTGCTGAGTTCATGAGCAGAGACTCCCAGCACAGGGGTGAGTATCAATCCCAGTCTTTGCTGGTTTTATGGCTCACTTTAAGGCTTTATTGTTATGCCAGCACATTTCTTTTCGAGCATGAATGTTTTTGATAGGTTTAGAAAAGAAGCAAAGTAGCTCGATGGAACAAAGGCCCACTGTCCAAAAAAATTGCATTACATAATGCAACGAGTCAGCTGACCTTCATGGTTGTTGTTATTTTCCTGCACCTGGCTTTAAAGCGATTGGATGGTTTCCACATTAACTTTGTCCCTCTGATACCACAGAATGGCTGGATGAAGAGAAGCAAGCGCTTTCATACTGATCTGCTGGGCAGATGTTGCTCCACTTGCACATTATATCAGTAAATCAAACAACTGGTTTTTCCACTTTGCCTCTTTTGTCTCCTGATTTCTGTCTGTGGTGATTACACCTTGAATGCAATCAGACAAAAAAAGGACGTTTCCCTTAATTTGACACTCATTTGGTGACTTGAGCTTTTCTTCGAGAAAACACACACCACCGTCTTAATTAACTGGAGACAAACGAGCCCTTTGTTCGTTAATTAAGACGGAATTAAAGAGTTGTGACTAATTCATTGCACAGTTTCTCCTGAAAGGCAGCCAAGTGGTTTCGCAGAAAACATACGGTGATTTCTCTCCCCTTGTTACGTAACAGCTCTTCTCATCTCCCAGCTCACACCAAAACAAAGGGAATTCACAGAAGAAACAATTTGGCTCCTGATAACCACTTCCACATGTTTGATAATGAAAGTAGCAGACAGTTCTTAGAGTTTTATGTGGCCAGTAATGGTTTAAAGAAAGAAAGAGTTGAAAAGAGGAGACTCCGATTAGTTTCATTATGGGCTAGTGACCTTCTTTGTGGCATTTATGAACCGGTTCACCTCCTGCGGTACAACGCGCAGAGTGTATTGTTTATATGAGTGGCAGGTTAATGCTTTATGAAAGAAAAGAAAGTCAGTGGCTTTTAATGGGGCACAGCTGAGATGTTACCTCATCCAGTCATACCAAGGATCAAGGTTAGAACGTATGATTTCCTCCTCGGTGCTTCAGTGTCTCCGTGGTACAACGTGAATTATTTATGCTCACAAGTGAAGGCGAACACAGGTGTCAATGATTTCTTTTCTACTTTGGAACTTCTGTTAATTGACCTTATTTTATCCCAAACCATGACCATAGATGAACATAAAACCAAACGGATTGTGTACCTAAAGCTAACTTTGATTTGTGGCCATCATAAAACAGATCTCTTCAACTAAATGATGTCATAATGTGAAAGTTAGAGTTCTTGGAGTAAAATAAAGAAAACCTCCGCCGCCGCCGCCATCACAAAGATAATGTCACGTGTATTTTCTTGTTGACTCAGCTGTCCACCCCGACCTCCTCTTCATGTGGAATTTGTTCGTCTGCAACAGCGATTTCCGTCTTCACTTCCACAATAATTGCTACAGCTGCCGAAGGGATTTGTCACTTAAATATAAACATGCGTTGACACTGTTCTCCTTCAGTTTAACCCCTGACATGACCTCTGTTATTATAAACCTCAGTCAGCCCTGTGGGGACAACAGCAAGGTACATGATCGTGGCACAGGTACAGTATATTGGGGGCGACTTGCATGTACAGTAGTTCCACATATAGCTGCATGGTAAGCGCTTGAATTCCACAGTGCAAACAACGTGCCTGAAACATAGCTACTGGATTAGTTTGTATTCATCCTACAAAGCAGTCATTGTCATTTTTACTTGTTGTGACAACTGTAAGTCTTATTTTAGACTCCCAGCTTTTGATTTAACGATTTACGTCACAGCGGTTCTTTCTGAAATCTGGCCCATGTGCTTTAACGACCAGGATACCCAAAGGCAAAACTTCTATTAATACTCAACAGTGTCTTTGCAAAGGACAACTTCTCATGTGTTCACTGTCTGAGCAGGATTTCTTAGCCTTTGCCAGGATCCAGAGCTGCAAAAGAGAGAGAGAGAGAGAGAAGAAGGAGGAAAATGCTGAATTTTATGAAGTTGCACCCAAAATGGCTCCAGTCAGCTTTGAGAAATATGGCTGTGCCAGATGTATGTTGGCCCAGAGACGAGGCTTAAATTAAAGTCTGGGTCCTGCTTATAATATTGGAGATCCTTACAAGAGGGTGAGGACGTGTAAACACCGACTGTGTAACGTAACCTACTGGACAAAGTTAAGCTCACTAAGAGAAACAAGGCTGCACAATATGAGAGTGGGATCAGCGGTGTGTGCTGAGGCGTCTGTCACAGACGTCTAGACTTGTTTAAATTTAGCTCAAGCAGATTATGTGGATGCATCTTGTGAGTGGGGGCCTGGGTATGTGATGATCTTTTTGCCATGTCATATGGAAGCTGTTTATGCGTTTGGCTGGCTTCTCCGCTGAGGTGTTTGTGGTTACTGAGGAGCCTGCTCTTTTTCTCCATATCCATCTCTCTCTTTACCCCGACGCTCCTTATTGTCCAAGTCTGATCCCTTAAACATCTGTGGCTCATTAAAATCCGAGTCTTTATTTTTTCCCTGACATTAACTAATGATACAAATCAACCTTGTGATTAAGGGATTTACAACAAAGGTTTTGTGTTATGAATATTTTTCCCCTGGATACTTTAAGAAAATCACAAATACCAGGGTTGGATTTTTTTTGCATGAAAAATATCGGGAAGTCCGCGTTTGATTCTCTGCACCTGTGTTCACGTGCAGAGCCAGGAGCTGGAAATAGCTCAGTTGAAAGCAGCTGATTAGTCCTGCAATAAATAATCCTATCTCGGCACATTTTTCTTGTACAAATAAATACATAGACAGATTAAAGAAATGCTCGGAGGTCGTCACTAATGGGAATTTACGCTTTTTCCATTAATCCTCTGTAATTCCTGTGTCAGTCATTAAAGTCAGCTGGCCAGACGGCGCTGTGTTTTCTCGCAGACAGTGATCAGCATCTGGAAAACTACCCTGTGTGTCTTTCTCCAGCCGCTCAGATAGAAACAATATTGCACAACAGACAAAGTCGATTGCTAATCTCTGGTAATGGATGAAAGCAACGCACTCACTAGGTGGTAAAGCTGCTGTGTTTCCCTCGAGTTACAGTGGGAATTCAGCAACAGGAAAGCTGCATATAAATCTGTAACATGGTGTCTGGAGAGAGTGACAGAAAACAAGGTGAGGAGAGAGCGATTGATGGAGAGGGGCAGAGAGACATGGGTGGAGAAATGCCAAGGAGAGAGTTTGATGGAGCGATGAAAGACAGAGGAGAAAAAGGTGGGGAAAGTATTTGTGGGGAAATACCTGAGGGAGATCAAGATGAAAGACAAAAGGCAAACAGATGAAGACAAATGGACACACGGAGAAATGCATTCATTATATTAAAGTTGGAGTGATTGAAACAATTCCTCAAAAAAGGGAAAAGGAATGAGTCATTTTATGTTTTGCTCTCTATCTCACTTTTTGTTCCATTCTGTCACCAAACCAAGCACAAAAAAAAAATAAATGGGCTTCCTTGATTTGTGATTATTGCTTCTTGTTGCCATGGTGATTTTGTATCTATAGGGAGTGCTGGGTGAAATGAGGACAAAAATGCACCACCACCTTACTGCAAGATGTGGAGTGAGGCACAATACATAAAACTTACACTTAATTCCAAATTTGGCTGTCGCACAATGTTCTCTTTCATTTGGAGTCAATCGGAATCACCATTCATGCATTTACCTGCTTTCCCCGCGCAGAATTGTCGTCTAATCGTATAATCCGGTAATCTGCAAGTGGCACAAAACCACTGCGAGACATTTTACGACCCAGAGTCCAACAAGATATGGAGACCATTCAGGTGTATTCACACTCGTACGCTTTTATGGACTGCCAGCTCCTTTTCCTTTAAAAAAGTTAATAGGCAGCAGCTGTAAGGCGCACAGAGTGACAGCTACTGGAGTTATTCAGGAAGTGTGGCAAGTTTTCAGAGAATGATAAGAGTGAAGATTTTGGGGGCAGAAGTTTCTCTCTGGAACAGATATGGACAAGCATGTCCGGCGAATTACACTGAGAAGTGAGAGCAAATACCAGCATTAGAATCTGGATCGTTGCATGGATCTGAGGACCTAAATCAAAACTGTTAATTTATTTCATATACTATTTTTTTTCATTATGATTTCAGCATTATTTCCCTAAAAATACATGAAAATGTTAAACAATTATATATATAAAAAAAAACCACCAGATTCACTGCTAAATGGGATGTTTTCTTCCATCAGCCACACCTGACCGTGCCACAAAGTTCCAAGACACACATGATTTTACAGGTTCTTTCTTGACCTATAGCTCTATGAAGTTTCATGAATTCTGTTAACTTAACCTCACTGGATGTGATAATAACCAAAAGAATTGTCTCAGATTAAACACCTTAGCTGCAAAGAGCTGGCCTTCTTACAATCTTGTCTGAAAATAGCAGCCAGTGTGCTGAGCCCGTCGTTATGGAAACAAAGTGTGAGCCTCCCTGCTTTTTCTTTAATTAAACCACACCGCGGGGTGAGAGAAAGCAGAGGTGTAACTGTACACAATCCTGTTAACCTTCTCTTCTATCACCATGTGCTGTTGATTAACCCGGTGGTGAAGCGTGCTGGTGACTTAGCGTCAGTGATTATGAACCACTGAGGGTGGTCGGTCACCCATGAGCTCACCACCAGACCTTTCCCTCCACCAGCCCTGATAAACCTGACCTCCTCGGGGAGATGCCGTCAACTCTGCAGTCATGTCACATGTGAACACTGACTCTCTGTCCTCACCACAGAGTGATATTAAATGATCCATGTCAATAGAAAAGCAGCAAAAAGGAATAATCAGCGTTTTACTTACCTTGGCACTGGGCCACTGAAGCCAGGACGGAGAGCAGGAGAGCCGCCTTGTTCAATCCCATCATGGTGCTGCCCCCTTCACTTCCAGGTGACTTCTCTACAACACTAACACACAAACAAAAACTGAGATGGCGATTCTTCTGCTTTCAGGTAAGAGTTGAGCTTTTAACCAATGGAGCCTCTCAGGTGTGAGTGATGCTGCGGGTCGAGCAGAGCCTCTCACCACGGCTCTTTTCTCGTGTGAGTCAAAGTTGCTGCGTTGGAGACGGGAGATCAGGCGTTTTTAAAAGAAGGGGCATCAGGACTCCACACCAATCCAGCCCCTCTCAGCTCACCATTGGCCAGTGAAATGTAACATCTGGGTCCCCCATATTATCTTCCCTAAAAAGGTGAGGGTACGGTGGGGGGAGAGAGGGAGAAAGACACACATACACAGACAGAGGGGGGAGAGGGTGTGTGTATGTGTGAGTGTGTTGCTCAAAATAAGGTGTTCTCCTTTTTTTCCCCCTGCTAAGGTCTCATAAGTTGACTCTTTTTTTTTGCACCAATATTGAGGAATTTCTGGCACAGAGCAGGTGTGTGTGTGTGTGTGTGTGCATTTGTGTCTCCTCCTCCTCCTTAAATGCATGTCTCTGCCTTTGTGCTCACATGTGGATGCAAAGTGTTTGTGTACAGCTTATGTGCATTCCTATATGACCGTTACTGTTAACCATTCAAAGTACAGACGTGTTGTTTTGGGGAGTCAAAGGATTTCAACTTTTTATTCTGCGTGAAATAAAGACATTTCCAATCATCCTCTTTAAAATGTCATGTCCTTCACTGGCCCCCATCTGTCTTTCCCCGTCTCGCGCTCGGAGTCCATCTCACCCGTGAACACAGGACAGCACCAGATGGGACTTTTCTCCCTGGTTTGACTTCTGGTTCAGTTCTGTAACTTTTTAACAGTCTCTGATTGCAGGTCCACACTGCCAACGAGTGGAAGTGGCGTCATATGGCATTCCATTCAGGAAAAACTCCTCAAGACGCAGACAGGAGACATGCCTATATGAAGTGCAATGTCCTCTGGTTTATTTGCAGCATGTTAATTGATGCTATACACGTAATGATGCTTGTAAAATCCTTGGGAATTAAACAGCACATTAAACCCTCCAGTCTGAAAATGAAAAGGGCGACACAGGGTTGTTGTTTTTTTGTAGAAATGTATTTTCAAAATAAATGCACCTCTTCAAAATGTCCTTTATTGGTCAATATCTGACTTTTTTTTCTTCCTCAAATTCATTTAGAAAAAAAGTGATTCAATTTTTTAAAAAAAATACTGCATTAAAGTACATCTTTAAAACTCCCTGTGCTTGAAATTATGCTTATGGTCATGTTTACTACAATGTTTCAGATTAAAGTTTTATTTACCAGAAACGACAACACAACACTGTCAAAAATCCATTCAGTGTTTCCAATCCATTTTTGTGGTGTGGTTCATTTGCTTATTTTCAGATGCCTCCTGCTGAGACCTTGACGCATCAGTATTCCATGTTTCCATGTCGTAATAAGTCATTTTACCTCATTTTCAGGACATTTTAGCTGACTACATTTATTCTCCATAAACAGTATGAACATATCAAGTTGTAATTGTTGTACAAATGATCTCATCTTCAAAAACACAGGCTCAAGCGTTAGTCTGCTCTTACTAAATCATTTAACCACATTTCATCTCCGCGTAAGAATATCTCTCACTGGATGTTAAAACAAGTGCAGCTGTCAGTTAGGATTGTTCAATTCCACGGGGCCGCCGGCATCTCCAAAGCTTACTCAACCGTTCTCAATAGAAGTGTGAATGACAGAGTGGTGACAAGTCGTTGTTTCCTGACAGGGATTGGACAGGCATGAAAGACGGGACCAGCGAACATATTTCTACAATCCTCTTCACTCCTCTTGAAGGATTTAACACCACCGAGCAAAAGAACCGGATTGACATTCCTTTTCACTGACTGTCTACATCCACTCACACGTGCGTGTGTGTGTGTGTGTGTGTGTGTGTGCACACTGGACATTATCATTATTTGGAAGAAGCTCCGTTGTGTAAATACACATGACCTCATTTATAAACAGCTCAGCAGTCCGTCCGTGTTAGCCATTCTCACTGGAGCCTGAGCTCAGTCCACCATAGTGCGATCACACCTGTTTATGTTCATTACCAAATCCAATCCATTTGGAAACCAATAAACACAAGTAACAGTGTGCTCTCATCTGGAAAGCACAGTTGTAATTGCTTGTGATGTGCATACAGCACAGCGAGTAGCCGCCTACTGATTAGTGGCTTTGTAACAAACAAAGTACATGATACCTTTTTAGATAAATTGATAAGGTAATCCATGCTTTAATAACCAGTTAATGTATGTTTTTAAATCAATTCATGAACTTGCTCCCACTCACCAAACTGACACTTTAATCCCCCGACACACCAACGAGATCAGCAGTCACTTTCACACCTTTTACACCGGAAGGGCCCCGTGCCGGTTCAGGTCCCCCAACCTAATTTTGAACCGGCCATGTGTTTTTACCAAAAAGAAAATTGATTTGTAAAGTAAAAAGTTGGTTCTCAGGTGGAACCAAAAAAAACGTTGGTTCTTCCTCGCGAACCGTGACATCACTAGTGGCCGTGTCATATTCTGGGTTATAAAAATGTGGTATCATCAATTAAAAAGTGGACATAGCCTTCCAGTTTATATGGTGAATCCAATCAGGAGGAAACAGTTCATTAAACAGCCACCAGGGGAGACATATCACTTGATTTATGCAACATCAGTAAACATGGTCCTGTTGAAGTAATGTTCTCATTCACTAGTTTTAGGTCTTCTTCTCTAAATACCATACATTTTTTGTCTCATTTTGGACGACATACTATACAATTACTTTTTTAAGTGATTTTGGACGACATATATGCTATGACTTTTTTGAGTGATTTTGGACGACATACTATACTATTACTTTTTAAAGTGATTTTGAACGACATACTATACTATGACTTTTTTGTCTCATTTTGGACAACATACTATACAATTACTTTTTTAAGTGATTTTGGACGACATATATGCTATGACTTTTTTGAGTGATTTTGGACGACATACTATAC